>NC_141920.1:47806426-48131123 GCF_057802395.1 Ceratotherium simum simum
TTTTCTTAGAATTTAAGTCTTCAGACATTCTTCAGACATGGCTTGTATTTTGATGCTTCCAAATGTTACTTAACGTAAGACTAGACCTAAACTTTCCAGAGATGGGCTGGTTAGACAGCGAAGCTTGGGGTGAAGACTTCAGGGACTTTGCGAGGGAACACGTAGAGAGGAAAGGACACTTGTGGGAGGTCAGCCTGCACGGTTCTCACACTGTCCAAGGAGTTCAGCCCCCGAGAGTGCCTTAGACGCTAACTCCTAATTCAGGAGTGGAAGGCTCTACCTCACCAGGAACATCTGACAGCCCACTGAGCAGGTGGGGAGGGGCAGCGCCCCGGGCACCCAGCACTCACTGGTCCCGCTAGAACCACCAGCCGCAGATCTCACTGCTTATTTTCCTTTTATCTTTATAATATAGTTCCTTATAAACCTTAACTTGTTCCAGCATTTGCCTCATTGTTTGTCTGGAAATAATAAGAACTGTTTGTTTCGCTCTATAATTTGAGAGAAAGGCTGGCATTCCCCTCCCACCATGGAAAACACTCTGGAATGATCTCTGTCATCTTCCAGGCATGCTGGTCACTGACTAAACTGTTTTCTTCAAAGAAATTTTTCATCTTTTCTCCACTAATCAGAAGTTTGAATGTGAAAATCATAGAAGATAAACAGGATGGCTCAGGTCTAACGTGTTCAGTTTAACCACCTGTTTCTGCAATACTCCTTGCTCCTTGACGTGTGGAAGAACATGAGATCTATTTATGACATTCAAATTGGGATCAAGTTATTTTCCTCTGGTTATTGGCCATTTTTGACTATCAGGAGCTCAAAATTGACCTGGAAGTGGAGAGAGGTGGGAAAGGGGTGAAGATGATTTTGTCTGTAGTTAAGAGTTGGATGAGTTAACAGTGTGATTTGCATGCCCAAACCAGGAATATCTGATATGATGATCTCAGTCTTCGTTAATTGTACCTGGTGTCTAGACGAATGGAGTGGGCAGCTGGGATTCCAGGCCCTGCATTTAACTGTGAACAAATCTGAACAGAGCCCATCACAGGAGATTGAGCAAAATGAGAAGAAACTGAACGTCACGCCACATGAGGGAGGTTTGGGAACTCAGCCAGCACTGGACTTGGGAAGATAGGGGGACAGGATGGCTGCATACAACTACTTACTAGTCTGGCATGGAGAAAATTTCAAACTTAACTCTCTTTGACCTAAGGAGTAGAATTAATACTAGTGAATTGAAGTTTCAGAGAGATAGGTGTTACCTTACTGTGAGGAATAAAACAAATTTCTAGCAGTTGAAAGTGTACAAAGATGGTCTGGGATGCTCTGGGGAGTGGAGTTTCAGGAAAAGTACGTGTGACCAGATAACCTTAATGTCCTATTCACACTCAGATCCTATAACTTATAAATAGCTTTAGCATTTAACCCGTGGCTTGACCCAATCCATGGTCAACGTTTTAATCTTTAAATTTTAAAAAAATAAGTAAATAAAAAAAAATTGGTTAGATTCTTTTATCCAAACCCAAGCCTAGGGTCATGCAATTGACATTTGATTCATTTGTCTCAAAAATTATGTACACATGGGAAAAACATATTTGTAAAAAAATGAAAATCCTTCAAGGGCAGCTCTTTAGAAAAAGATTTGGCACTGAGTAAGGCTATACTTCTACTAAATGCTTAAACTTAATTATTGTATGACTAAGTTTAATTATTGCTAGGAAAATTCCCTATCTTCATAAATTATTTAGAATTCATAAAACTGGGCTCTCTGAATTAGCTCTTTGAAGCACATGGAAAAATCCATAAGGAGAAAAATAATAATTCATTTGTTTCTGAACATTTTTGGTTGCTATTGTTTTGTATCATGTGAAATTGCTATTTGACCATATTTAATTAAAACTGTTATTGGAAAAATGATAGATTCACATGCAGTTGTGAGAAATAATACAGAAAAAGTCTATGTACCCTTTTCCCAGTTTCTCCCAATGGTAACATCTTGCAAAACTATAGTACATTTTTAATCTACAAAATGGCAATTTTATATGGTTCAACCTAATATATTATAGGTGGATGCCAAAAACCACAAGTTTGACTGGATTAAGCCATGTGGATATGTCCCAAATTCATAAAGCATTCAAGTAACTTTGATGACATTGAAACATGGGCCATTACAGTAGTAATGTATGTGGGTTTAGGTTGTGGGAGAGGAGAGGTTTCAAGGAAGATTCTAGCAGCAGGAGAGCAGGGCTGGTGGTTGGATTTTAAGAAATGCCATGGAAGGATCAGGAAAATGAGCGTTGGGAAATAGACGTGGTATCCTTGGGTGAAGCCGCAGAGTGGAGGCACAAAGGCCGGAGAAAGCAAGGGGCTAAGGAAGCAGAGGCAGCCTGGGTGGTGCCGGGTAAGAATGGGCTGCTCAGTCTGTAGGTTGAGAAGAAGATGCTGAGAGAAAGAAATTACAGATGCAAGAGAGGGTGGAGGGCATGGATCTGGGACAATCAATAGGAGATTCACCCAAGAAAGGAGAAGAAAACCATTTTACCTCCTTGAAAGAAAAGAGAGAAGAGAATGGGTAAAATGACTTTGACATTTACGTGAACATAGGAGGGAGTGCATTGTAAAATTCACTCGTTTTCAAATGTTTTAAAAACAGTGCAATATTTGTCTTTGCTGAAATACAAAAGAGATGGAACCAGAGATGGTCTTGTTGAAAGGAGGGTTAAGGCCCATCTTTAGCCTCTCCTGCCTCCAAGTGGCCCCACTTTCACCTTCAAAAGCCTGGAGGTTCCACAAATTCATTAGAAAACTAATGGCGTCCATGGTGGAATGAAATGGGTAAAATATTCCAAGCTTCGTGTCTTGCTTTTATCAGGGTACAAAATTTAATTCTCACATCATTCTGTTGTTTGGCAAATAAACTGCAAGATTGCAAAGGGTTTCACTGATTCTTTCAAATAGAGAGTGAAAGCTACAAATTGAACTGTAATGGAGACAAATGGGTTGTCTGAACATAATCACAATAGCAGTTGGGCCTACGAGCCCAGAAGGGGCATGATCTGTTCCCCAACAAACATCCAAGAGGCTCAGTTGGTTGTGAGCACATCTTGAACTAAAAACGTGATGGGCTGCCCCAACACGAATGTACTTTTAGCCTGGATTAGTAAAGATCTAATATTCAGGTTCAGAAATATGATTGCCTCACTGTACAGGCTGGCTGACCACATCTGGAGGAGTGCCTCTGTTGTGAGCCCCATATTTAGGAAGGACAGAGACAAAGTAAAAGAATGTGCAGATGAAGGGGGAACAGAGCAGGAAGGGCCACAGAGTTGATTTGCTGTAAATGTTTGTCCAAGAAAAGAAGGGGGAGAGACAGACTGAAAAGAGGAAAAAGGAGGTCGGGAGAGAGGGAAGGAATGAGGAAAGCACATCAAATGATGACACATGGTTATGATTTAGACAATTTTTTTTTCAAAAATGGAGATGAATAAGCTTAAAAGGAGAGAAGTGAATTTGCAAAAGGAGATAAGAATACGGAGGGTAAGACAAGCAGATACATGTGTGATGGCCCCATCACTGTAAATGACATTGAGTACAACCCATAATTTGTGGTTGTCAAGGTTTAAAGCTTTAACTCCTGCCATTACCCCAGATGCTTAAGTAAGAATTCCAATACTCTGAACTCCAGTTCTGTATCCCCACCCCAAATTCCCTTGGGTGTTACACACATGTGAGAGTTCCAACATAAATATTTATAGGGCAAAGGACCTCAGAAAACACCATCCATGTTTTCCAAATGGTATTCCACAGAACCAACCAACTCCCTGGCTCCCTCCTTCCCTGGCCTCTCCATCCCTCCCTCCCTACCTCTCTCTCTTCCTCTCTTCCTTCCGTTCTTGCTTCCTCTTCCCTTCTCTACCTCCTCCCCTCCCTCTCTCCTCTTTCTCCCGTTTTCTTTCCGTCTGTCAACTCCTGCCTACTGAGCACCACTATCTTCCATATACCTCCCCTACAATGTTGAACAACAACAGATATGGGCCCTGCCCTTGCGGAGCTCATGAGCAAGTGGAGAAGACAGATATTGATCAAACGATTGTCACTTTCATAAATAGTAAATTATATTTCCTTTATTACTACAGAAGTTGAACATTTAGTCTTATGTCTGTGGTGGGTATGACACTCACAGACCTTTTAACCCAGATGTGAAAACCAACTTTACTTACATATATCTGAACTTAATTTTAGTCCTTACGGCTTAATGAAAGAATTTGATCTATTCATTTTCAGGTTTAAAAATGAGCCCAACCAGGAATTTCTCAGTCCAATTCAGTAACGCAAACTCAGTCTATTCTTGTTCAAGATCCTCTCTATTCAGGGCTCAGTCCATTCCTCTTCCTTCTTAAGATAGACCTAAGATTCTGGGAGGTTAAGGTATTCTGGCCTCAAGACTATGGCTGGGGCAGGGAGGGCTGTGGGGTCTGGGAATGTCCTGGGGCCATGCCCAGCTTTGCCCAGATACAGCTCATCTCATCGTCTCCCGCAGTGGGGTGCCCTGTTCCCACAGCCACATCCATCTCCATGTACCCTTTAGATCTGTGCCAGTGGATCTTCTAATTTCCTGAAATTCTCAAAGAACTCCCACTTGAATTCATTTATGAATTTTATTTTTCTTTAATTCACTTATTCAGCATATATCTGTGTTAACACCTTCCTTTTCCTTTCATCTGGCATTTGATTCCCTCTAGCTTCTTAGGTTATATTTTCATGTGATTTGACTTCTTTATTTTTTATTAATAAAAAATGTTTAAGGCTATAAATTTTATTCTGAGTACAATATTTACCACATGGCATGAATTGAGATTTATTGCTTTCCAATCATCTTTATTTCAGAGGAGATTATAATTGAATTTTTAGTTTTTTTGTCCCTTGCATTAATTCAGATATTATATTTTTCAGTTTCCAAGAAGCTAGATTTTGTTGTTGTTGTTAATGTTTGTATCAATGCCTGTGTTAGTTGCATTTATAAAATAATGCTTATAAAGTTTCTATTTTTAGGAATCCTTGAAGATTCTTCATGGAAATTTTGTAATTTTATATTTTCTTAAATGTTCTATGGACACTGAAAAAAGAAGTTTGTAGTGGGTTTGATATTACAAATCTATGTCCAATATATCCATAGTTCCTGTACATTTTACCTCCCAAACACATCTCAATTCTAATTCCTACCATATACATCTTAAAACCCCAAAACCCCGTAATCAGAGCAGGGAGTGCCTTGTGTGCCCAGCTTGACGGTTCTCTGGAGCCCCAAATCAAGTAGTGTAGTGGTTGCCACTGGCAAGAGCAAAGTTGGATATGCCCTTCCACCCACCGCCTCACACCCCCCGCCCATGTGGATTCTGCTCTGTCATGGCGGGTGGGGGTCCAATCAGGTTAGTACTTTTCCTTTAGTCTCAAACCTCAACCAAAAGGTAAAATTATTGGAAGGACATTGTTGATAATCCATCTTTCTATTAGTTTGCATTTGCATAATATCCTTTACTCATTTTGTTTTTAACCATTCCATGTTATTTTGTGTAAAGCATTGCTTCTATCGACAGCAAAGTTGAGTAGAGCAGTTTTTAAATCCAAACTGAGAAACTTTTGTATTAATAGAGGTATTTAACCCATTTTGGCGTATTGTCTAAATTAGTAATTTGATCTCTGTCATTTAATTTATGATCTCTGCATAATGTTTCTTTGATGACCCCTTTGCTTCCTCTTTCTCTCTGTTTTTTCTCTTACCATATGGAATATAGTCTCTCAGCTTTCTACCATCAAATCTCCCAACTGTCGTGTATCTGTACTCACAGACTCTATCCTCTACTTGATCACTGCATTTTCAAAAAGCATACCATCTGCCAACCTCTTCTACACAAGAGTATAGAAATGTGCTGCATTTCTCAGCCCTCCCTGGCTATAGTCACTGTTTCTGCCTCTGCATCTCCCATTTCCTTACCGACCCATGCCAATTAGGCTTTTTTTCCCAACACTTCAGTGAAACAAACCTTATCATTGACATCAATGATCTGCATCTTGCCAAGCCAAGGGACACCTTTCAGTCCTTATCTTAGCGACTTCTTTGCTGCATTTGATGTGGTTGACTGCTTTCTTCTGTAAAAATCTTCCTCTGGAAGTCCCCATGGTGCTAATTCTATCTAGTTTTTTACTCCCACCCTCATTGTCTTACATCCCGGTATTTTTTGCAGTCTACTGCTCCTCCGGTCACATGACTAAATTTGTGGAGTATACTTGAGGTGCTGCCTTCAGTCCCTTAGTATTTTATGCTCAATCCCTGTGTGATTTTACCTAGTGCCATGGCTTTAAAGACTGTCATCTGTATGTTGATGACTCCTAAAGCAGTCTTTCTAGCTCCAGTCTCCTTGAATCCCAAACTCACACTGAACATCTCCATTTGGATGTCTAAGAAGCATCTCAGATCCAACATGTCTCAAACATAGCTCTGGGTTCTGCACTCCCAAATGCTCCTCTGAAGTTTTTCCCATCTTATTAAATGATGCCACCTTCAACATACCTAAAGATTATCCTTCACTCCTCTCATTCCCAAAGAACCTACATCTAATTCATCCGTAAGTCCTATTTGCTCAATACCCAAAATACATCCCAAAGCTGACCACTTCTCTCCATCTCCTTTGCTGTAAACAAGCCTAATCCACCACCATTTCCTGTTGAGCTACTGCTAAAGTGTTCTATTTGATTAATGTTACTCAGTCAATACTCGCTGAGTTCTTACTACATGCTAGATGTTTTACAGGGGTTGAGGATGCATCAGTGGATAAAACACACCAGAAGATCTCTGCCCTGAGGAAGCTTATATTCTGCTAAATGGAGACAGACAATAAACAAAATAGTGTTTGTGTGTGTGAGTGAGACCGAGGGGATAAGTGCTGTGGAGAAAAATAAAGGAAAGGAGATAAGGAAGAAGCTTGAGGAAGTTGTATTTTTAAATAAAGTGGTCAGAAAGACATCACTTCAAAGAAAATATTTTTATAAAAATATAAGGTAGGTGAGGGAGTGACACATGTGGGACCTGCAGACAGTATGTGCAAACACGGAGCGATCACGGTTGGCACGCTGGAGGAACAAGAAGGTCCACTCGGGTGGGGGAGACTAGAATGAGCAGAGTGGTGAGTAGTCTGTCAGGAGGGCAAGATAGTCAGGGACAGAGGGACAGACCAGCAGGGCCTCGAATGCAGCGATGAGAACACAATGTATTATAGACTGAGTGAGGAGACAAGACACAAGAGGTTTTTTTTGTATTGTTTTGTTTAGTTTTCTTAAAATTAAAATAAACTCTTTACTTTTAGAATAGTTTTAGATTTACAGAAGTGTTCTAAAAATAGTACAGAGTTCCCGTATAACGTTCACCCAGTTTCCCCCACTGTTCGCGTCTCACATTACCATTGTACACCTGTCACAACTGAGGGACCAACGCTGGTATATCACTACTGACCAGACTCCGGACTCCCAATCTCACCACTTCTTCTCTGATGTCCTATTTCTGTCCCAGGATTCCACCCAGGAGACCACATTATATTTAGTTGTCATGTATCCTTAGTCTCCTCTGGACTGTGACATTTTCTTAGACTTTCCTTATTTTTGATGATCTTGACAGTTCTGAGGTATACTGGTCAGAATTTTGTATAATATCTTTCAATTTGGGTTTGTCTGATGGTTTTTCATTATTAGACTGAGGTCATTCCTCATGGTTAGACTGGGGTTTTGGGGAGGGAACATTGGCTACAAAATATATAAAATTAGAATACAACAAAGAACAGCAAAAACACTCTTGAAAAATTATAAGGTGTATTTCTTAAAAATATCATTAAAGAGTAAATCTATGGAAACATTATAAAACACTTAAAAGCACCCTATATAAAAACCAGTGGTATACACCCCCAAGCTATACTTAAAGGACAAATTTATAATAAATGAACTGTTTAATGTTTCAAATCCAAAAGGTGGAAAAATGAACAACACAAATATCTAAATCAAATAGAGGGAAGGAAATAAAAATAAAAGAAGAAATTAATTAAATAGCAAATAAAAAAAAAAGTAGAGTTGATTAGTGAGACCAAATACTGCTTTAAAGAGCATAAAACAGACAGAGGGAGAGAGAGAAAGAAAGAGAGAGAGGAAGGGTATAAATAATATTAGGAACAAATAACGGAACACAAACATATGCAGAAGTATTTTTAAAAACTTTAAAGGTCGACATGAACAACTTTATATGAATAAATTAAAAACCCATGAAATGGACAATTTTCTAGGAAAGTGTAAAGGCCAAGATTGGTCTTAGAGAGAGACTACCAAGAAGGCTCATGACCATAAAGAAAAGTAATAATAAAAATTGAAATGGTGGCCCGTGATATCTCATCCCCAAAGACATCAGGTCCAGATGGTTCTACTACAACCTGTCAATAGAAGTTCAAGAAAAATATATTTCCCACTATATCTCAACTGATTCTGAAAAAAAAAAATTTTAAGTAAAACTGCAGGAGTCACTTTACAAGGATTGAAGAAAACTCTTAAGAAAACTAGAAAAGAAAAATACAAAGATGCATGCCTTTGTTTCAAAACTATAAATCCAACAACAAAAATTATTTCCTTGCTAGTTTCACTTCAAGGTAATACAGACCCATCTCTGAGGTTAATACAAATTCATCTTTGCCATTAATACTGTTTAAGGGGGCTCTAATTTTAAAGGCACAGGAAGCCAATATAATATTCCCCATTTTCTTCTTCTATACTTGGCCTGCAGTTATAACTGTTTAAAAAGTGGACATTAAGGCAAGGATTTCCTTCTAAATGTTGGGAGGAGTGTTTCAGGAGAAAATAACATTTACTAATTTTTGCTTGGCAAAATTCACTTGGTGGAATTCTAGGTTGACCCTTTAGATTATATTTTGTTGTGAGAAGCAAGATAAGACTTCATGTTTATTATTTTCTTTACTTCACCTGGGTATCAAGTTGTCCCAGTTTACTACCACCGATCTGACACAACTTCTTTATCCTTAAATAAATCCCCATTTGTCTAGCATCTATTTGTTAACTCAATTCAGTTCGACGGATATGATCCCTGTTCTTATCTCATTACTCACTCTTGTCAATTAAGAATGTTTTTAACCTACTGCAGCGATGATTTTTTTTTTCTCACAAAACAAGGAGTCAAGAGGTAGATGGTTGCTGGTGCCCTTTCTTTTAGTTCATTTCTGTCAGGGCTGAATTCTCTGCGATTCTTTTGGCCTTTTCAACATGGTGACAAGATGGCCATTGTGTCCTTATTCAAGGCAAGAAGAGGAAAGAAAGAGAGCGGGACAGCATCAGCAGGCTCTGACCCCACCGCAGGAGCCAAAACAGGATCTCCTGGCTGCCTCTAATTTCAAGGGACACTCAGGTAACTCTTTGTATTTTATGGTAGCTTTCTATATTTCATAAACTGAGAGAAAGGTGTAGGGATGGCTTTTCCAGTTTCAAATTCACGTACCCTTTGTTATCAATAGTAATTCCTTCATTTCTCCCGTCATTTCTTTTCTTTTTTCTTTTTTGGAGTAAAAGTGAACTTTTTATCTGAGTAAAAATTGACTTTGTCCCAGAGATTTTTTAAAAATTGTGTCATTATTTTCTAGAAATTTCTCTTTGAAATACTGATTTTCCCTTTCACCTAATGCGTATAAGAGACAGTTTTTTAGATTTCCAAGTAGATTTAAAATTTTTTATTTATTTTTCATTTTATTTAATTCTGGACACAATGTGGTTTTGTTATTCATGCTTTTAGCATTCATTGAGGGATTTTTGGTGACCTAAATTATCATCATTTTGTAAGTTTTTATTCATGTATAACAACCCTTATTTCCCTTTTTCTCAAGTAGAGTTTGATATGTTTAAGCCTTTTGGCTCAATTGCTTATAATAAGTAAAATATTAATGGATTATAGTTCTAAATATGAAGCTAAAACTATAAAGCTTCTGGAGAAAAATACTAAAGATTGTCTTTAAGATCTTAGAGTGTGCAGAGATTTCTTGGGATGGATGTAAATGCACACACCATAAAAGAACACAAATTGGTAAATTTGACTTTATAAAAATTAAAAATTCTTAGTCATCAAAAGACACCTTTAAGAAAGTGAAAAGCAAGCCACAGAGTGGGGAAAGCATTGCCAATATGTATATTTGACAAAGAACTTTTTTCTAGAATATATAGAATACAAAATAAATATAAATAGTACAAATATAAATCAATAGGGAAAAGACAAACAACCCAATTTTTGAGAAAAGGGCAAAAACTACAACAGACACATCACAGGTAAATAGCCAAATGGTCAATAAACTCACGAAAAGGTGTTCAAATATCATTACTCATCAGGGAAATGCAAATTAAAACACATTGAAATAGTATGCACATGTACTGAAAAAGACAGACAATACCACGTGTTTGCAACTGGAAATCTCATGGATTGATGTCTGGGAGTTTAAAATGGAGCAAATGCTTTAGAAGACTGTTTGGCAATTCATAACAAAGATAAACATATACTTACCCTAACACCCAGCCATGCCTGTCTATACACCCAAGAGAAATTAAAAAAATACATGTTCACAAAAAAACTTGTACAAAACCATCTGTGTTATATTCACACAATTGATACTATATAACAATAAAAATGAACCAACTTTTTATATACAACAATATGGATGTATCTAAAAAATATTATGATGAGTAAAGGAAGTAAGACACAGAAGACTACAACCTGTGTAATTCTATTTATATGAAATTGAATAGCAGTCAAAACTATTCTATGGTGAGAGAGATTAGAATATAGTTATCTTAGAGATTGACTGGAAAAGGATATTGGGGAAGAGGGAGAATCCCTCCCCGCCCTTTCCCTTAAAGTTCTTATGGCTGGCCAAATAATTAAAAAGGCAGGTTAGCAGGAGAAAATCAAGCAAAATTTAATAACATATATACATGGGAGAAATTCGAGAACTGAGTAACTCGTCATTCTGACTAAGCTGCTCACGTAAGTATTTTAGCTAAAGGTGAGAAGGGTGTTGAGGGGGTGGTGGTTTGGGATTTCAGAGGGGAAGAAGATGATTTACATGGAGATGGAAATGCAAATGTTTGTCTGACAACTCTTTTCAGGGCCACCTAGAGAATGTGACCTGGGGGGAGACAGAATTTTTGATAAGATGGGCTTGGTGCCTTTCTTATCACAGCATCTATTTTACATTATACCACAGTCATCGTATGGTAGTGGCTCCTTCCTGGAATAGGCCTTCTATGTTAAATTCTTTAGGCAGTTTGGGAGGGGAAGCTCAAATGTTCTTCCTGAGTCTTCTGAGCCTCTAGTGTCTTCAGCTCGAAATAATCCAGAGTGGTGTATCTTGGGGTGGCCTGCCCTGAACACCATCAAGGACATGAGGAAAAGTTCTGGGAGGTGGAACTGTCTGTGTGTTTCTTGACCTGGGTGGAGGTTACATGAATATATACATAAGTAAAAATTCATTATGCATCTTACTGTATATAAATGATACCTAAATTAATTTTTTAAAAAACTTAGGTCTTCTGTCCTTATGTTTTATCTACTTCATCTGCTAAGAACTAAGAAAAGTGTGTTTAAGATTCTCATCGTTGGTTTCAAGTTCTGTTTCTTTCCATTTCTCCTTGTGATTCTGCAGCTTTTACTTTTATATTTTGATGTCAGGTTACTTGGTACATAGAAATTTCTAATTGTTTTCTCTTCACTATAGAGAACCATCACCATCATGATTATAAAGGCCTCTCTCTCCAATTGAAATTATCTTTCCTTGAGTTTGTCTGATAATTTCTTGGCCTTTGCTTTCTTTTTACTTCCAATTTACATGGTGTACCTTTTCTTTTTTTTAAAAAAAGTGGTAAAACACATATAAAATTTATCATCTTAACCACTTTTCAGTGTACAGTTCAGTGGCATTAAGTAAATTCACATTGTGCTACCATCACCACCATCCATCTCCAGAATTCTTTTCATCTTGAAAAACTGAAACTATGTATCTATTTAACAATAGGTCCCCATTCCCCCTTTCTCCCAACCTGATTCTGCTTTCTGTCTCTATGAATTTGACTACACTAGATACTTCATCTAAGTGGAATCATACAGTATTTGTCCTTTTTATGACTGGCTTATATCACTTAGCATACTGTCCTTGAGGTTCATCCATGTTGTAGCATGCGTCAGAATTTCCTCCTTTTTAAGACCGAATAATATTTCATTGTATGTATATACCACATTTTGCTTATCCATTCATGCGTCAATCGATGGACACTTGGGTTGCTTCCACTTTTTTGGCTATTTTGAATAATGCTGCTATGAACATGGGTGCACAAATATCTCTTGTGAGTCTCTACTTTCAATTTTTTTGTGTTTATACCCAGAAATGGAAATACTGGTACATGTTTTTATTTTTTTTATTTTATTAAAAAAATTTTTTTTCTTTCTTTTTTGTGGTGAGGAAGATTGGCCCTGAGCTAACATCTATGCCAATCTTCCTCTATTTTGCATGTGGGACACTGCCACAGCATGGCTTGATGAACAGTGTGAAGGTCCACACCCGGGATCCAAACCTGCAAACCCCGGGCCACCGAAGCAGGGCATGGGAACTTAACCACTACGCCACCAGGCTGGCCCTGGTAATTGTTTTTAAATTTTTGACGAACTGCTATACAGTTTTTCATAGTGGCTGTACCATTTTACATTCTCACCAACAATGCACAAGGGTTCCAATTTCTTCACATCCTCACAAATACTTGTTATTTTCTGTTCCTGTGATAGTAGCCATCCTAATGGGTATGAGATGGTATCTCACTGTGGTTTTGATTTGCATTTTCCTGATGACTAGTGATGTTGAGCATCTTTTCATGTGCTTATTGGCCATTTGCACATCTTCTTTAAAGAAGTGTCTATTCAAGTCCTTTGCCCTTTTTTAATAGAGCTGTTTGGTTTTGTTGTTGTTGAGCTGTAGTTCTTTATGTATTCTGATTATTGAACCCTTATCAGATATACGACTTGCATATATTTTTTCCCATTCCGTGGTTGCCTTTTCACTCTGTTCATTGTGCCCTTCAATGCACAGTTTTACATTTGGAGGTAGTCTAATTTATCTATCTTTTTCTTTTGGTGCCCATGCTTTTCGCGTTATTTCCTAGAAATCATCGCCAAATCCAATGTTATGAAGTTTTTCTCCTATGTTTTCTCATAAGAGTTTTATAGTTTTAGTTCTTATGTTTAAGTCTTTGGTCTCTTTTCCCTTCTTTTTGCTTACAAACTTTTCTAATCACTTAGATTCAGGTGTATTTGGATTTGCTTTTGGAATCAACTTGAGGGTGATTGTTTAACTGTGTGTTTATTTCAACATATTTGTTTTTGAAATTTACTCACTTAAAAGACATGTCTTATTTATGTTACTTCATTTTATTTTTTGCACATTTCTGCTTTCTTGATCATTCTGCCTTTTTACCACTTCTTGTACAGTTAAGGTGCATAATAAATCATCGGAAAAGAACAATGATAAACATTATAATTTTGCTCCATATATTTGTGGAAGGCTTTCTGTTGCCCTGCTATTTGAACAATAGAGTGAAATATTTACTAGATTTCTTTGGCTGAATTTTTTTCTCCTCAAAGCTTAACATATTACAATATCTTCTGGCATAAACTGTTTCCAGAGATTAATGAGCCCAACCTGGAAGATCTTTTCCTTTACAGATAATCTTCTTCTCTGTTTGTATGACTGTTGTATTTTCTATTTCTCAAGCTCAGGTAATGTTTCAACCCATGTCTTGGTGTTGATCTTCCTTTATAAATTTCTCATCAATACATTCCTTCAACAGTTATATAATTATTTATTGAGCAGGCATTGTGATGAGAAATAAGGATAAAATTAAGCAGAGTACAGGGCCGGCCCAGTGGTGTAGTGGTTAAGTTTGCACGCTCTGCTTTGGCGGCCCGGGGTTCACAGATTCGGATCTCAGGTGTGGACCTACACACTGCTTATCAAGCCATGCTGTGGCAGGCGTCCCACATATAAAGCAGAGGAAGATGGGCATGGATGTTAGCCCAGGGCCAGTTTTCCTCAGCAAAAAGAGGAGTATTGGCAACAGATGTTAGCTCAGGGCTAATCTTCCTCACCAAAAAAAAAAAAAAAATTGAGCAGAATAAAAGACATTCTCTACCATCATGGAGTTTACAGTCAAGTGGGAAAGACAGATATTCATTAAATTATCACACAAATAAATGTAATATGACAACTTAGAGCTTTAACAAGAGGATGGAACCAGTCTGGAAAACCAGAGAATGAGTGGGAATCAACTCAGTGAAGTGGGGTGGGAGGATGTCCAGGGCTTTAGGCACAGCAACAGCATATGTAAAGGCCCCAGGCAGGAGGGAGCTTGATCTCTAGGGGGAATTAAAAACTTTGCTATAATAAGAGCACTAGGAGACCCAGGTGAAGTCAGTAAGCTCGTGTCCTATTGGTCATGTTAGTGATTTGGGTCCTAGTTAGAAGAGCAGTGAAACACTCCTGAAGAGTGCTAAGCCTGTTGGCAAATGATCACATTTATCTTTTGAGAAGACCACTCTGACTGAATTGTGGAAAACAGTTTGGACAGGGTATGAGTGGATATGGGTTTACCTGTTAGAAGTATCTGTACAGTATCTCAGGTATATATGGAGGTAGCATAGATAGATGGCTATGTAGGTAGAGAAAGTGGATCTATTTGAAACATAGTTAGGGAACAAAATTGAAAGAAATCAGTGCTGAGATGACAGAAGAAAACAGAGTTCTCAAAGGTGGTGCTATTCAGGGAGATAGGGACACTAGAAGAGGATTGGTTTTGGGGGCTAGGAGATTATGAATTTGATTTTGAACATGTTGAGTTTCATCTATTTATTTCTTAAGTCATTCAACCAAAATGTACTGATTGTCTGTTATGTGTCAAGTGTTGTTACAGGTTCTGGGGATTCAGCAATACATAGTTTGATGAGCACATTTGAGGCATCTTCACGACATCCAAGAGGAGCTATCAGGTAGGCAGCTGGACATATGTAGTCTGGAACTCAGGATGTAGGTCCAAGGTCTTGGTTGAAACTATACACGTATCCATCTTTGCATGCAGGTGATAATTGAAGCTGGAACAAAGGTGAGATGATCTGAGTCTTAAATTCTAAGGTGTGGGGCCAACCCCGTGGCTTAGCGGTTAAGTGCGTGTGCTCTGCTACTGGCGGGCCCGGGGTTCGGATCCCGGGCGTGCACCGACACACCTCTTCTCCGGCCATGCTGAGGCCGCATCCCACATACAGCAACTAGAAGGATGTGCAACTATGACATACAACTATCTACTGGGGCTTTAGGGGAAAAAAAAAAGGAGGAGGCTTGGCAATAGATGTCAGCTCAGAGCCAGTCTTCCTCAGCAAAAAGAGGAGGATTAGCACGGATGTTAGCTCAGGGCTGATCTTCCTCACAAAAAAAAAAAAAAATTCTAAGGTGAGATCACTGAGTAAGAGGGGAAAAATAAAGGAGTCCCTGAGACTACACCTGAGGAACATCAACTGTTAAATGGTTGGGTTAAGAAGAATACACCAGGATAGGAGCTAGAGAAAGAGCTGGCAGAGAAGTAGGAGGAAAACAAAAAAGAGTTGTGACCAGAGTAAAGGGAAGCAGGATACAGAGGTCAGCAGTATTGAATTTGGCCAAGAAGTCACGTCCAATGAGGCCTGAGTAATGTCCCCCGTGAGATGGAAGTTGCCACTGACCCCCAAGGGCTGTTTCATTGGAATAACGAGGTGAAAGGATAGTTTGGAGTTGGTGGAGGGTGAATGGGAGGTGAGGAAATTGAGAGAGCAAGTATGGAGGCCTCTTTCAAGGGAGTAGGGGGTGACCTGGCCTCTTGAGCAGGGTGCCCAAGTTCAAACCATCACACTACCATTTGTTAGCTGGGTGACCTTGGGCAGATCACCGTCTGTGACTCCACTGTCTCATGAGTAACAGTGGGATAATGTTGGACTTGCCTCATAGAGTGTGGGTGAGGATTACCTAAGACAATAGTACACAGAAAGTACTTGAAGCAATGTCTGGCTTATAAGCATTCAATAAATCTTAGTTGTTAGTGCAAGTTACATGTTAGAGGAAGTTTCTACATCTTTCCTTTCCTTCCTACCCCTTCCCCTTCTCCGGCCTCTCCCTCCTTCTCCTGTTCCTCCCTCTCCCAGCCTCTCCCGGCACTGTGCTACTTCTCCTTCCTCTTCCCCTCCTCCTTCTCCTTCAGGTACTTTTTCTATTTTAATAAGATACTTGAACATTAGGCTCCATAGCCTGCATATGTTGTGTTTTTAATTATTCCAGAAAATCTGACCCATCTTGTACCAGACCAGGTTATTTGGGAAGTGCTGATGATTTTATAAACACACATACACACATTTGAATGGACATTTTTTCCAACAGAGAGGCTGTGGGCCAAGTAAAAAAGGTATATGTAAACAACCAAATGGAGCTTGAAATTCGATGAGAAAACACATGTATCTAGAAAATAACTTTGATACTGTAAGAGTTATTTCTGAAGCAAATTTTTTTCTGAAAAACGTTGGTCTTCCATATAGAAAAATGAAAAATGTGAGCTGCTTCTCGTAGTGAATTAAAAACTGTATGCCGAAAGAGTCTCGTCTTGAGGCCAACTTGAAATCTTTTACATAATAAAAATAATATATAAATATGCTTAAATAAGTATGTATGTATTTCTACTGTTACTTTATCTTTATTCATTTAATGAATGTTTCTTCACCTGGCACCTCGCAGAGAACTTGTGATACTAAGGAGAATAAGTTGCAGGCAAGCACATTTCCTCAAGGACTCGGCTGCTGGGGGAAAGGACGCATGAATAGAGAGGTGCAAAGCCATGGGATGAGCATCACACAATTCTTCAGCTGTACAGCAGCTGTGGAGGATGCTGCCTCTCCCTGGAGGGGCTGGGAGAGGCTGAGCAGATGGTACTTTCTGATCTGGGTCTTGATGAATAAGTTCTCATGCTGGGAAGAGACAATGAACACCCTGGGCACCTGGAACAGCATGTGCAAAGACTCAGACGCACAAAGGGAAATGGGAATTTGGGGAACCAAGAGAGGATTCCTGCAGCCAGAAAGTACCGCTCCTGAGGGGAGGGAGCTACACTAAACCTTGGTCAGTCTTAAAAATCATTTCTTTCCAAGCATTTTGTGATGCTTTATGACTGTTTCTTTTCTACTCACTGACAGCTTAATTTTCTAGGATATTTTTCACCCTAGTGCATATTTAGGTAATATACCAGTATTAGTTTATTTAATAATCATGTTTTGGCTGCAGGCCAAAGCAGGGCTTATAAACACTTCTATAAAATAAGGAGAACCTCCTGGATTCTTCAAAGTGCTAAATCTGTTTTGCACAAGACCAATTTTAAACTCACCCCAGCTACTCCACTGCTAAAGCAGATGTCGAAACTCTTTAACATAAGCAATTGCTGTGATAAAATTTTAGAGAGTTATTAAAGCTTGTAAAACAATAACAAGTTACAAGAACTTTTGAATAAATTAGTTCTTTGTTTGTTTGTTTGTTTTAAGGATAAGGGGAGACTGGCTGAGTAGCCAAAAGAGTTTGAATGTGGTATTGCCCAATGCATTGTGATTTCCACTGATTCCCTTCCCTGGGGGCGGCGGGGGGTAGGGGGACGGTGGTTCTCCCAGGAGTTTAACTGGAAAGGCCATCTACTCAGTGCACTGAAAGGACTCTAGCTTGGTTTTCATTGAGTCAGGAATGACATTGGCCAATTTGCAGAGTTTTCTAGAGAGAGGCTGAGTTGAAGTGACTTTGCATGCTTTATGTTGCCTGATGAATGTCTAGTGGGGGGGGGCACTTACTGAAAGTTCATCTCTATGCCATTGTCTGTAATTGAAAAGGCTATGTAAAAAATAAAATATGTCAGCAGTTCCCGCTGCCTGCCTTGCATCCTTGAAAGCCGCGTACATTTTAAGTTCTCCCTGCAACTTAAAAGAATTATAACCACAGAGATTGTGAAGGAGCAGCTGGCTTGCAAAGCTGCATTGGGTAAAGCTGTCAGAGCTCATGAGTAAACAGAATCTGAATACAGACGCTGCATGTAGGGGAAATCAATTGCTTTTTCTACAAAATAAAAGGAAGGGTTTTGCTCAGGGCAACTTGACGATGACTTGCAACTGTTCTGTATTAACTGCGACTTTCTTCTTGCTTTTCCACCGCCTGATTTTCCTTTATTGTACAGCAAACAGTTGAGATTGTGTATTGTGCACTGGGGATATTTAAACTGGAAATAATTAAAATATATATTTCATTTATAGTGGGCCTTATGTGAGGAGAAGTAAAGACTGCCACAGCTTCCTGAGTATATGAGTTAATGTTGTGTTCTGCATTTTCTTAATTTTCCACATTTTAACTGCCTCTGTTCCTTATTTGGGAGCAGGCAGCTTTGAGAGGCATGGGATACAGACTCGCTCGAGCAGAAACTTAGAGTTCTCCCGAATATGAGGGGATGGCATGGAGGAGGTCAGGTTCATCATGTGGTTTCTTGACATTATTTTCCTCCAGTTTCTCCCTTCACTGACAGAGCTAGCATATTATTGAGGATAGGTTTCAAACTAGAGATTGGTTTAAAACCATTGTGTGATTCCATTAGGGTACGTTTTTAGAATACGATGAATAAGTGTAATTTCAAAATGAAGTTCCAAAAATAATTATTAAAAAAGAAAAATACAGACTCAACTGCAGAAAAAAAAAAAAAAACCACAACTGTGTGTGTGCGTGTGCGTGTGTGTGTGTGTGTGTGTTGTAAGTACCTTAGATACATATCCACAGCAGAATGAATGAAGTCATTGGTAGAGGAAAGGTAAAGGCCCATTTTTCAGAATGAATTTGGACATCATTTTGATGGAGACTCAGCTGGCAAAAACAAAGCCAGAAATGAGATACAAAGACTAAGTTGATTATAAATCTTGGAGCTTGTTTGTATGACTGGGTTGCATGACTGAAGCTTAAAAAGGAAAGTGTCTTACGCAGAGTTACAAGTGTGCTTTTGGTCATGGTTAACTATAAAGGGAAGAAACATGAAAGTCACTCTCAAAATGTTTGGAGATAGAAACTCTGAGGGGGCAACCCAAGGGGTCAGGATGCATTCTCATTTATTGTGTGATTTTTCAAATTGCGAAGAAATATTATTTCTAGAAAGGGTTGACGCAAAGTGATAAGTAAAGGCAATGAATCGAAAAATAAAGCATGAAGGGCACAAAACATTTTATCCCCATAAGATAATCCCCATAAGAAGTCAGTGACAGGATGAAAAAGTATCTTCCTCATTAACAACCCACAGCATCTGGCTCCGAGCCGGACATGAAGGAGGAATACGGACACGCTCTTCGAAATCGCCTGGCTTTCTGGCACCAGGCAGTTGATCTCTCTGAAATTACATCCTAACATCCCTGCAATCAGGTGATTATGAATGTTCATCTCACTGAATGGAGTCTAAATTTACTAAGACCGGTCAGAAAAATAGAGAAAATTTCTGAAGGTTGAGACAAGATGAAGAGGAAGATATAGAGAGAGATGAATATAGAAAGAGATGAATTGAGTTCTATCTTAGGTTGGAATCCCCCAGAAACCGACTCTCAGACAAGGACTGGGGTATAAGCAGTTTATTGGGAGATGATCCTAGGAAGCTCTGTGAGGGAGCAAGGAGGAGAGACAGGGAAGGGGAGGAAGCCAACAGAGCATTCTATCTGTGGGGCATCCCTGAGAACCTGTGTTGAACACGCCTCAGAGTTGTCCCACCCAAAGGAGACATAGGTCAGGGGGAACAAGGGTCATGTCTTGCTGGTCTCTCCACCTGCTACCTCCTTGGCTAAATAAGTGTTGGCGGAGGGCAATATGAAGTGACTCCTGTGAGTGGGCGAGAGCAGCCCTGCCCCTGTGAGTGAAATGCCCATGGCCGGTTCTGGCTGGTTGGCTTGGTTTGACCACAGGAGCATGAGGCAAGACACAATTTGAATCTTCATGTAACTCTGTCGTGACCTTTCCATCCCATAGGAATAGACTGCTATACCCCACACCTGACCTCTTTGTCTTGTAGTCCTGTGTTATTTGTTGTTCTTGAGAGATGCCAGGCAAGAGCATAGAACAAGTGTGTAAAAACATTAACATATCTAGTAAAATAGGTTTCAAACAATTACATCACGTATGACACATGCCTCACTAGTGGTGAATTGGACATCAGCTTTGTTCAAAGACAACTCATTTTTTTTGTCTTATCACCTCAAACAATTCTTTACAATGTACTTTCTCCATGCTTCCTTACTGGGAAAAAAGAATGGCTGGTAAGTACATCAGCGTAAGTTAGAGTGCCTTTGGCATCCCTGGATTCAGCCTGTGTTCCCTCCCTCTCTATCTTTAAAGGTTTGTGAACTTCTTGTCACCAACAGACAACTGAGATCCAAACATATGTCAATGTGACTCTGAGCAGAAAATAATGGTATGACCCCAACAAAAAAAAGCTCTGCATAATATCATAGCTTCTTAGGTTTGGAAAATGTCCCCGGTGTCTGGAAGAAATGGAGAGAATCACTTTACTCTTTCAGATTAACTGGCATTTCCATCACCTCCAAACACATTAGTGTCTCCTTCTAACACACTGGTGTTTCTAAATATATTAATAAAAGATTCTGAGACTCCCTTGGTGAAAGCTGAGGATGGGTTCATAATCCAAGAAGCTTACAATTATGAAAGATTAAAACAGCAAGAAGTAGTGAGTGCCATCTCGGTAGTCTACGTGAGCTTGTCAACAGACCGCTCTCCCTTTAGAGCTGCCTTCGGATGGTCTCTCCATTTTCACTTGAACAACAGACGTGGGAAGCAGAATCAGCAGGAGGGGAGGTTCCAGAGGAGCCGTTGGTCTGCCTTTTCCACAAGTTCCTGTGTGTAAATTTAAATGAGATTCTGCAATTCTTACCTGGACGATGTGCTATCACTCTTCCTAGCATAAAGCCAAGGGCCGAGGCATCATCACCTTTGAGGAACATTTCTTACATGACTATCTCTTACTTTAAGTGCTGGAAAAAGCCCATTATCTAACTGCCAAGGGGAGAGACAGTGAACTGCCAGGTAAGCAGCCCTGCCTCATGCCCAGTGCTTCTCATATAAGATTGCACTCAGTCCTGACACCTCCTCCTCGACATCCTCATCTTCATCTTTATGTTGCAGATGAAGGATCTGAGGTTCAAAAAGGTTTTGTCCCATGTCACACCCCTTGCAGAGTTTGGAACCCAGGTTCTTCTCATTCCAAAGCCCATATGTTTTCCAGTGTGTTCTTTAGGACAAGACATTTCCCTTACGTGTTTTGCTCTTAACCATCTAAAAAGTGCTTTTGCACATGATACCTCTTTCTCGTAGTAACGAACTGCAGTGTTATGTATTATTTTCCCTGTTTCACAAATAAGGAACCTGAGGTATGTGAGATAAGGGATGCGTAAGCACAGGGATAGATGGAATCACCAGCTCCAAATTCTACACTATGGAGAATGAAAATTTGTTTACATTGCTTTCCCAATTTTATACCTGAACACCAAAGTGAGCATAGCAGACAGGTTCCCTGCATACACAGTGAGATTCTACAGGATTTCCTTTCTGACACATACATTGTGCTTGCTATGTTAAAGGTGGCTGTTGAGTCTTTGCTCTCCCATCCACTGAGAGGTGGAATCTCATTTTCCTCCCCTTGGACCTGGACTTGACGGATAGAATACAGTGAAAGTGATACTCTGCAACTTCTGTGGCTGATTGTAAGAAGCCTTGCAGCCTCCTTCTGGGCTCTGGAACACTCTCTCTAGGAAAGTTCAGCCTAGGGCAAGCTAGCCACCACAAACAAAGTTGAATGACCCTGAGACCACCATGCCGTGAGAAGCCCAAGCATGGGGAAGGGCATCAGAGTGTGAGTGAGGAAACTATCCTGGAAGTGGGTCCTCCAGGCCCAGCCACCCTGGTGGATCAGAGACAAACTGCCCAACCCACAAAATCATGAGAAAAGTAAAATGGTTATTTTCAGGCACTAAGTTCAGAGGCTGTTTGTTACATAGCAATAAAGTACTGGCACATATATCCTATGTGTTCAGGGACAATTTTGAGCAAAACCAAAGAAGGTCCTAGAGTACCCTTATGTGAATCTGTAAAGGTGTGGCCTCACCTTTATCCATTATCACCTCTTCCCACCCCTAGCTCAGCACACTGGTCTCTTTATTTAGCATGGAATGACCCGGCCATGGCTGGCTTGGATGGCTGGGGCACTAGTGAGGGGAATTGATGCATCTTGTATCCCCATCCACAACCCTGTCTCCTGCCTGTAAATCCAGGTGGTTCTTCTCACTGTTGGAGCTGAGAGAGGGTCCAGGCCCCTTCTTTATGTTCACTAGATGCCACTGCAGCACCACAGAACAGCATCAGATAAATAGTTTAAATAAATTATCTGTCGCTCAAAGAAATACTTTTAGCAGCTGCAGAGGAAAGAACTTCTGTCCTTGCCACCCCGTGTGTCAGACACCAAAAGCTACAGAAGCAACTTGAAACTCATGTTCTCCTGATGCTTAATCCTTTTCTTCCTTAGATAAGGCATATAAGATCTGAATCTTACTTCTGTGTCCTGGTAGAATTCTATAAACTTGCTGAATGGGTCATGGAGACTTGGTGCCATCTTTCTACTAAAAGAATGGCTCATTGTTGTCCTCAGCAGTGGACGGAAAGAAGGAGAGGTATTTACTGCCTTAATAAGTGAGCCAAGGACTAATTTTGATTTACGTTCTTCTCAAGGCTTCACCATGACAACGAGGACATAACACAGCTATAAAATTGAGGAAGATTATTTGTTTTAATTCCCGATCTTATTTGTGATTCAGCAATGTGGCTGGGCATATTGTGGATAGACTTTGGACTTTTTAGCTTTCCACATTCAGCAGTACTCAGCTGGTCTGCACCCCATGTTATGGATTGAATTGAGCCCCCGTCAACATTCACATTGAAACCTTAATGCCTAATGGGATTGTGTTTGGAGATGGGGCCTTTAGGGAGGTATTTAAGGTTAAGTGAGGTCATAAGAGTAGGGCACTAATCCAATAGAACTGATGTCCTTATAAGAAGAGGAAAAGACACCAGAGATCTCTTTTTTTTGCCAGGTGAGGACACAGAGAGAAGGCGGCCTTCTATAAGCCAGGAAGAGAGGCTTCACCAGACACCAATATTGACAGCACCTTGATTTTCAACTTCCAGCCTCCGGAACTGTGAAAAAATAAATTTCTGTCGTTCAAGCCATCCAGCGTGTGGCATTTTGTTATGGCAGCCCTCGCAAACTAATACACCTCCATTCTGATTTTTTATCAGATTCTATCCTCTTGGAGGGTAAGGGGTGAGGTGTATACAAATTCGGTTTTGTCTCTTCTGCTATTTTGGAACCTGCTCTGAAAACATTTTTTTCATGACTTTTCATGACACTTGGGATCAAAATTTATATCTTTTAGAAAAAAAATAATTTGGGTAGAATCTTGCAAAATATGCATTTGGTGGAGTAGGGGTGCCTTTCAACTTGAAGTCATTTGGGATCCCTAATGATCTGAAGACCTTTCCTTTGGTTGAGCTATGAACAGGCACGTGCTGTCAACACACTCATTCCTCACTGTGGAGCTGGTTTCTGATATGGTTGGGGACTTGTAGATATTTGATGAATCATCCTTTCCTCCTAATAGGGCCTTCATTTCAGTGAATTGTGCACATGCAGAGTCTATGGCAGGAGGGTAAAGAGATCAAAATGCCCTGCTATGTTACCTCCCCACATTGGCTGTTTTTGACATGCACTGGGGCCAGAACAAATGATCAGCCAGGATACCAAACACAGTAGTTTGAATCAAGGAAGTAAATGTTTGGAACCCATGGTGTGGTTTGCTTCATGGGGAGATGGTTCTGTGTGTCAGGAGTGGCATCAAGAAGCTGAAAAACTAGTAAATTGCCGTGGTGCTATGGAAGCCAGTGGATGTCAGCTGAATATTTGCTGCTACCAGCAGACAGATGAGTGTGAAATTCATGATATCTGAGGCCATTAAACAGCAACGTCTTTGTTAGTGAAGAGGATGGTCCTACTTACTCAACTGATTTTCCAGGACTGTGTAACTAGAGGTAGAATTAAAATATAGGACTGAATTCTAATTGTTTAAATAGTGCAAAGATCTCACTAAACTGTAAATATTAACACGTAATTTTATTTAAAACACTGTAGAGTAAGCATGGGGTGTACCACCTGGATCCCTTTAAGAAAGAACTTGCTGACCAGCAGGGAGAGAGCAGATAGCAGACAGCCCCCAGCTGCAGCACTTTTGGAATCTGCCACAGTTTTTGCACTGAGACCTCAGACTTCCCAGGCAGCCCCTTGTCAATGATGGAACATTCTAGGGCCTGGTTCTTTCTACCCAACACTGGAGCTTCCTTTTATTTGCTCAGGACTACCCTGCAGGCTGAGGCTTTTCCTACCCAATCCTCTTTCCTTCCCCTACTCCTTTCACAGGTGTCGGACCTGCACCATGATCTGAAGACCTTCTCTCCCTCCTCCCGCTCTCCCTCTTTATCATTCACAGGTATTAACCCCAACAATACTCTGCCTTGGCATCTGCTTCCTGCAGGACCCAACAGACAGACACCAAATAAAGTAAAACAATGCATATTTCACCTTGGGCTTTTTACTTTATCCGCTATCTCAGGGTTGCCAGCTGAAGTGCCAGGAGAACCACGGAGCAAGCAAGAAATTTGGTTGGGGCTCTTGTTATTGCATTTGAGAGCCAGAAAATAGACTTCTTTTTTTATCTGACTCATTTTCACTCCCTAATCTTTAAAGCTACTTGGTCATCCTAAATTTATTTTGCCCCTGACATGCTGTCATGATTATCTGCTGGGGTCTTCGTAGTTGTAGAACCAAAGAGCTATGCAAGAGCAATCTGCGCAGCCCTGAGCCAAAGAACCCAAGCTCCAACTGGGCTTCACGTGGCAATATTTTAACCAGAAACTTCCTTATAACGGAGTTTCACCACGAAGGATTTATTAATCACAATATTGCTGTTTTTAGACCCTTGTCTAAAGCAAAGCATCATTTGTGAACATTTTTGGCTGTCTTTAGAACTGAGTGGCAGACTCTGATGTGGGAGACATCTAGCAGCTGCCTTGGCTACCACGGAAGAAAGGGCGTGGCTGGTTTGTACCTATGCTCCATCATGCAGCCTCTCTCTCTAAGGAAATAAAAAGTGGCCTCGAGGGTCACAAAAGTCCCGCTTTAAACATGATCATCAGTAACAATTGCTTTAAATAATAGCGACAGCATCTCCTGGGAATTCAAAGGCAACATATCAATCTGTTATGTGGGGTTGGCCATTCAATCCAAGAGGAAGACTGCAGATGTGTTGTACTCTGCAGTTAGCCAAGTTTTGATTATTATGAAAGGGTTGATCTGTGTCTTGATAGTCTTTTTAGCACCCAGAAAATCATACCGTCTGATAAAACAGGTTGAAAAAGAAAAATAGTTAGGCATATATGATAGAATATTTCTAAAAGTACAGTTAAGAAAACATGGGCCTAAACTGACAGGAGAAACACTTGACCCTATGAATCCTCACTCGTTCAGGTAGATTGTTGGGAAAATTATTTCAAACTGATGAACAGTCTATATTGCAGATGTTAAAATGTGGTTTAATTTCTAAAATTTGTGTGTAATAACACAAGCTCATAGCTAGCATGTTTTACTAACACTAGGTGGAAATAAAAGCTCTGGAATAAAAATCTTGTGTCTTTCTAGCTTTGCGATCCTGGACAAGTCAATTAACCTCTCTGAACCTCTGCTTTTCATGTGCAAAAATGGTAACCCTGGTACCCAGCTAATGGAACTGCTCTGAGAATGTTGGGAAGAAATACATGCTTGGCGTGAACTTTGAACAAATGATTCCAGACACAAATGGTGGTGATGATGGTGGTGAATAGAATACAAAAACGTATATAAAAGTTGAAAAATTACTTGAAGCCTTATTTACAGTACTTATTTTGTTTATTGAAACTATTTTTGAAAGCTGAAAATATAAGTCAAGTAATAATTGTTATTATAAATTCTGAATCAGTGAGATTCATTTAATAAGGTGAATGGGGTATACTGAGAACATTTAAGATGATCGTTAAATTTATTTGACTTTTTTACTGTCACATTTACTACAAAATTGTGATTAAAGATACGTTTCTCAAATGTTTCTGAAGTAAACACAGCTCCATCCCCCCAAATCTCAAGTGCATTAATAAATCTACTCAGTTTTTTGTTTTGTTTTTGATTCTGAGAAGAAATTTTGAAGATCACATTGAAATAGAGCCAGATGGTCAGATATGACTTTTCGCGTTAGGTGAATGCTCATGATTTACTTTATCCTGAAGCAACCACAAAAGCAGAAATCATGGTGAATGGCCTCCAAGAACATCAAATCCCAATAATCTTGGGGGTTTTATATTCTGTCAAACATTTCATCAAATGGCATGAGAAACATATATTTCATGTCCTTTTCATTTTTAAAACGGCTATATCCTTTACATTAGAGGAAAGTAGTTTTGATGTTTTAAATTACTGCATATAATAACATTCTTCTCTAGAAATGTATCTTTTCTTTGTTTAAGCTAATGCTAAGGTTTTTTTTAATAAGCACAGTTGATTCGTTTAATTCTCTTTCAGATAAAATGTTTAAAATCTGAAATCACTCTTTTCTACCTTAAATAAAACAAAGAAACAGTTATGATTTCAGGTGCACCAGATATTTTAAGCTTTTTCTACTGGATGGAATTTTTCAAAATTGATGAATAGGTAACATATAGTAGTCAAGATGATAACTAATCTGATTTTAAAAAAAGAAATGTGGGCTTGCGTAGCAGAAGAATTGGGAAATGTGTTATCTAAATATGTCATGGGATATACTGACTTTAATCTGTAACATATGTGAAGTTTAATCATTAAGCAATGAATTCCTTTTCTGAGGTCCGTATGGTGAATATCAATGAATATAATATTTTTTGAGCTGAATGAAATGCCCAAGACCAATCTCTCAAGATTTAATTACCCACTTAAAAGTCCCTAGAGTTCTTGAAGGAAGCCCCGAGACCCATAGATCATGCTACTTGATGGTAGCTACGCATTGGAAGGCAAGGCCAGTACCTTCAGGGTCAGCCCTATCTGGAATTTTGGAGTGGGTGACCTCAGATCAGAGAACTCACCCCCACTCCATTTATTGGTGCCCATTGTAGATCCCACAAACCCAAGGTGCCTGGCCTCCCGACCACAATAATAGTAACAATAATAGAATAAAGTAATAACATTAACTTCCAATTAATGAGTGTTTGCATACCCTAGGCACCATGTGAGATATTTAAAATGAATTATCTCTAGTTTACACATCATTCATTCAATTATTCATTCATTCTTTTAATGAGTTTTTATTGCAAAACTACAAGCCAGACCCTGGCCGACTTCACAGCAATGAATGAGTGTGTCACAGAACTGACACTGCGGTGGAGTGGGGAAATCGACATAGCTTCTGCAGAAATAAGCAGTAATTGCACACCGAGAGATGCTGTGTTCAGTGCTGTGGCAGAACTGAACAAGGTCACAGAACAGGGAGAAGTGAAGGTGGAGCGGTGGATCCACCTTAGATAGAATGGTCAGGAAAGGCTTTTCTAAGGAGATGCCAGCTGAGCTAAGGCTGGAACGACCCTGGGGAGCAGTAAGTGCCACTCTGTGAAGTGGAATAGAGTTTGGTGGATATGAGCAAGAGAAATGAGGCCAGTGTGGCTGGAGGGTAGTGCATAAGAGAGACGGCGTAACCAAGTGGGGGTTGGGGGTTGGGTGTGACGGGGCCTAGGAGGCCATGCTCGGGACTTTCTATGTTCTCCGAAGAGAACTCATGGGAAACACTGAAGGACTGAAAGGTGGGTGGTAACATGAGTTGATTTATGATTTTAAAAGATTCCTCCATCTGTAATCAAAGATGGATAGAAGGGGAGGGAGTGGCGATAGTGAGTGAGCTTCCAATTAGGAAGCTCCTGTAGCCCAGCTGATGATGACGGTGGCATGAACCATGGGGCAGCAGCGGAGATGAAGGGCAATGAAGGGTTTGGAAGTTGGACCAACATGACTGGCTGGTGACGTCAACATAAGGGATGAGGGAAGGAAGGGTTTTGGCCTTAGCAACCTGGCTGTGAAGAGACCAATGAGCGAAATGGGAAATTTGGGTGAGGAAAGGGTTTGGGGGATGAAATTCAGAAGATTTATTTTAGATATATTAATTTTGAGAAATCATTTGGACATCCAGTCTGAGATTTTAAGCAGGCAGATTAGGTACAGGTCTATAATGCTTTATCCACAATTCAAGAATCCATAAATCTCTAAGAAATGAAAGTTTTTCATAACTCTTTTGACAGCAAAATCTGACCTGAACCAACATGAGGCTCTTGACAGTCCTGGTTTATCCCTCTGGGAATGTTCATACATTCGAAACAGAGCTATTGATGTGTCTGATTACAGGGTGATTCCCCAGACTTCACTTGAGGGTACAAAGTACCATGTGCACCAGATTAATTTTCTAAAATCCCCAAGGTTGAAACACATTTGCACCCCTCCTGCTCTGCCCCTGGGTTTTGCATAAGGATCTGCGGATTTTTGTAGAAGTCTGAAAGTCAGTAGAAAGGACAACCGTGGAGATGTATATTTGGACCTGGACTCTCAAGGGAAAAGGAAAAGGGATGGACTTGGGAAAGTCATGATCACTCTCTGAAGTTTTAATGGAATTTTCAGCAAGAAAGCCCTGGCCTCTTGAAAACGCCAGTGTGCGCTGAAGAATTAATTGGTAGGAGGACTTGGGCTTTGCCTGGGACCTCTCTACAGGGCACCACCCAGCCCTGGGGACAAGTCAGTTAGCCTCGGTGCCTAAACTCTAATTTGGCAGGGGGAAGCTGCCTTCAGATTCCACCATCCTGATTTTAATGGTTCGGCCCAGCCTTTTGACCAGAATTTTCAGGGATTGGTTTTATGATACATGGTTATTAATTATGGCTTAGAAATCATTTTATTTTATTAAATGCTTTTTATTTATTAATACAGGCATAAATTTTTCCATGATACTCAGGGTATAAAAATGCCATAGTTCTCTCTTTTTTTTTTTTTTTAAATTAAATTAAATGTAGCTTGAGGTCCCACTCACCGATCTGGGTAAAAAATCCAGGATCCTTTAGTTTTGGGGGTACTCTTCCTCTGTCCTCTCCCCTGATTTCAGACAGCCTCAGGGATAACTCAGCAGAGGGACATGGGCAGGGGCCCTGTCTTCAGGTGTTGGTGACTGGCCATCGCTGGCATTGCTCCTGGCTCAGGCCCCCATTTGAGGTGGTCAGCTCTCCCTAAGCCATGTCTACCCACAGAGATCTTTGCTGCCAAGGGCCTGGCATTTGGTGCTACACCTCCAAGTGGCCCCCGACCCCATAGGATTTGCCAGCCTGGGTAGGAGTTGGAGTTGTCTCTGGCCTTCCGCATGTGTGGAACACCACCTTTCTCTGCAAGGTGGCGTTCATCTTTCCTGGGATGGGCTCCTCCAATCTTTGACCATTAAAGCCCCCAGCTTCCCTCCACACCCCCTCCCTCGACAGTGCCCCAATATTCTCCTTCCTTGAGGGTAAGTGAAAGGCTCCAGTGAGTCTATAGCAGCAACATAAACACAAGATACCAGCAAGCTTTTCATAAAGCACCCTCTTCCAGACTAAACAGACCAGACAAACAAACAAACAAAAAATCCTACAAATATCTGCTCATTGATAAGTTCTCAAAATATAAAACACAAAATGTTCAGTAAGATTAAGATGCAAAAGGAAGGAGAGGAAAAGTTTTGAGGAAGGAAAACTATACAGAATAAGCATGATTTTGAACCTGGTTTTGCAATATTCCAGGGATTTCTCCATTTGCTCAAAGTGATAGCATGCAATCTTCAAAACACAATCAAATTTATGTCTCCAAACCGTCACCCAGTGAGACATTTTGGAAAAAGATTGAAATGATGTTGCTAAGTTGGATAAACCATGTGTGATGTTTTGTTTTTAAAATATGCTTTTTTCCCTGGTGGTAATTAAATTAATATGTGCTAATTGTAGGACAACTTGAAAGTACTATAAACAATAAAGTTAATATTGCCTATATCCCATCACAGGGGTACTCTCTGTGATATTTTGATGTTTTCCTTCCAGTTTTTGTCTCTAAATGCTGGCTCGGTGTTCTATGTATTTCTGTATTTACATAGCTGAGGTATTAGAGTATGTTCAAGTGCGTGTTCTGTTTTTCTTTCAATATTCTCAGAATGTCATGTTTCATTCTCAGGAAAAATGCCTAAAAATAAAATGAGGGTGCCAACCTGTCAGTTTATACAAAGAACCGGACAAGCAGGCCCCTCTCTTCCCTCAGCCGGCACACGGCGCTCGCCAGAAGCTCCACGAGGAGAGAGTAAGACTGAGAACAAACAAGAATATACACCTTGTTTTGTGGTGGAGGAACTATGACTTTCTTAACTGTCTTTCTCTCTAAAGTGTTTCCTATTTTTCACAGTGTTTTGTAACTCTCTAATTACTTTCTGACTATATTTCAGATTTTTTCCCTTAGGATAAAGAGTTTGAAGTCAAAGACCTAGGACAAAGAACATGAACATTTTAATTTAAATTTTAATTACAACCTTTTTCTCATAAAACGATATATTGTCATTTTAAAATTTGAAAAATACAAAAAACACATAAAACATAAATCATCAATATTCTGTAACCCAGAGAAAACTCCTGTCAGTACTGTGACATCTATAATCCCATATGATTTTGTGAACAGATATTTCTGCTTCTTTTGTGCCTCTTTCTTAGGGCTGGCACAGCCTTGCCAGGCACATAGCTGGGTGAGCAGAGTGTAGGCTAAATTTGTGGGCCCACCTTCTTGGCCATGTTCTTTTGTTGCAGTAGACAACCTGTTCAACCTTACACAGCTGTTGTTTCACATGGGACTTTTTACCAGAAGTCACAGAGCTAGTAAATGACAGAGTTTGTTGGCAGATCCAAATCTGGTCAACTCCCAATCTACTGCTCCTTAGCTACCTCAAAACACCTTCCTGATCAGGTTAAGAGGCCAGCAGGCTGGGGTTTCTACAGTTCTTTATACATGATATTCATGGCATGGCAGTGATCATAGTGCATTTCATTTTTGAAAAAACAGTCACCACAGGATTATCTCAACATTCCATTCAGGCAATTGCACGTATTGTCTGGCTTTCTAATTTACTCGAACTTTGTGATGTAAAAAATCTGAAGTTATAGACTGTGATTTAAAAAGAAAAACTAACTGTGGTCTTTGGGATTCTCGGAAAATGTCCCCTCAGCCAATTCAACTGGCCAAAATGTGAAAAACAACAAACTTCTTGAACATGACCTTCACATTCATAATACGTAAAGTGAACAACTATAAGTCAATTCCTTTAGGGATCCCTGCTATTTTTGACATCTAACCAGAACGTTCTGGAATTTTACGCTAACCTAGTCATAGTTTTCCTTTCAAAACTTGGAAAGCAGCCTCCCCCAAAGGCAGACAGAGGATGGGAAAATGACAGTGAGGTGAGGGCTGAAGAGTTAATGTGTCCATTTTACCCTCTTTCAACCAGCCCTTTCTGTTGCATATTTTGGCACGTGGTTTTTAGACATATTTTAGTCGATCTTTGCAAAGCTGAAAGTTGATTCAAAGCCAGATGTTCAGAAACAGACTGAGAAGGCAATTGTAATTTTTCATCCCTCAGTTTTTGTACAGAAACTGCACTGTAAAATCGTTCTAGACTGATGGATGGCCCATTGAAAACTGGGTCAAAAACGTGGCTCTGATACAAGATCCTTGGGCTTATAAAAGTGCCTACACAACAGCAAGAAGCCAGGAGCTGAGACTTTCCTTCAGGTCTGGCACTGGTGTCAAGGGGACCTCCTCTGCATTCTTACTTAACTTTTTATTTTGAAATAAATATAAAGAACTCAGACTTAAAGAAAAGTTGTGAAATTAGTGCAAAGAATGTCCATATATTTTCACTCACATTCTCTAAATGTTAGCATTTTAATACATTTCCTCTATTGTTCTCTTTCTTTCTCTCTTCAGTGTGTGTTTTCTAAAAATAAGGATGTTCTTTTAGATGACTAAGGTACAACATGAAAATCAGGAAGCTAACATTAATACGATACTGTTATCTATAGTCCTTATTTTAATTCCAGTAATGGGACAAATCAACCCCCTGAGTCTTTAATGTGATGTCCTGAGAAAGACACAGCATCACGTGTGCGATGTTTCTGCTAAAAATGCACAAGATGCATCTAATCATGAGGAAGCAGCAGACAAACCCAGAGCGAGGGGCACCCTATAACGGAACCGGACAGTGTCTTCAGAAGCGCCCAAGTCACCCGGACAGAGCAAAGTAACGACCTCCACAGAAACCAAAGGGAGGAACTGCTCCAAACGCACCGCCGCGGCCCCTGTCAGGCGGGATCGTGCGTGTAGACGAAGATTAACTAAATGCTTTAACAACCGGATGGGGTCCCAGCAGAGCAAATCCTCACTCATTCTTAAGAATCGTAATGGCACTTACACAAACACGTCCACACTTGGCTCCACGTGTGAGAGCGCAGACAGCTCTGACGAGCATTTCAACCAGAAAACGTAAGCTGGTACCCTGCCGCTGGTCTGACGCACCGGCCGAGCCTCGCGGCCCCGCGCCTGGCTGTGCCGCCCCCAGCGCGCGCCGCCCGGGAGACAGCGCGTCTCCGCCCGCGGGACCCGGGCTGCGCGGGGCGCCCGGCATTCGCGGGGCTTCCAGTTCCAGAGTTCGAGCAAAAACGTCCCAGCGACAGCGCACAGCACAGGGGCCAGAGTTTCCTTCCCCCTTTTCCCATCACAGCACGCTGAGAACCATCGTATTTGCAGAGCGCAGCAACCAGGAGGAGATTTAGGGGCATTTATAGAGCACTCGGTGAGACTTGCATTACCTGTTCTTTATATTATATAATTATGATAAGAAAAATAAAACATGATCCTTTTAGAAAAATATTAAACACCGAATTTGTATAAATCTTCCACATAAAATATTTTCCAATTTTTTCTTCTTTTCTCCCCACTCCCCTTCTTTTTAATGAGAAATTTGAACTTGCCCCTGTAATCTAACTGTAACTTTGTCCGGTTTTATGCTTGATAGGACTTTATGAAATTCCTCATCAGCAGCAGCACACTCAGGTTTCTTGGATGCGAAGCCTATACAATTTGGAGCTGGGGGAGAGACTTGAAGAAAATAGAAAATTGCAAATATAAAACCAGGTACAAAAGTTAATATTTATTTAGAAAGAGAACAGAAGTCATATTCAATTACTGGAGACTTGGATAAGTCCCTTTCCTCTGCAGTATCTTTAGGCCGTTATCAAAACTGGTCACTTAGAAAGCTTCCTGTTTAAGATCTGACTTCCCCTCCCAGCCTAGACTCCTCTGTAACTCTGAGCAACTCTGCCCGTGCTCACGGGGACTGGTCAAGTGAGGCACTCTGGTCCTTAACCCTGGTTAGCTCCACAATGAGTCCACTGTCTTGAGTCTTAAATAAGAAAGTTTATTCACTCAAGTAGATAGTAAAAAATCGCCTTTGTACTTCCATTCAAAAATGTACAACAGTTGAAATATTGAAGACTTAAAAGCTCTGCTTTTCCTTAATGAAAAATGAACTATTACAGTTTCTAATGATAATGAGCATGGATTTGCAGTCCACTCCATTTCTGTGTCAAACAAGGCCTCAAAGAATGATGAAGCTTTCTTTTGCAGGATGCACATGCCTAATTACGGCAGGCATCCTGGAGCTAATTTAGACAAAAGGGTCGTTTCAGCTACAAAGACATTAGTTTCTGATGTACTAGAGGACAGAGCTTTCGGGCTGTGGCCTGGAGTCACAGTAGACAGGAGACCCTACAGGCCTCCCCACTGGCAGCTTCTGGGGCTGCACTTCCAGCCCCAAGGCCCCTGGGGGCACCTGTAACACAGCCTCTCCCACAGTGCCCCCGTCTTGCTCTGATGGGCACAGGCTCGCCCTGTACGAGTAGGTGGCTGGTGGGTAAGCATAGGCTTGGCTCTGGTAAGGATGCCCTTGTTCTGTGGGGACAGCAGGGCATACCAAATTCCTGCTTCCCCTGGGCTACTGTCCTAGGAGCCCTCGCCAGGTACCTTGGGGGCAGATTCAACCAGCCACAACTCCTGCTGATGGGATTGAAATACAACCCACTCCCATCACAGGTGGGGTGGGAAGTTCTGCTATAGTGGACAGGGTATTTTGGAATTGCAGAAGGGGCTAGGTGGAAAATCATAGATAAGGTACACAAAAGGGCTTTTAAAATGATCAAGTAGTCTCAGACATTTTTGGCTTGGAAACTCTAAGAAGAAATGCCCTTTGATGGAGAGAAAATAGCAGAGGTGCAGCAATACAGTGAACGAAATAAGTAACTTTACAACAGATTACCAAATTCTGCCGGTGAAACAGAAATAATACTTTCCAGCAGTTTCACTCCCTCTCTTGCAGGATGGTGTAGAGGACAGTGTGTGACTTGAGATAAGTGTCCACGAGTTTGGGCAGATCACTCTGGTAGGCCTGTTGCGTCATTTGTAAAACCAGCTTCACAAGAATTCCGATCTCACAGTTGTTGTGAAGGTCAAATGTGAGAAGTTCTTTGTAAATGGCTGGAAGGTTCGTGTTTATTTTTCTTTTGATTGACTGTAGAAATATCTGATGTTTCAAGTTCACCTATAATAGACCATGGATAAAAGCCACACATTTTTATTATTACAACTTGTTTAATTCCAGAAATAAACATCTAAACCAAATTAATCCCTTGAGGAGTTGAGGGAATAATACTTTGCCTCCACCTCTCTGTTGCGTGGTCATTTTTATTCAGGTTTACCTGAGTAGCTAGAACAGGCTAAAAGGGAAAAAAAAATCACAAGATTGTCACATAGTTGCAGCCTTGAGCAACATGGAAGGGTAAGAAGACATCCGTATAGAGGATAGTTGAGATCTTCACAGATAATGGCACATAGATATCCCGAGATGATTTTATTCTGCTTGAGTATACTTTAGCACTCACTGAGGAGTCACTTTTCCCTTTTACTAACCTTCCTGGGTCTCAATCCAACTCCTGCCCCAGAGGCCCACCATCCCCCAAGCCACATGCTCAAGATGGCTCCTCAGTGTGCCATTCCCAAGGGAGTGGCTCTGAGCTGGGTTCTTGTTTTTCCCCAGGTCAGCCTGGATTTATACAGCTTTCCCACAGGGCCCCCTTCTCCATGCTGCTGCATAGTGTTCGCTCTTACTTCCCACAATTTAAGGGCCAAACCTCATATTTAAAGTTTTCCGGATGCAAAAAGAGGAAGATAAATAATTTCCAATAATGGGCTACTAAGACCTCGTGGCCATGTCTGTCTGTGACTGCAGACTCCTTGAAGGCGTCTCGGATGCTGCAGTGGAACCTGAAGAGCGGGGTGGTTTTACTTCGGGAAGGCTTGTGTGCGACTCTCCTACCTCTCGAGTCTCAGGGTGAAGGAGAATCTTGGAGAGAATTTTGGTCAGAAACCTGAAGCTGACAAGCTGTATCGCCCTCCCAAGATTATTCCCTTTGCCAGAGGTGAAGCGAGAGTGCAGGAACCCCGCATGCTCATGAAACCTCTGTTCATGTGTGGTCACCGATCACCATCTAGAATGAAATAATAAATTAGTTCTTCCTCCTCCCCTGTCCTGGTTTCAAGAATCTACCAGTAATTCAGCCAGATTTTCAATTGTTGTGTCAGAGAAAACCAAATACAAATGGTGAAGAAAAAACATGTGCAAATGGAAATTTTTAAAAATAGTTTTTTAATTTGAAGAAAAGAATATGTTTTAAAACACATACATACATGAAGATAGAGATTAAAAAGGAAAATAGGCTTATGATAAATCAAATATAAATTTTATCTAGATGCATTATTAGATAATTTCCTTCAAATTCTAAAAACCTGTTGATATATATTTGTTTGATGTCTGTGATCTAATATTTGGCAAGTGTGTGTGTGTGTGTCTGCATTGTTAGAGCTGAAAAAAATAAATTTAAAGTGAACAGAATGAAATGATTTTTCTCCATTCAATATTTTTTTTGCATTAGCTCTCCTGAAACAATTCCCATCTGCAACTTTATCTTTAGAAGTTGTAATTATTTTTTAATTTCTCCACTTGATTTTGATGACTGCTGTTGGCAATGGATTCGGATGGCAGGGGACAGGTTTAATCAACTGCAAGTGGCTTCTGTAACCTTTGGTTTGGGAAGTAAATAGGAGGAGAACAGAAACTCAGTGGCACATTCTCTTCTCTTTCAAACATATGTTCTTATTTAATAAATTCTCTCTCAAATAAAATAAGCCTGGAGTTATTGGTGGTCAGTTTCACATAATAGGAGCTACTACAGTTTCCCATTAAGAACATACATGGCTGCAATAAAACAAACGTGAGGCACTTTATTGGGTATGAAGTAATAAACCAGTGGTTACAATGATAACTGCGATGATGTGCCTTAGAGGAAAACAACCTTGATTGTTTTGTTTGGTTTGAGGTGGGACTTCTTAGCTTAGGGGTACAGAAAACCAGTACGTGATCGGATTCCACCATGCTGCTCAACAACCGGAAGATTTCACTCTCGGCGATTATCCCAGCCATAATTAATCATTAAGTGTGTGTTCTTGTTTAATATCTCAGTTTGCCATAACACTCTACATACAGGCAACCACTATTTGGTTTCGGCAGTTGGACTATTGTATGCATGAATGAGTGATTGGCATCCGTGTACAGGAGGAAGACAGAAAGCAGAAGGAAAGAAAGAAAAGTAAAGAGAGAAAAACAACTGGGAAAGAATGAAAGAACGGAAAGACAAAGAAAGAAAGACAAGGAAGAAAAGAAAGTAGGAAAGAAAAGAAAGAGAGAGACAAGAAGGCTCTTATTTATCAGGAAACTACCATCCTGAGACTCTGTGAAGCTCGTGAAGTTTACTCTCCACAATGTCTGTGTCAAATTGGTATTTCTAACTTTGTTTGTTTTTCTAAGGCAAGTAAACCACAGCACTAGTAAAGTGTTTCCAAAGCCTGTTTCTTAACTCCCTCTGCTGCACCTTGCTGCCAGCATGAAACACAATATTCTCCGGCAGGCCCCCAGTATGCAGAGGCAATAAATGAAAGCAAAGGTATTTCAACCATAAAGGGCTGCTGAGTGCTGGATGTTGGGGACGTGCCCCATCTCTGTGGGTTCGCATTGACGGGAGCCCATGGGGTGACACAGCCCAGGTACCAGAGATGAAGACCGAACATCATTACTCTTGGCAGGAACAATATTTTGCCGACGACCTGAGAACTGTTGTTGGACGCGGGTTCTAGTCCCGTGGAAGTGATATTGAACACCCAGGGAATTTCTCTTCAAGACTCAATAATTCACGGCTGGATATTAACCAGATCTGTGACATACAGTACTGCCACATCGTCTTCTCATTTTGCTGGCTCTAACGCTGCAGAACGTTTCTAATACAGCAGGGGTGTTTGGTGAAATACGACTTTATGATTGAATGAATGCCTGCGGGTCTCCGTGATAAACACCAGTTCAAGCACACTGTGGCTTATAATGAGGGACAAGTGCCAAAACCTCCAGAAGAGTGTGTAGCAAACACGCTTTGGTTTGCAACCCCCCTCTCCTCCCAGCCACCCAACCAAATTACCTCCGTCTATTTTTCATCACATCTGACTGTGACCAATAATTTTTCTATGGCGAACATCAGTGTTTTTGCCTGCCTTGCATTGTGCTGTTTTTTCTCTGTCTCTTTGCTTTCAGATGCCAAGCTATATTTGACTTTTAGGCAGTTTTATAGAAGGAAAGTTTTAAAAAAACATTGACTGTGTGGCAGGATTGATATAAACTGGCTGGCAGAGAATAGTTCAAGTCTATGCATACACCTTATCGCTTTGGTTTCCCTCCTCTTTTTATTACCTTTTTTTGGTTCCTATTGCTAACATATTTCATTTTCTCCCAGTGTATTTTTCCAGTACTAAAGCTATACTTTTTTTTAGGTCTACCTAGAAAATTTTCAGTTACATCATTTGCACAAATATGTTGATGTTAACATTGAAAAACCTCTTTGCTTGCCATTGTATATTTTATTTGGCTAAAAATGGCTCATGTCTAATACATTACACGTCCTTTGGTGATACTATTTAAGCAAGAAATTCCAAAACTCACAAATACCGAATAGCCAAAAGTTCCAAAGCGATGCACGAACACTAAACATGTAATATATCTCCTCCTTTTCCAAACAGAAATAGATTTCTCTCTGATTTGTTTGATAAATTTGACCCAAGATTTCCATTTGGAGTTATTGGAGTTCCTACTGTTTTTCTGTGTGTTGGTGGGCCAAGGCCTAATCACCCCAAGCCCCATGGAGGCCATAAATTACAGCCATGAGGTGAAGCTTTGTATTCCTTCGGCTGCAGAAGAAGGCCATTTTGCTGCTGCGTATTTTGACAGGCATGAATTTAATTCATTGTTTTATGACAGATGGGAAAAGTGTACATGCTCATAGTACTGATTTATGGTCATTTGGGTCTGGAGGATTCTATAATTTGCAACTAATGTGAAAACAGATGGATAGGCAGACACCAAAGGTTAGGCTGACCCGTGGGTTCTCTCCCCTGGTTACGAATGGCGTCCATATGCGCCCAACCTCTCTGGGTGAGGTCTTCGCTGGGACAGCCAGACTCTGTGCAGTGCGCTGCACTGCTTCTTCCTTTCCTGAGTGAGTCAGTGAAAGTGACATTTGGGGAAGGTTTCTACGTCTCGTTATTTCAAGAGTCATTCTCTGCCTTCTGAATGTGTGGGATTCTTCTTTTTCTTTTCTTTTCTTTCTTTTTAAATTAAAAAGCAGTTTTCTAAGCTGTCCGTAATATCTTCATTATTATCCAAACAAGTAATACCATATAAAGGCATTGTTGGATGTTTTCATTTCAATTGACAAATTTATTTTAATAGAATGATTGATTGAAAATCAGCAGTTGGAGAGTTTCAAAGGAAATACCTTGAGGTGGGGACGGGCATGTATTTTCGTGAGAAATGCGTTTGTGCTTACATAAATTAATTTCTACTTTGCAAATCATTTTGCGTTTTTAGAAAATAAATGGATTATCAAGTAAAATTACTTAGTTGACGATAAAAGTATTTAATACATTTTTGATTGTTAAATTACTTCATCAAAGAGGAAACAGCAATGATCACATCTCTTTTTGAAGAAAGAAATAAATTTTAGACCTATAGTGACAAGGTAAATCCATAGTTAATTTTAGTTGAATTGGTACTTGTAATCCATTTAAAAATGTAATGTAAGAAATATTTTATTATCATGTTCAATTATTCTAACACTATTATTAACTTCTTTTTATAAATTTTATAAATTTCAATATTAAAATTTTATAAATTTCAACATTAAAACTAAATAGGTCATTAATTTTAGTTCTGAAGATGGAGTAAAGTTGTGTTTAATTCCACTTCTTTTTGAAAATTGGAAATGTAGATTGCTATTCCCTAAACTAAGAGTACAACATTCAGATATATTAAGGGCTGTTTTAGTCTTGACCAAATCAGCATTTTGACAATAAGTCCGAAGACATAGTGTTTTAAAAGGTTAAAATATTGCTTTATTTTGTATTCTGTTTTAAATTTGCATTTTAACCAATCTAATGACTACTCCTGAGGCTTAACCACACAAAACTGTCTGTGTTGGTCCAATTAACAGGACATTTGCAACTTCATACGGTGCTATGAAGATAGCAGTGTTTAACCTCATTTGACACTTTGATCTTTGTACGTTTACCCTGGAAAGGGAAAAATTTGAGTAACTGATAACTAATTTTAATTGGCCTCTAGAAAAAATAAACCAAGCATACCAAATGAGTGTTTTCTTATAGCTATGGTCTACTTAACCATAAGCTCCTCTTTAACTACTGAAAGAAAATCACGTGCATGTATTTTTTCATGTTTCACTTCCTGAAGAAGTTGTAGACTGGGAATGCCATTTTCTTTTTAGATAATAGCTGCCGCCATCTCATTGCTGGGTCAAATGGAGGTGGCTTCGTCAGAAAATACCAAGAAGAGTCGTGTGAAAGCCAGTAAATGAGAAAGGCCAATATCTGACCTTAAAGACTTTCTTTTTTTGTGTGAGAAATATCAGCCCTGAGCTAACATCCATGCCAATCCTTTTTTTGCTGAGGAAGAGTGGCCCTGAGCTAACATCCATGCCGATCTTCTTCCACTTTATGTGGGACGATGCCACAGCATGGCCTGACAAGCGGTGCGTCAGTGTGCATCCGGGATCCGAACCTGGGCCGCTAGCCGCGGAGTGCGCGCACTTAGCCACTACTCCACGGGGCCAGCCCCCTTAAAGACTTTCTCTTGGCCCAAATTTTAATTTTTGTTGAGGGTTTAGACTGTCCATATAACAACAGTCTTATTCATGATGTTACATGACATCAAAACAGGTACCAGGGACTTCCTTTTATTATGTGCTTTTTGGAATGGTTGTGGTGAATTTCATTTATCTATTCATGTCAATTACATGGAAAGGGCTGTATTTCAACCCCAAGAGCAGTGGGAAACGTAAGGAGGCAGCCACTGGGCCACCTTAGTGAGACATCGTCCATCCCTGCACCCTGCTTCCTTCCAAGCCGTCCTAACCCCATCCCTTTCCCTGCCTGCATCTCACTTTCGTTCCTTTTCCAGAACTCTGCCTCCTCCCCAAATTCTTCATCTACTCAGCAGCATCAGGTGCTAGGGTTGGATGGTGATCCAGAGCTCAGGACCCCTGCTTTTGTGGAGTGCATGGGCTCCCTGGCAGAATGAACTCTCTCTGGCATTCCTCAAGCTCCCTAGTGCCTAGCTTTCCCAAGGACTTACACAGTCCAGTGGCTGGTTATTCATATCTTTATCTTTTACTAGGAACTGACTTGATTATATTAACTTTTAAAATTCCATTACCTTTTACTTTCATTACTTCAGTTCCTAGAATATAGCAGTTGTTCAATGAAAATTAATTGAAAGTTAAATATGTGAAAGAAAATTGATCCTTAGGTCAACTATATAATGATAGAAATCAGTCAGGATGCAGTAAATCATAAAGTAAATTAAAAGTAAATCCATAGCATATACATAGTTGTAAATTGATTTCAGAGAAGTAATAACTATATGTGAAGAGATCAATTGTATGAATTTTAAAAAAAATTTTAACTATCACTTGCATTTTTTAGTTGCTCAAATAATATACACATGTATCCTTATTGGCAGCATTTTTAACAATTCACACGAAGTAAAAGTCAGCTTCCCTGGCTTCCTCTCTTCCCACTTTCTGGCTTTGAAGGTACCAAGGTTCACAGTTTGTGAATAACGTCCCATCTTTTCTTCTTTCTATTTATAAAAGCGTATAGTGTACATGTAGGTAAATCATTCTATTTTGGTTTGTATGTTTTTAACTAAATAGATATCTAACACTTGCATTATGCCTGGGATTTTTCTAAGCACGTAACGTGGTTTCCTCATTTGATGATCAGAACAATCCACATGATAGGTCCTGTCATTGTACAAATCTTACAAAGGAGAGAACCAACGTCAAGGAGTTAAGTGACCTGCCTGAGGCAGCGAGTGACGTGCTGAGGACGGGAAAGCAGGCAGTCTGGCCCCAGAGCCACACTCTAACCTCCGAGCTCTGCGACGCCGAGAATGAGACCACGCCAAATGGACCGTTTTGCAATTTTTTTTTTCACTTAATGATATGTCTTGGATATTTCTCCATATCTTTCCGTATAGACATAACTTAGTTTTTAATTTACTGACGAGTATTCCATAGCATGGATGTGTCCTAATTTATTTTGCCATTCCACATCCATGGCTGTTGAGGTTGATTCCTTCTTTTATTATTATCAGTTTACAACAGATATACCTCAAAGTGAAATACTGGGCCAAGGGGCATGTATAACATTACATTTTAATAGATGTTGCTAAATTTTGATCCAAAAAGACTTTGCCATCACTTCCACCAAAATATTATTTATTATCTTTTTTTGAAATGAATATGAGGGATCCAAAAGAGATAGTTGATAGTTTTAATTTGCATTGCTCTTATTATATCAGGATTTATTTTTACCATTTTCTTATTGATTTACAGAGGTTCTTTATATATTCTGGATACTAATTCTATACACGTAACATGTTGTTAATATATTTCCCCATTCTGTTACTTTTCCTTAAACTTTGTTGACTCCTATTGTTCTGTTGTTTTAAGGATTTATGGGAACAAATCTTTTCCATGCTTTTTACACTGCTTAAGAAATTCTTTTCTACCAGTTTTAATTCAACATTTTATTATAACACCATTACATTGAGATTTATTTTATTTGTTTGTTTGCTCATTTACATATAGATATTATTCTGGAATTTATTAACATGTATAGTGTGGCTAGGGATTTTTTTCCTACTCAATTTTCCCAGTACTATTCATTGAATAATTCTTCTGCCCCTTACTGATCTGAAATACTACGTTACCATAAATTTAATAAACGTTACGTTATTCTGACAATTGTAGTAAAATTAGCAATTGAAAAACCATACAGATAAGACAAAAAGTATCAGGACTCACAGCACGTTAAACTCTGGTGTAATATATGAATGATTTCTCTCCATCCATAGTGTTGCTCTGTATGGCAGATATTTTACCCAGTCACTTTTCACCATATAATAAGCACTTTAATATATTATTGTCTTAGTAATTAAAACAACAAAGAGATACTCTGTCTAGTATCAAGTTGACATCGATTTCTAAAATGACAATACACGGGGTGGTGAAGTTGGAGTTTGATTGGACTTTACATTGCTGTTGGTAGCAAATTTTTTTGTGCAAATGCTATGAAAAAAATGATAAGATAATTGATGAGTATTACAATGTTTATATGCTTTGATCTAGTAGTTTCTTTTAAAGATATGTATCTAAAGGGAATAATCAGAGGTGGAATCAAAGATTAATATATAATATGTTGCAGGTATATTTTATAAGACTAAAAAGCATGGAAACACTAAAATGTCCAACAACGAGAATGGTTGAATAAATTAGGGTACATTCCTGGGATGGAGTGCTATTGACTTAGTGCAATGGTGCTTTGTGGACCTGGTATGGCAGTCATTGGTGCTCTTTGCTAAATGTTTTTCGCTCCTCACCTCCCGGGCATGTGGGAGGCTCAAACTTCCTGGACACCTTGCATCTGGGTGGGGCCCTGGGTCGGTCTGACAATGAGTCATGAGCAGAAGTGATACGCATCATTTCCAGGCTGGAACATTTAATTGCTAAAGGGAAACACTGCAGGTTTAGCAAGAAACCAACAATGTTTGAAATGACATGCCTGAGTGATAAGTAGAGTTCTTCTGCTAACCAGAAATGGAAATATAGATTAGAGAGAAACAGACACGTGTTGTTTTAAGCCACTAAACACTAGCTATCAGCCATTGATTAATATAGATGAGAAAAGGCTCACAAAATAATATGAGCTGGAAAAAAGGGTAAAAACGTGTTATATATATATGAAGTCAATTTTTAAAATTTTATTGAGGTCATATTGGCTTTTAACATTGTGTAAATTTCAAATGTACATTATTATATTTCAGTTTCTGTATATGAAGTCAATTGTGTATGTGTGTGTGTGTAGAAAATAATGTAACAAACATTGAAGGAAAAAAACCCCACCAAAATATTAAGTTTTTACCTTTGGACATTGGGATTATTGAGTTTTATTTTCTTATATTTTTTTCTGTATTTTCTAAAACAAGTGCGTATTATTTTATTATTATAAAGCCTACTTTCTAAATTCTTGTAAGCATACTTTAAAATTATTATGTAATGTTTCAACATATGAATATAAAAATAAATTTAGCCTCTTCTTATTGTTATGAATTCAAGTTATGGTTTTCCACTATTTTCATAAGATAGTGATTGTCATCATTTGTGATTCTTAACCAGCAATTCAATGATTACCATAGGATTAACAGTAGAATTAATTACTCAATGGTTATAGATAATTTTGTCTATATAAATGCTATTAAATTCCTTTCATTAATGGTTGTATCAATTACACTGTTATCAGTAGGAGTGCTCATCCACAAAAATGACAGTATTGAGGGATTTTTTTTCTTTTTTAAACTTTATAATCGGACAAGGAAAATCTTTTCCTAAATCAGCATGTCCTAAACTGTCCATTGTGAAGCACTAATATTGTATTTTATTTCCAATCTGCTGTGGACTACTATGTGGGCCTGCTGCACATGACTAGGACCTATGTGGAACCACTTCTGCATCAGTCCTGTGAGTCTGATGTCACTTGACCTAATCTTCACATCAACGAGACAAGTCCACTGAAGACACCTTTGGATACCAAAGCAATGCCAAACTAGTACAAAAGTTTTAAGTATTTGCACTTAATTTCTGGATCAACAGCAGCTGTGGATCACACGAGTAGCTCTGATTTGTGTTTTTTTAATTTTAGTTAAGTTGCTAGTTTATTCTTATATTTAATTTTTATTTAATTTTTGGCAAGTTGTCCTTTCATGATCTTTGCTCCATTATCTGTTGGATTCATAGTTCCTAACACTTGTATAAGTTCAGCATCCACTAAGGTTTTTGACCCTTTCTGCTGGCTGTATATATTATGTGTTTGTGGATTCTTTGTCCATATCTCATCATATTATGGAAACAATTAGAGTGTTCATCTTCCCATGTTGAAAGTAAAAGGATGGAAATATATACCATGCAAACAGTAACCAAAAGAGACCTGGAGTGGCCATACTAATATCAGATAAAATAAACTTAAACTTAAAAATTTTTACAAGAGACAAAGAAGGGCATTGTATATTATATTGTATATTATAAAAGGGTCAAACCATCAAGAAGATATAACAATTATAAATACATATGCACCTAAAAACATCATCCCAAAATACCTGAGGCAAAAATTGATAGAATCAAGGGGAGAAATAATTCAACAATAATGGTTGAAGATTTCGATAATGGATAGAACAATGAGACAGAAGATTAACAAGGAACTAGAAAACTTGAATGACATCATAAACCAATGAGACGTAAGAGACATCTAAAGAACATTCCAACCAACAACAGCAGAGTAGACATTCTTCTGAAATACACATGGAACAATCTCCACAATAGACCATATGTTAGGCCATAAAACAAGTCATGATAAATTTAAAAGAATTGAAATCATACAAATTATTTTCTCAGACTACAATGGGATGATATTAGAAATCAATAACAGGGTGGGGGGATTGGATGAACGTGATCAAAATGTACAAATTTCCAGTTATAAGATAAATAAGTATGGGGGGGTGTAATGTACAACGTGATGACTAAAGTTAACACTGCATCTGATGTATTTGAAAGTTGTTAAGAGACTAGATCCTAAAAGTTCTCATCAAGAAAAAAAACCAAAGGAAACACCATAAGACTATCAGCTGACTTCTCAGCAGAAACCTTATAGGCTAGAAGAGAGTGGCATGATATATTTAAAGTGCCAAAATGGGAAAAAACCTACAGCCAAGAATACTCTACCCAGCAAAGTTATCATTCAGAATGGAAGAAGAGATAAGGACTTTCCCAACAAGCAAAAATTAAAGGAGTTTATCACCAAGAAACAAGAAATGCTACAAGAAAAGCTAAAGGGACTTATTTAAGGGGTAAAGAGAAGACCACAAAAAGGAAAAAATTATCTATTTCCATGATAAGAGGGTAATGGGTACAAGTGCACAAAAAAGAGGTTAGATATAATATCAAAAACATAAAAGGTGGGAGGAGGAGAGTAAAAGAGCAGAGCTTTCAGAAAGAGGACAAACTAAAGAGATCATCAACTTAATGTAGATTGCTATATACATAGGTTCTTATATTTGAACCTTATGGTAATTACAAACCAGAAACCTATAATAAATACACAAAAAACTAAGAGAAAGGAACCCAAACATATTATTAAAGAAAGCCATCAAACCACAAGGGAAAAGAGCAAGAGAAGAAGAAAGGAACAGAGAAGAACTATTAAAACACCCAGAAAAAAAGTTAAAAAATGGCAGTAAGTACATACTTATCAATAGCTACTTTAAATGTCAATGGACTAAATGTTCCAATTAAAAGGCATAGGGTGGCTGATTGGATAAAAAACCAAGACCCATATATATGCTGCATACAAGAGACACATTTCAGACCTAAAGACACTTACAAACTGAAAGTGAAAGGATGGGAAAAGATACTCCATGCAAATGGCAATGAAAAGAAAGCTGGGGTAGCAATACTTCTATCAGACAAAATAGACTTTAAAACAAAAACTGTAACAATAGACAAAGAAGGGCACTACTTAATCATCAAGGGAACAATCCAACAAGAGGATATAACACTTGTAAATATCTATGCACCCAACATAGGAGCACCTAAATATATAAAGCAATTATTAACACACATAAAAGGAGAAATAGACGGTAATGCAATAATAGTAGGGGACTTTAACACTCCACTTACACCAATGGATACTTTATCTAAACAGGAGATCAATAAGGAAACATTGGCCTTAAATGACACACTAGACCAGATGGACTTAGTAGATATATACGGACAATTCCATCCAAAACAAAAGAATACACATTCTTTTCAAATGCACATAGAACATTTCCAGGATTGATCACATATTAGGCCACAAAACAAGTCTCCATAAATTTAAGAAGACTGAAGTAATACCAAGCATCTTTTCTTACCACAACAGTATGAAACTAGAAGTCAACTATAGGGAGAAAATCAGAAAAGCCACAAATATGTGGAGATTAAACAAAATGCAACTGAACAACAATTGGGTCAATGAAGAAATCAAAAAAATACCTGGAGACAAATGAAAATTAAAATATGACACACCAGAATTTATGGGATGCAGCAAAAGCTTTTCTAAGAGGGAATTTTCTAGCAGTACTGGCCCAAACTCAACAAACAAGAAAAATATAGAATAAACAATCAAACAGTGAACCTAAAGGAATTGGAAAAAGAAGAACATAAAAAACACAAAATAAGTAGAAGAAGAGAAATAATAAAAATCAAAGCAGAAATAAATGAAATAGAGACTAAAAAACAATAGAAAAAATCAATGAAACTAAGAGCTGGTTCTTTGACAAGATAAATAAAATTGACAAATTTCTAGCTAGACTCACCAAGAAAAAAAGAGAGAAGGCTCAAGTAAATAAAATCAGAAATGAAAGAGGAGAAATTACAGTGCACACCTGAGAAGTATAAAAGATTATAAGAGAATACTATGAAAAGCTATATGCCAACAAATTGGACAATCTAGAAGAAATGGATAAATTCTTAGAATCATACAACCTTCCAAAACTGAATCAAGAAGAAGTAGAGAATTTGAATAGATCATTCACCAGCAAGGAGATTAAAACAGTAATCAAAAACCTCCCCCAAAATAAAAGCCCAGAACCAAACAGCTTCCCTGGTGAATTCTACCAAACATTCAAAGAAGACTTAATACCTTTCCTTTTCAAACTCTTTCAAAAAATTGAAGAGGAGAGGAAGCTTCCTAACTCATTCTATGAAGCCAACATTACCCTGATACCAAAACCAGAGAAGGACAACACAAAAAAAGAAAATTACAGGCCAATATCACTGATGAACATTGAAGCAAAAATCCTCAACAAAATACTAGCAAATCGAATACAACAATACATTAAAAAGATCATACACCATGATCAAGTGGGATTTATTCCAGGGATGCAGGGATGGTTCAACATCTACAAATCAATCAACGTGATACACCACATTAACAAAATGAAGAATAAAATCACATGATCATCTCCACAGATGCAGAGAAAGCATTTGACAAGATAGAGCATCCATTTCTGATAAAAACTCTGAACAAAATGGGTATAGAAGGAAAGTATCCTAACATAATAAAGGCCATATATGACAAACCCACAGCTAATATCATTCTTTATGGTGAAAAACTGAAAGCTATCCCTCTAAGAACAGGAACCAGACAAGGATGCCCATGTTGACCACTCCTGTTTAACATAGTATTGGAAGTCCTAGCCAGAGCAATCAGGCAAGTAAAAGAAATAAAAGGGATCCAAATTAGAAAGGAAGAAGTAAAACTGTCACTATTTTCAGATGTCCTGATTTTGTATATAGAAAACCCTCAGGAATCCACCAAAAAAACTTTTATAAATAATAAATGAATACAGTAAAGTTGCGGGATACAAAATCAACCTACAAAAATCAGTTGTGTTTCTCAAGGGAAGTACATAATAAGTGAAAAACAAGTGATAAAATGGCAGCATTAAGCCCTCATATATCAATAATCACCGTAAATGTAAATGGATTGAATTCCCCAATCAAAAGACACAGAGTGGCTGGATGGATTAAAAAACAAGACCCAACAATTTGCTGCCTCAAGAAAACACATTTCAGCCCTAAAGACAAACACAGGCTTAGAGTAAAGGGATGGAAGACAATACTCCAAGCTAATGGCAAACAAAAGAAAGCAGGTGTTGCCATACTTACATCAGACAAAGCAGATTTCAAGATAAAGCAGGTAATGAGAGACAAAAAGGGGCAATATACAATGATAAAAGGGACACGCCACAAGAAGACGTATCACTTATAAATATATATGCACCCAACACAGGAGCACCAAAGTCATAAAGCAACTATTAACAAACCTAAAAGGAGATATCGACAACAACACAATAAAGGTAGGGGACCTTAACACGCCACTTACATCAATGGATAGATCATCCAGACAGAAAGTCAATAAAGAAACAGTGGACTTAAATGAAAAACTTGATCAGATGAACTTAATAGATATATACAGAACACTCCATCCCAAACCAGCAGATTACACATTCTTCTCAAGCATGTATGGAACATTCTCAAGGAGAGATCATAGGTTGGGAAACAAGGCAAACCTCTATAAATTTAAGAAGATTGAAATCATAACAAGCATCTTTTCCAACCATAATGCTGTGAAACTAGAAATCAACTACAACAAAAAAGCTGGGAAAGTGACAAAGATGTGGAGACTAAGCAACATGCTAGTGAACAACAAATGGATCATTGAAGAAATTACAGGAGAATTCAAAGAATACCTGGCAACAAATGACAATGAAAATAGACCATACCAATTCATATGGAATGCAGCAAAAGCAGTCCTGAGAGGGAAATTCATCGTAATACAGGCCCACCTTAACAAACAAGAAAAATCCCAAATAAGCAATCTTAAACTACACCTAACAGAATTAGAAAAAGAAGAACAAACAAAGCCCGAAGTCAGCAGAAGGAGAGAAATAATAAAAATCAGAACAGAACTAAATGAAATTGAAAGCAAAAAACCAGTAGAAAGGATCAATGAAACAAAGAGCTGGTTCTTTGAGGAGATAAACAAAATTGACAAACCCTTAGCCAGACTCACAAAGAAAAAAAGAGAGAAGGCTCAAATAAATAAAATTAGAAATGAAAGAGGAGAAATCACAATGGATACTACAGAAATACAAAGGATTATAAAAGAATATTATGAAAAAACTATACGCCAACAAATTGGACAAGCTAGAAGAAATGGATAAATTCTTAGACTCATACAACTTCCCAAAACTGAATCAAGAAGAAATAGAGAATCTGAATAGACCAATCACAAGTAAAGAGATTGAAACACTAATCAAAAACCTCCCCAAAAATAAAAGTCCAGGACCAAATGGCTTCTCTGGAGAATTTTACCAAACACTCAAAGAAGATTTAATACCTATCCTTCTCAAACTATTGCAAAAAATAGAGAAAGATGGAACACTTCCTAACACATTCTACATGGCTCTGATACCAAAGCTAGACAAGGACAATACAGAGAAGGAAAATTACAGGCCAATATAGCTGATAAACATAGATGCAAAAATCCTCAACAAAATATTGGCAAACTGAATACAGCAATACATTAGAAAGATCATACACCACGATCAAATGGGATTTATACCACGGACACAGGGATGGTTCAACATCTGCAAATCAATCAATGTGATACACTACATTAACAAAATGAAGGATAAAAACTACATGATCATATCAATAGATGCAGAGAAAGCATTTGACAAGATCCAACATCCATTTATGATAAAAACTCTCAACAAAATGGGTATAGTAGGAAAGTACCTCAACATAATAAAGACCATATGTGACAAACCCACAGCCAACATCATACTAAAGGGGGAAAAACTGAAAGCCATCCCTCTGAGAACAAGAACAAGACAAGGATGCTCACTCTCACCACTCTTATTCAACATAGTACTGGAGGTTCTGGCCAAAGTAATTAGGGAAGAAAAAGGAAGAAAAGGAATCCAAACAAGCAATGAAGAAGTGAAACTCTCACGGTTTGCAGATGAATGATTTTATATATAGAAACCCTAGAGAATCCATCAGAAAACTATTAGAAATAATCAACAACTACAGCAAAGTTGCAGGGTACAAAATTAACTTACAAAAAGCAGTCGCATTTCTATACTTTAGTAATGAATTAACACAAAAAGAACTCAAGAATACAATCCCATTTACAATCACAACATAAAGCATAAAATATCTAGGAATAAATTTAAACAAGGAGGTGAAAGACCCATACAATGAAAACTATAAGACATTATTGAAAGAAAATGATGATGACATAAAGAAATAGAAAGATATCCCATACACATGGATTGGAAGAATAAACATAGTTAAAATGTCCATACTACCTAAAGCAATCTACAGATTCAATGCAATCCAATCAGAATCCCAATGACATTCTTCACAGAAATAGAACAAAGAATCCTAAAATTCATATAGGGCAACAAAAGACCCTGAATAGCTAAAGCAATACTGAGAAAAAAGAACAAAGCTGGAGGCATCACAACTCCTGACTTCAAAATATACTACAAAGCTATAATAATCAAAACAACGTGGTACTGGTACAAAAACAGACATACAGATCAATGGAACAGCATTGAAAGTCCAGAAGTAAAACCACACACATATGGACAGCTAATCTTTGACAAGGGAGCTAAGAACATAGAATGGAGAAAGGAAAGTCTCTTCAATAAATGGTTCTGGGAAAACTGGACAGCCATACGCAAAAGAATAAAAGCAGACCATTATCTTTCGCATATACAAAAATTAACTCAAAATGGATCAAAGACTTGAAGGTGAGACCTGAAACTACAAAACTCCTAGAAGAAAATATAGGCAGAACACTCTTTGACATCAGTCTTAGAGGGATCTTTTCGAATTCCATGTCTACTTGGACAAGAGCAACAAAAGAAAAAATAAATAAGTGGGACTTCATCAGACTAAAGAGCTTCTGCAAGGCAAATGAAACCAGGATCAAAATGAAATGACAACCCACCAGCTGGGAGAAGATATTTGCAAATCATGTATCTGACAAGGGGTTAATCTCCATAATATATAAAGAACTCACACAGCTGAACAACAACAACAAAATAACCTAATCAAAAAATGGGCAGATGATATGAACAGACATTTTTCCAAGGAAGATATACAGATGGCCAATTGGCATATGAAAAGATGCTCAACATCACTAATCATCAGGGAAATGCAAATCAAAACTACACTAAGATATCACCTTACACCCGTGAGAATGGCCATAATCAGCAAAACAAAAAACAACAAATGCTGGAGAGGCTGTGGAGAAATGGGAACCCTAATCCACTGCTGGTGGGAATGCAAACTGGTGCAGCCTCTATGGAAAACAGTATAGATGCTCCTCCAAAAATTAAAAATAGAAATACCTTATGATCCAGCTATCTCACTTCTGGGTATTTATCCAAAGAACTTGAAATCAACAATCCAAAGAGGCTTATGCACCTCTATGTTCATTGCAGCATTATTCACTATAGCCAAGACATGGAAGCAACCCAAGTGTCCCTCAACAGATGATTGGATAAAGAAGACATGGTATATATATACAACGGAATACTACTCAGCCATAAAAGAAGATAAAATGATCCCATTTGCAACAACATGGATGGACCTGGAGGGTATTATGTTAAGTGAAATAAGCCAGACAGAGAAAGAGAAACACTGTATGACTTCACTCATATGTGGAATATAAACTAACACATATACAGAGAGAACAGTTTGGTCATTACCAGGAGGAAGAGAGTTGGAGGGTGGGCATAAGGGGTGAAGGGGCACATTTATATGGTGACTGACAAATAATAATGTACAACTGGAATCTCATAATGTTATAAACTATTATGACATGAATAAAAAATTAAAAAAAAATCAATTGCGTTTCTATACACTAAAAATGAAGTAGCAGAAAGAGAAATTAAGAATACAATCTCATTTACAATTGTAACAAAAAGAATAAAATACCTAGGAATAAACTTAACCAAAGAGGTGAAAGAGCTGTACATGGAAAACTATAAAACATTGCTGAAAGAAATTGAAGAAGACACAAAGAAATGGAAAGATATTCCGTGCTCTTGGACTGGAAGAATTAACATAGTTAAGATGTCCATACTTCCAAAAGCCATCTATAGATTCAATGCAATCCCTATCAAAGTTCCAACAACATTTTTCACAGAAATAGAATAAAGAATCCTAAAATTTATATGGAAAAACAAAAGACCCCAAATAGCCAAAGGAATCTTGAGGAAAAAAGAACAAAGCTGGAGGTATCACAATCCTTTACTTCAAAATATACTACAAAGCTATAGTAATCAAAACAGCATGGTACTGGCACAAAAACAGACACACAGATCAATGGAGCAGAATCAAGACCCCAGAAATAAACCCACACATCTGTGGACAGTTAATCTTCAACAAGGGAGCCAAGAACATACAATGGAGAAAGGAAAGTCTCTTCAATAAATGGTGTTGGGAAAACTGGACAGCCACATGCAAAAAAATGAAAGTAGACCCTTATCTTACACCATACACAAAAATTAACTCAAAATAGGTTAAAGACTTGAATGTAAGACCTGAAATCTTGAAACTTCTAGAAGAAAACATAGGCAGTATGCTCTTCGACATTAGTCTTAGCAACATATTTTCAAGTATCATGTCTGACCGGGCAAGGGAAACAATAGAAAAGATAAACAAATGGGACTACATCAAACTAAAAAGCTTCTGCACAGCAAAGGAAACCATCAACAAAACAAAAAGACAACCTAACAATTGGGGGACGATATTGCAAACCATATATCTGATGAGGGGTTAATATCCAAAATATATAAAAAACACGTACATCTCAACAACATAAAAACTAACAACCCAATTAAAAAATGGACAAAAGAACTGAACAGACATTTTTCCAAAGAAGACACACAGATGGCCAACAGACACATGAAAAGATGTTCAACATCATTAACTATCAGGAAAATGTAAATCAAAACTACAATGACATATCACGTCACTCCTGTCAGAATGGCTATAATTAACAAGACAGAAAACAAAAATTGTTGGAGAGGATGTGGAGAGAAGGGAACTCATACTCTGCTGGTGGGAGTGCAACTGGTGTAGCCACTATGGAAAACAGTGTGGAGATTCCTCAAAAAATTAAGAATAGAACTACCATACGATCCAGCTATTTCATTGCTGGGTGTTTATCCAAAGAACATGAAAACATGCATGTGTAAAGGTACATGCAACCCTGTGTTCATCGCAGCATTATTCACAATAGCCAAGACTTGGAAGCAACCTAAGTGCCTATCAAAGGATGAATGGATGAAGAAGATGTGGTATATATACACAATGGAATACTTCGGAGTCATAAGAAATGATGAAATCCAGCCATTTGCGAGAACATGGATGGACCTTGAGGGTATCATGTTAAGCGAAATAAGTCAGAGGGAGAAGGTCAAATACAGGATGATCTCACTCATAAGTATAAGAAAAAAACAACAACAAACAAACACATAGAGACAGAGACTGGATTCATGGTTACCAGAGGGGAAGAGGGGAGGGAGGAGGGCAAAAAGGATGATTAGGCACATGTGTGTGGTGATGGATTGTGATTAGTATTCGGGTGGTTAACATGATGTAATCTGTGCAGAAACAGAGGTATAACGATGTACACCTGAAATTTACATATTGTTATAAACCAATGTTACCCCAATAAATAAAATAAAATATAAATTTACAAAAAACATTTTTTCTTTTTTTTTTTTTGTATCTATATGAGATGATGGATGTTAACTAAGCTTTTTGTGGTAATTATTTCACTATATATGTAAGGCAAATCATTATGCTATACACCTTAAACTTATACAGTGCTGTATGTCAATTATATCTCAATAAAACTGAAAGAAAAAAAGAAATCCATAACAAAAGGAAATTTGAGAAATGCACGGATATGTGGAAATTAAACAACACACTCTTAAATAATTAAGAGGTCAAAAAAGAAATCACAATGCATACAGACACAAGAATCCTTAACAAATACTAGGAAACCAAATCCAACACCACATAAAAAAAGATTATCCAGCATGACCAAGTGGGATCTATCCAAGAATACAAGGTAAATTCAACATGTGAAAATCAATCAATAATACACAATATTAATAGAGTAAGACGAAAACCAAAGATCATTTCAAGAGGTGCAAAAAGGCATTGAAAAAAACTAACACTCTTTCATAATAAAAACACTCAACAAACAAGGAATGGATGAAATGTCCTCAATCTGATAAATGTCATCTACAAAACACAGCTAACATCATACTCATAGTGATAGTAGTAATTGGTCAATCAATCTATGAGTAATCAAAGCATAACCTGGCATATCCTGCCAGCTCTAATGGGGGTGGAAATCACAGTGAGAAGCACAGAGGGCCAGGGTGTGAGTCTTGGCTCTGCCTCTAACCAGCCAGTGAATTTGGGCATCGCTTAAACTTGTTGAGCTTCAGACTTCATAACCATAAAATGGGGGATACTGAGACTTTCTGTACAAGTTTCTGGGCATGATTGCATCATTTGAAGTGTGCAAAGTACCTGCATGATTTGGCACAAGGTTGTAATAATGTTATTTTCCCCTGACAAGCTTCTAATTTAGTTATAGAGAAAATGTATAATTGGTTGAACCCTCAGTAGTAGCTTCTAGTTGTTCTTGAGTTCTGAGTTTTTAAACCCTATTATGACTTATTTCTATATCCATAGGACACCCAGTGAATACTTCCTAATAACAAGATGCATCTTTTTTGATATTATTATGCCAAATTCCTCCTGGAGATATACATATGGTCATTTTTTTCCTTAGGCCTCCTTGGCTATTTATCCTTCTCTTATTTGTCACAGATCCCTTGCTCAATTAAGTACAATATCACACACAAGCCAGTTGCGTTGGCTGGCATCATTATTATAGGTTGCATTTTTTCAGCATTTCCTCTCTTCCCTCTGAGGAGCAATGAGTGGAGTCAAGAATTCAGCATTCTATTCATCCATTTATAAGCATTCATTAAACATTGGGTTGACAAAGTGACATACCAAGGATTATAATTCTAAAGATGAATTCAGTCAATTCAGCATGAGCCCTGCTCTCCAACATACACAGGGAGTGGGGAAGTCAGCCACACGGCAATGGTATGAGTGCTACCAGAAGCACCGTTTAACTGGCCACAAGAACACCTTCAGTTTTTGGAAAGATCAGGAAAAACATCCACAGGAAAGGCTATGTTTTTGCTGCAGAGGTGAGAAACAGCACTGGGCATTTAGGAAGTAATTTCACCTGGCTTGAGTATTGTTTGCACAAGGGAAGGGGAAACAGGAGTGAAAAGATAGATAGGAGCCAGGTCATGACAGGCCTTGAGCCCCACACTAATGCTATGGCCTTATCTCAGCATGTGGGGAGATGCAGGCAGATGACTGCTGTTTCCACCCACAGCAACCCACAGCTCTGCTGGGACAACACCCCGGCCCCCATTTTGGGGAGCCACCTTTGATTTTCACAGCATGGGGATCCAGAGAATTGGAAGCCTCTTTCCAAAATTGATTTGGAGACATCAATTTCACACAAACACAACTCTGCTCTCCTATCTGCATGGGGGGCAAGGTCACAGTCATCTTCACAGATTATGCGAGAAGCCAAAGCTGAGATGTAATACTGGGGGTTTTTCTCTGGGGCACACCATTTCAAAACATGAATCATTTTGGGGGCATGTTAAAAAGGGGGATTCATGCACTCTATCCCAGACTTGCTGATTCAGGACCTTTAGGAGGTAAGATCTTGGAATGGGCATTTTTCAAAATTTCCTCAGCTAATCTTTCAGTAAAATAAAATTTGACAATCACTACTCTTGCCTCTTGCTGTTGTAAAATAACCTTTTTTTTTTTAGAACAGTTTTGGATTTACAGAAAAATTATGAAGACAGTATAGAGAATTCTCATATACTCTGTACGGTTTCCCCTATTACTAACGTCTTACATTAGTCTGGTACTCTGTTACCAGACTCTGTTCATGGTAACTCAGGAACCAATATTGATACATTGATGATGATGATGATGATGATATTATCACTATTAACATGAGTCCGTGCTTTATTCAGATTTCCTTAGTTTGTATCTATTGCCCTTTTTCTGTTCCAGGAGTGCATCCGGGTTACAACATTGTATTTAATCATCATGTTTCCTTAAGCTCCTCTTGGCTGTGACAGTTTCTTTTTTTTGTTTCTGATTACCTTGACAAATTTGAGGAGTCAGGCATTATAGAATGTCCCTCAACTGGAATCTATATGATCTTTTTCTCATGATTAGGCTAGGATTGTATATATATATATAATCCTGTATATATATATATATATATATATATATATATATATATATATATATGTTGTTTTTTTTTTCAGAACGACCACAGAGGTAAAGCGCCACGTTCCCCACATCATATCAAGGGTATGTACTGTTAACATGACATCACCGTTGAGCTGGACCTTGAACCCCTGGCTGAGGTAGTATTTGCCAGATCTCTCCACTGGATAGTGACTCTTCTGACAGTTTATTTCTTTCATCCCTTTAAAAATGCCACCTCATTCTCTTCTGTCTTTCATGGTTTCTGAAGAGAAATTGGCTGTTTACTTTATTGATCTTATTGATAATAAAATCAATAATTTTATTGATCTTATTCCTTGCATGTAATGAGTTGCTTCTCTCGTTGCTTTCAAGATCCTTTTTTTTTAAAAATTTTTTGTTTATTGCAGTAACATTGGTTTATAACATTGTATAAATTTCAGGTGTACATCATTATATTTCTATTTCTACATAGATTACATCATGTTCACCACCCAAAGACTAATTACTACCCATCACCACACACATGTGCCGAATGTTTAACCCTCCTCCCTCCCCCCTTCCCCTCTGGTAACCACCAATCCAATCTCTGTCTCTATGTGTTTGTTTATTGTTGTTATTATCTACTACTTAATGAAGGAAATCATACGGTATTTGACCTTCTCCCTCTGACTTATTTCACTTTGCATAATACCCTCAATGTCCATCCATGTTGTCACAAATGGCTGGATTTCATCGTTTCTTTTGGCTCAGTAGTATTCCATTGTGTATATATATCACATCTTCTTTATCCATTCGTCCCTCGATGGGTACTTAGGTTGCTTCCAAGTCTTGGCTATTGTGAATAATGCTGCAATGAACACATGGGTGCATGTACCTTTACGCATTGCTATTTTCAAGTTCTTTGGATAAATACCCAGCAGTGGAATAGCTGGATCATATGGTAGTTCTATCCTTGATTTTTTGAGGAATCTCCATACTGTTTTCCATAGTGGCTGCACCAGTTTGCACTCCCACCAGCAGTGTATGAGAGTTCCCTTCTCTCCACATCCTCTCCAACACATGTTGTTTCCTGTCTTGTTAATTATAGCCATTCTGACGGGCGTGAGGTGATATCTCATTGTAGTTTTGATTTGCATTTTCCTGATAGTTAATGATTTTGAACATCTTTTCATGTGTCTGTTGACCATCTGTTTATCTTCTTTGGAGAAATGTCTGTTCAGGTCTTTTGTCCATTTTTTCATTGGGTTGTTAGATTTTTTGTTGTTGAGATGCATGAGTTCTTTATATATTTTGGAGATTAAGCCCTTATCAGATATATGGTTTGCAAATATCTTCTCCGAATTGTTAGGTTGTCTTTTCATTTTGTTGATGGTTTCCTTTGATGTGCAGAAGATTTTTAGTTTGATATAGTCCATTTGTTTATTTTTTCTATTGTTTCTCTTGCCTGGTCAGACATGGTGCTTGAAAATATGTTGCTAAAACTGATGTCGAAGAGCGTACTGCCTATGTTTTCTTCTAGAAGTTTCATGGTTTCAGGTCTTACATTCAAGTTTTTAATCCATTTGGAGTTAATTTTTGTGTATGGTGTAAGGTAAGGGTCTACTTTCATTTTTTTGCATGTGGCTATCCAGTTTTCCCAACACCATTTGTTGAAGAGACTTTCTTTTCTCCATTGTATGTTCTTGGCTCCTTTGTCAAAGATTAGCTGTCCATAGATGTGTGGGTTTATTTCTGGACTTTTGATTCCATTCCATTGACCTGTGTGTCGGTTTTTGTGCCAGTACCATGCTGTTTTGGTTACTATAGCTTTGTAGTATATTTTGAAATCAGGGAGTGTGATACCTCCAGCTTTGTTCTTTTTTCTCAGGATTCCTTTACCTATTTGGGGTCTTTTGTTTTTCCATATAAATTTTAGGATTCTTTGTTCTATTTCTGTGAAAAATGTTGTTGGAACTTTGATAGGGATTGCACTGAATCTATAGATTGCTTTAGGAAGTATGCTCATCTTAACTATGTTAATTCTTCCAATCCAAGAGCATGGAATATCTTTCCATTTTTTTGTGTTTCCTTCAATTTCTTTCAGCAATGTTTTATAGTTTTCGGTGTACAGATCTTTCACCTCTTTGGTTAAGTTTATTCCTAGGTATTTTATTCTTTTAGTTGCAATTGTAAATGGGATGGTATTCTTAATTTCTCTTTCTGCTACTTCGTTGTTAGTGTATAGAAATGCAACTGATTTTTGTATGTTGATTTTGTGTCCTGCAATTTTACCGTATTCGTTTATTACTCTAAAAGTTTTCTGGTGCATTCTTTAAGGTTTTCTACATATAAAATCATGTCATCTGCAAATAGTGACAGTTTCACTTCTTCCTTTCCAATTTGGATCCCTTTTATTTCTTTTTCTTGCCTGATTGCTCTGGCTAGGACTTCCAGTATTATGTTATGTAGGAGTGGTGACAGTGGGCATCCTTGTCTGGTTCCTGTTCTTAGAGGGATAGCTTCCAATTTTTCACCATTGAGGATGATATTAGCTGTGGGTTTGTCATATATGGCCTTTATTATGTTGAGGTAGTTTCCTTCTATACCCATTTTATTCAGAGTTTTTGTCATAAATGAATGCGGTATCTTGTAAAATGCTTTCTCTGCATCTATTGAGATAATCATGTGATTTTTATTCTTCATTTTATTAATGTGGTGTATTACGTTGATTGATTTGCGAGTGTTGAACCATCCCTGCATACCTGGAATAAATCCCACTTGATCATGGTGTATAATCTTTTTAATGTATTGTTGTATGCAATTTGCTAGTATTTTGTTGAGGATTTTTGCATCAATGTTCATTAGTGATATTGGCCTGTAATTTTCTTTTTTTCTGTTGTCCTTCTGTGGCTTTGGTATCAGGGTAATGTTGGCTTCGTAGAATGAGCTAGGGAGCTACCCCCCCTCGTCAAATTTTTGGAAGAGTTTGAGAAGGATACGTATTAAGTCTTCTTTGAATGTTTGGTAGATTTCACCAGGGAAGCTGTCTGGTCCTGGACTTTTATTTTTGGGGAGGTTTTTGATTACAGTTTCGATCTCTTTACTGGTGATTGGTCTATTCAAATTCTCTACTTATTCTGGATCCAGTTTTGAAAGATTGTATGATTCTAAGAATTTATCCATTTCTTCCAGATTGTCAAATTGGTTGACATAACTTTTCATAGTATTCTCTTATAATCTTTCATATTTCTGAGGTGTCTGTTGTAATTTCTCCTCTTTCATTTCTGGTTTTACTTATTTGTGCTTTCTCTCTTTTTTTCTTGATGAGTCTAGCTAAAGGTTTGTCAATTTTGTTTATCTTTTCAAAGAACCAGCTCTTGGTTTTCTTAATGTTTTCTATTGTTTTTTTAGTCTCTATTTCATTTATTTCTGCTCTGATTTTTATTATTTCCCTTCTTCTACTGATTTTGGGCTTGGTTTGTTCTTCTTTTTCCAGTTCCTTTAGGTGCATTGTTAGATTGTTTATTTGAGATTTTTCTTGTTTGTTGAGATAGGCCCGTATCACTATAAACTTCCCTCTTAGAACCGCTTTTGCTGTATCCCATATTCTGGCATGTTGTATTTTCATTTTCATTTGTCTCGAGGTATTTTTTGATATTTTCTTTGATTTCTTTGTTGACCCAGTCGTTGTTCAGTAGCATTTTGTTTAATCTCCACATATTTGTGGCTTTTCTGATTTTCTTTCTATAGTTGATTTCTAGTTTCATACTGTTGTGGTCAGAAAAGATGCTTGGTATTATTTCAATCTTCTTAAATTTATGGAGACTGGTTTTGTGGCCTAATATGTGATCAATCCTGGAGAATGTTCCATGTGCATTTGAAAAGAACGTGTATTCTTTGGCTTTTGGATGGAATGCTCTGTATATATCTACTAGGTCCATCTGTTCTAGTGTGTCGTTTAAGGCCAATGTTTCCTTATTGATCTTCTGTTTGGATGATCTATCCGTTGGTGTAAGTGGAGTGTTAAAGTCCCCTACTATTATTGTGTTACAGTCTATTTCTGTTTTTATGTCTGTTAATAATTGCTTTATATATTTAGGTGCACCTACATTGGGTGCATAGATATTTACAAGTGTTATATCCTCTTGTTGGATTGTTCCCTTGATCATTATGTAATGCCCTTCTTTGTCTCTTTTTACAGTTTTTGTTTCAAAGTGTATTTTTTCTGATATGAGTACTGCTACCCCAGCCTTCTTTTCATTGCCATTTGTGTGGAGTATCTTTTTCCATCCCTTCACTTTCAGTTTGTGAGTGTCTTTAGATCTCAAGTGTGTCTCTTGTATGCAGCATATATATGGGTCTTGTTGTTTTATCCAATCAGCCACCCTATGCCTTTTACTTGGAGCATTTAGTCCATTGACTTTTAAAGTAGCTATTGATAAGTATGTACTTACTGCCTTTTTTTAACTTTTTTTTCTCAGTGTTTTAGTAGTCCTTCTCTGTTCCTTTCTCCTTCTGTACAGAATTGATGGTCACTTTAGTTTGGCCTCTGTCTGAAAGCTCTACTCTTTAACTTCCCTCCTCCCTCATTTTATGTTTTTGATATCATATCTAACTTCTTTTTTGTGCATTTGTATCCATTACCCTCTTATCATGGAAATAGATAATTATTCGTATTTGTGGTCTTCTCTTTTACCCTTAAATCAGTCCCTTTAACATTTCTTGTAGCACTGGTTTCTTGGTGACAAACTCCTTTAATTTTTGCTTGTCTGGGAAATTTTTGATCTCTCCCTCCATTTTGAATGATAACCTTGCTGGGTAGAATATTATTGGCTGTAAGTTTTTTCCTTTTAGCACATTTAATATATCATGCCACTCTCTTCTAGCCAGTAAGGTTTCTGCTGAGAAGTCAGCTGATAGCCTTATGGGGTTTCCTTTGTATATAACTTGTCTTTCTCCTGCAGCTTTTAGGATTCTCTCTTTGTCTTTAATTTTGATTATGATGTGTCTTGGTGTGTGCCTCTTTGGGTTTATCTTGTTTGGTGCTCTCTGTGCTTCCTGTACCTGGATGTCTGTTTCCTTCCTTAGGTTAGGGAAGTTTTCATCTATTATTTCTTGAAATAGATTCTCTGCCCCTTCGTCTTGCTCTTCTCCTTCCAGGACACCTGTAACATGGATGTTAGTGTGCTTGATGTTGTCCCAGAGGTCCCTTAGACTGTCCTCACTCTTTTTAATTCTTTTCTCTTTCACCTGTTCAGCTTGGGTAATTTCTTCTAGTCTTTCATCCAGCTCACAGATCCGTTCTTCTGTATCCTCTACTCTGCTTTTGAGTCCCTCTAGTGAATTTTTCATTTCCAGTATTGTATTCTTCATTTCGATTGGTTCTTTTTATATCTCCGTTTCTTTGTTAACATTCTCACTGAGCTCATCTATTCTTCTCCCCAGATCAGTGAGCAACCTTAACACTCTTTGTTTGAACTCTCTGTTGGGTAGGTTGCTCATTTCTGTTTCACTTAGTTCCTTTTTTGGGGTTTTGTCCTGTTCTCTTACTTGGAATGTATTCCTTTGCCTCTTCATTTTGCCTCTTTCCCTGTGCTTGTGTCTATGTGTTAAGTAGGTCAGCTATGTCTCCTGCTCTTGGATAGGTGACCTTATATAAGTGATGCCTTAGGAGGCCTGCAGTGTGCTTCCCTCAGTTCTCAACATTCCAGGAGTGACCCCTATGTGGGCTACGTGTGTCCTTCTGTTGTGGCCTGTTTGCTCTCCCTGTAGGTGCCCAGGGAGGCCGAGTTATGCTCCTGGCCAGCTGTTGTAATGCTCAGCTGCTTGTAGTTGTTGTGGGCCCTTCAGTCTCTTTATCAGGTGTGGGGAGCCCCAGAACAGTTGGCTGCAAGTTCTAATACCACATTTGTGTTGCAGTCTTTCTTTTAAGTGAATAGGCTCGCAGTGTGGCAGGTTGTTAGGCTCAGGGGCTTACAATTGCTATAAGCCTCCAGCCTTTAGGTCTCTTGTCAGCTCTCTGAGGATTGCAGCTGGGTGGGGCTGGCCTCAGGCACGGGAGCACCCAATTGTTTCAGGCTTTGGAAGGTGGGGCAAACCCCCTATGTGGGTCTTTGAGAAGCACAAGTCTTCTCCAGCTGACAAGCCCTGCCGCCCACAGGTCCACACACACAGTCAACACAGTCCTGCCCTGTGTGCGCACCCCGACCTCCTGAAGTGGACCCAGTCTCTCCGCAGTGGGAGCCCCACACACTCCACTACTGCCCCACACTCTCCACCCCCTCCTTGTGTGTGCCCTGCCCCACTGAAGTCGGCTCAGTTGCCAGGCTGCAGAGAATCCAGTCACCAATCTATGCAGGCCCACAAGTTGCCTGAGGGTTTGTTGTTGGGTGGGGCCAGTCTCTAGAGTGGGCTGCCTGCCCTGGCTAAGCTGGATTAAATCAATGCTCTAGTGGGTGCCGCAGACCTGGGCTAGCAGGCCCCAGGGAGAACTCCAATGGCGTCTGTGTCAGCACGCCCACACCAGGCCACAACAATGGTCACCACCAATGTCCCAGTCCTTGAAGAGGTCTCACCTCTCACCGAGATGCACTCAAGGCCTATCAGGTGAGTCTCTTTTCACCAAAGCACTGTGCACCTTTCTTTTTAGTGATTCTAGGTTGCTTTCTGAAATGGGTGAGTTTGCGCATGGGCCCTTTAAGAGCCGGTTTTAATTTCTTTGTGAACCAGCTTTTCTGGGGGTTGTCCCCAATGTTTTAGTAGCAGGCAAAGTCAGATATTATGCCACTCGTCTCGATTGTGCTGGGTCCACAAAATGCCCACACTGGGGGCACTCCCTGGCTCAGGGCCTTGCGCCTCCAGGGAAGGCTGCATACCTTAGGGCTGTTCCCAGCGGCTGTGAAGCTGGCGGCTTGTGAAGGCGGCGTTTTTCCTTTCCAGAAGGGAGTTTCTGCCTCTTCCACCTCAATTAGGATAGTCCTTTGTTGCAGGAGTTCCTCTTATCCAGTTTTCAGTTCTGTCTCAAGGGTAATTTTTCCACAAGTAGTTGTAAATTGGCTGTGTCCACGGGAGGAGGTGAGTTCAGAGTCTGCTTATGCTGCCATTTTGACTTCTCCTCCCTCAAGATTCTTTTTGTTTGTCTTTCAGTAGTTCAATTATATTGTGTTTCAGTGTGGATCTCTAAGAGTTTATCCTACTGAGAGTTTTGAGGTTCTCGGATTCATCAAATCTGGGAAAATTTTGGCCACTATTTCTCAAATATTCTTTCTTCCTTTCTCTTTCTCTCTTCTCCTTATGGGATTCCCATAATATATATGTTGGTACTCTTGATGGTGGTCCACATGTCCATTAGGTTCTGTTCATTGTTTTTTATTCTTTTTTCTTTCTGCTCCTCAGACTGGATGGCTTCAACTGTGCAATATTCAAGTTTTCTAATTCTTTCTTCTGCCTACTCAAATCTGCTGTTGAATTCCTCTAGTGAACTTTTCATTTTAACTGTTGTACTTTTTAACTCCAGAATTTCCGTTTGGCTCCTTTTTATAATTTCCATCTCTTTATTGATCTTTTCATTTTGTTCTTACATTGTTTCTCTGGTTTTCTTCAGATCTTTGATTACATTTAAGACAGTTGATATAAAATCTTTGCTTAGTAAGGCCAATAGCTCGGCTTCCTCAGGCATGGTTTCTGCTAATATGTTTTTTCCTGTGAATGGGCCATACTCTCCTGTTTATTTGAAAGCCTCATAACCTTTTGTTGAAAACTAGACATTTTGAATATTATAATGTGGTAACCCTAGAAGTCAGATTTCCCCCTTACTCCAGAGTTTGTTGTTATTGATTGTCGAGGACTGCATTTATTTGTTTAACAACTTTTCAAAACTATTTTTGTGAAGACTGTATTTCTGGTTGTATGTTGTCCCTGATGTCTCTGTTTTATTATCTCTGTGGTTAGCCAGTGACCTGACAGAAATTTCTTTAAATATCTTCAGCCAAAAAGAAGAAGAAAAAAATACTTCTCTCCTGGTTTTTGCAGGGCATTCCTTTACCACTAAGCCAGGTCATCTACAACTCTACCTTCACCATCTGATTTTGCAAAGCCCACTAGTCCACAATATGAGTTCTCCAACTTTGAAGAATTTTGTTCTTCTTGAATATTGTGCTGGCTAGCTTTTTGCTTTGTCAGGAGTCAAAAATACAGTTTTAAAAGTATATCCGGGAATCACAGCAACCTTTCCCATACTTCCACTCCCTACTTATTTAGTGAGGTGTTCCTCACAGTTTGGCAAAGCAAATCTACTCTAATAAGTGCAGCAGGCTGATACTTCATTTTCCTCTGAACTCTGGTATATGGAAACAACAGCGTGAATGCCTAGCCTAGTAAATGAAACTAGTCATCAGACTCGGTGTCAAGTAGCCAGAAAGAGGGAGTGATGTGATGTTAAAGGCACAGCCTCTACTCAGCTCCCACATACTATGGTCATGTAGAAGCAGACCCAAAGGTACCAGGTATGATAGGCTATACTTTCTAGAAATGATCACAGCAATATTTCCCATCTATATGCTCTTCAAGAATCTTGCCTCTTCCCATTAAGAAGGGGAGTCTATGACCCTTCCTCTTGAAGCCTTGGGGAGGGATTCTACAAATAGAGTGTGGTAGAAGTGATGCTATATGATATCCATGGTTAGGTCATAAATGGCAATATGACTTCTGCTTGGCTCTCTCTTGGGACATTGACCCTTGAGAGAGTAAGCCTGGTATAAGTAAGCCCAGGACACATGGAGGGGCCCATGTTGAGAGAGACTGAGGCCCCAGGCCCTCAGTCTTGGGTGAGCTCCCAGCGCAAAGCCAGCACCAACTTGCCAGCCATGTGAGAGAGCCATCTTAGAAGTGGATCTTCCAGCCTGAAGTGAGCTATTCCAGCTAATATGATATCATTTGAGCAGATGAGCCTTCCACACCAAGCTCTGCCCAAATTGTGATTTGTGAGCAAAATAAATGCTTGTGTTTTTTAAGCCATTAGGTTTTTTGTTTGTTTTTCATTGGGGTATAATTGACATATAACATTATATTAGTTTTGGGCCTACAACATAATGATTTGATATTTGTATACATTGTGAAATGGTCACCACAATAAATCAACATCCATACATAGTTACAAAATTTTTTTTCTCATGATGAGAACTTTCAAGATCTACTCTGTTAGCAAATTTCAAACATGCAATACAGTATTATTGACTATAGTAACCATGCTGTACATTACATCCCCAAGGTTTGTTTATTTTATAACTGGAAGTTTGTACCTTTTGACCCCCTTCACCCATTTTGCCCACCCTCAATCCCCCACCTCTGGCAACTACAGAACTGTTTTCTGTATCTATGACCTTAGGGTTTTTGTTGTTTTTAGAGTCCACATATAAGTGAGATCATATGGTATTTGTCTGTCTTTGTCTGACTTATTTCACTTAGCATAATGCCCTCAAGGTCCATCTATGTTGCAATGGCAAGATTTCCTTCTTTTTTATGGCTGAATAGTATTCCATTGTATATATATCACATCTTCTTTATCCATTCATCCATCAATAGACACTAAGGTATTTCCATATCTTGGCTGCCATAAATAATGCTTCAATGAACATGGTGGTGCATATATCTTTTCTAGTTTGTGTTTTCATTTTCTTCAGATAAATACCCAGAAATGGAATTGATGAATCATATGGTAGTACTATATTTATTTTTGAGGAACCTCCATATTGTTTTCCATAGTGACTGTGCCCACCAATAGTGCACATTCCCACCAATAGTGCACAAGTGTTCCCTTTTCTCCACATCCTCTCCAACACTTATTCTTTCTTGTCCTTTGGATAATAGCCATTCTAACAGGTGTGAGATAATATCTCTTTGTGGTTTTGATTTTCAGTTCCCCGATGATTAGTGATGTCAAGCATCTTTTCATGTGCCAGTTGGCTATCTGTATGTCTTCTTTGGAAAAATGTTTATTCAGATCTTCTGTCCATTTGTGTGTGTGTGTGTGAGGAAGATCAGCCTTGAGCTAACACCTGATGCCAATCCTCCTCTTTTTTGCTGAGGAAGACTGGCCCTGGGCTAACATCCTTGCCCACCTTCCTCTACTTTATATGGGACACCACCACAGCATGGCTTGACAAGCAGTGCGTTGGTGTGCGCCCAGGATCCGAACTTGTGAACCCTGGGCCACCAAAGTGGAGCACGTGCACTTAACCACTGTGCCACTGGGCTGGCCCCAATCTTCTGTCCATTTTTTAATCAGATTGTTTGTTTTTTTTTGCTATTGAGTTGTATGAATTTTTCATATATTTTCAATATTAACCCTTTCTCAGACATACGATTTGCAAATATTTTCTCCCATTCAGTGGGTTGCCTTTTCATTTTGTTGATGATTTCCTTTGCTATGAAGAAACTTTCTAGTTTGATGTAGTCCCACTTGTTTGTTTTGTCTCGTATTGCCTTTGCTGTTGGAGTCAGATCCAAAAATCATCACCAAGATCCATGTCAAGAAGCTTACCACCTATGTTTTCTTCTTGGAGTTTTATTGTTTTAGGTCTTACATTCAAGTCTTTAATTTATTTTGAATTAATTTTTGTGTATGGGTTAAGATAGTAGTCTAGTTTCAGTCTTTTGCATGTGGCTGCCCAGTCTTCCCAACACTATTTGTTGAAGGGTTTTGTAGTGGTTTGCTAGATAGCAATAGAAAACCAAAACACCAGGTCTTCCAAATTTTTAAGAAAAGCTCAAATCTAAATTTTCCAGTGAAATTCCTGACTTTTAAATGTTAGAAACTAATTCCAAATTTTAAAATACTTTCTGCGAGTCACTTAAAACATCTTTATGTTATTTTCAGCCTTTTGGCCACAGTTTACACAGTATCTCAATTAATTGTCACAATAATGATAATGCTGCCATGTAGTTGCTATTACATTCATTTCCCAGATAAGCCAAGAATCAGTGAACAAACCACTGAATAAACCCAAATGACACAGCTAGTAAGAAGTACAGTCATGATATGAACTCAGCAAAATCTATCTGCTTTTCTCTACACCATACCACAATTTTTTTTTTTTGAGGAAGAGTGACCCTGAGCTAACATCTGTTGCCAATCTTCCTCCTTTACTTTTCTTTCCCCAAAGCCCCAGTACATAGTTGTATATCATAGTTGCAGAGTTGTAGCTCTTCTATGTGGGATGCTGCCTCAGCATGGCTTGATGAGCGGTGAGTAGGTTGGTGCCCAGAATCCGAACTGTCGAACCCTGGGCTGCCGAAGTGGAACAACTGAGCCTAACTACTACGCTACCGGACCAGCCCCCCCTTACAACATTTTTAAGCTTAATATAGAAGACAGATTATTTCCTGCTTCATTTAATCTTCATATTTCTGCCTTATTTAGAAATAGTCCCAAAGTTTCTTTCATTGTTCTATCCTGTTGGTGCTGTTTTCTTTTTCTTATGCTTCATTTCACCCACACCTCTCACCTCCAGCTTCATTCTTTCTCTTGGGTTCCAAAAATAAAATGATTAAACCAAGGAAGACAGCGATGATTCTTTAACCCAGGGGATTTGCAATGGGTTACAGTGGAGTGTGAGTTGTGGTATAGGAGACACACATAACCAATACAGACCAAGCTAGATTGGCACACATTCCCAGCCAATTCACACTGCAACAAGTTTTATTCACACCTTTAGGATTGTCATTTTGTGGTTTCTTTTTCTTATTTATTCTTTATAGCCAATTATCATGGACACAGATCCTCTTTGCTACAGAAGTATAGCCAAGAGGAGACTTGCAGATTCAATATTTGGAAGTCTGTGTCTGTATATCTATTCGGCTGTAGGTGGAAGACACAGGAAGAGGTTGTGTTTTTCTGTCACCTTTGGAAGAAAATGAGGAAAGATGGTGAGAACCACTACTGTTACCTAAGTGATTACAAAACAAGAAAAAGAAAAGAAAAGCCGACCATCATTTTTTGGACAACAATAATACCCTTGGGACAAACTAAACTGGATCAAGAAAACCTTTTATACTTCAAATATAGTGTGATAGATTGGTTCTCAGAGTAATGGTTTTAGTTTTCTTAACAACTATCTAGATATCTCTTTGGTTCTTCCTTAGTGAGTCCTATTCCTGGTTAGTATAGGTCTGAAACACATTTTAAATAAAATCCACACAAAGGCTGATCCTGTAACTTCTAAACCTACTAAGCGCAGCTTATATCATTATGGTACAATTGCATTCCGATGACCACGGGGCGTGGTTTACTGAACTGCCTGGGAGATGGGAACCCAGCATTCTGGACTTGGTTCTAAGCTGTTCTGGACTCTGCTCTAAGCCAGAAATTCCCAACATCTATGGGACTCAGATTTTCTACTTGCAAAAATGGATTGTAATAGCTGATCCACAGGCTGTTTTGAGAAGTGAAGAGCCTTTATAAATTCAAAGTGTTATTGATGTTTTAATTAGTTTCTCTGAAAAAAGCATCACATCAGGGGTTATTTTACATTTCTATTAATTAAAGCATAGTCACTACTTTACGAACAGGAGATTTTGTTACATGAGTTTCCTAAAATCATCTCAAATTATGCTCAGGGAACAATACTATCTTGAGATTTGGAGGAAACAAAGTTAAAACAAAAGAAGGGTATTGTGTGGTCAGACAAGGCTGTGAAGTGCCTGCGCATAAAGCATCGACGTAGAATGTATTGATATTGAGTAAATATCTGTTCACTTCTCTCCTCACTCTGTGAGAGGAGATATTTCCCCACCCTACTGTTGCCAGTCTTTGTCTCATGACTTGTTTTGACCAATGGGATGTGAAAGGACATGGTATTTGCCACATCCAAGCAGAGACTTTAAATTCAAGTGTGGTTTGGCTTGGCCTCTTGCACTTCTGCCCACTGTCATGAGAAGAGCTTTCTCCAGGTCGGCACTGCTCTTTCAGCCTGGGTCCCAGCAGGATGAGCATATGCATCAGATCTATATATGCCACGCATTTACCAGCTGAACCAACACGGCTGACCTGCAAACTTGTACAAAACACATGATACCTGTAAAGCACTGAGATTTGGGGGTTTTTGTTGTTCAACGTCTTCATAGCAAAAGCGGATTAATTCATACATTAAACGCCTTTCAACTACAAGATTCTCAGGGCATTCATTATGCTAACGACCACTCTGGACTCCAAAAGTAATTGGCCATAGACTTATGTGTTCTGAGGAAATACTATCTTAAAATACAATTTTTAGCCTGGCTTTTCTTTTTTTTTACACCATGTTGTCTTTTCAAAAGCAGAAGGGATTAAGGTCACAAACATCACACCCTCACACCACTAAATAATAACTCTGGCTTTACTGTGTGGGAACATCCATTAACATAGACTAGTGACGTAGTTTAGTGCTCAAGAGCAGCGGCTTTGAAATAAGGTGAACCTTGAATTTAAATCCTAGCCCTCCACTTAGGAGCTAAGGAACTCTGTGAAGTTCATGGACATTCTCTGAGACTTAATGTCCTCATTGGTAAACTTCGGATCATAATAGTAGCCACATCACAGAATTGTTGTGAGGATTAATTGAAATATATAACAGGTTTAGCACAGTGCCTGACCCAGAGCATGAGCTCAATAAATAGTAGCCAATATCATTATTTTTTAAAGGTCCACTTCTATAAAATTCTGTTTAGAGAAATTGGAAGTAGGAAAATAGTAGGGCTAAGGAACACAAAACAAGTTGATTTTAATCAAAGAACAGATTATTTGGGAGAAGATACCTTCTGTATCATTTTTGTTATAATTTTTGGCTGAATCCATCTGTCCAGTTTCCCAATAACTTTTTCATATTACTGAATTCAAATTTTCCTAATCTCCACCTTTCTCCACCAACAGCCCTCTACTCTTTCACCCCAAAGTAGAAGCAGGGAAGGACAGGGAGCGTTGATGTTCTGTATGATTTATTTACATGGATGGAAGAAGCTGCCCTGTCCCTGCTACCCCAGCTGGTTCTCAGGACTTCACATTTCCACAAACACCTGCTCAGCCCAAATGAGCGATTTCTGTTCCTACTAAAATCCAAGACAGTCAGACTCTAGAATCACGTGGGAAGTTCCAGCAGTTCAAAGTCTGGAGCTGAACTTCTCTAACCCCTGCCGTGACTACTCTGCTTTAAGTGTTGGGAAGGAAACGACCTTTTAAAAGGCAGAATAAGCCAAAGGGGCAAACGGTCTCTTCTGGCCTTTGCTGGGGATTTTTAAGGCATTTCCCCAAAGAGCCCTGTTAGCGCTCTAACTTTCCAAGATTTGTTCATTGTGCTGGAGAAGGAAATGTACCTACAATTGCTCATTGGGGTAATATTTAAGTCAAGGCTAGATTTCAAGCTCAATTTAAGCACAACATTTTAATTTTTTTTTAAGAAGAAAGATTTGCCTGTAAAAATGCTGCTTTTCTTATACAGAGATCCATAAACATGCTTTGACAACTTTCAGAATGGGTTAAAGGAGACTTATATTTTTAAATGTAGATGTTTTGAGTCAGGGTGAGTAAGCTAAGCGAATCTATTCATTTTAGATATGTTTAAACTCTGCTTACCACACCCTGAAATTCTCCATAATTTCTAGTTAAATTATTCCTTTTCATATTTTGGCATAATGCTAATCTCAACCCCCGAAAAAAAACCACTAAAGGCAAAATGTGAGCAAATAGCATTGTATATTTTATAAATTTTACACATAGCAATCAGAAGTTTAAAAAGCAGACAATTTTGAAGGCGGGTATATTAATCAGCCACATTATTAAGGGAATGAGTAGCAATATGAGGATAATGTCGACTCTTATGAAGAGCTGATCTGTTAACACATTTCTCAATAGCCTCAGTTGATGTTTCCTTGATACTTTTCTCACTGGAGGAAAATCCATAATATCAAGGTCCCCAAGAAGACAGTGAACATTTACAAGAAAGTCAGTTGGCAGGTGACAGCTGGGATGAGAATTTTGTTTGTGTGGTAAAATATACACAACGTAAAATTGACCATTTTGACCATTTTTAAGTGTACAGTTTAGTGGTATCAAGTACATTCACATTGCTGTGCTGCCATCACCACCATCCATCTCCAGAACTTATTCATCTTCCCAAAATGAAACTCTACATCCATTAAACATCAACTCCCATTCCCTTCTTCCCCTCGCCCCTGAAAATCACCATTCCACTTCTGTTTCTATGAATTTGACCATTCTAGGTATGTCAAATAAGTAGGTACAAATATCATACAATATTTGTCCTTTTGTATTTGGCTTATCTCACTTAGCATAATGTTTTCAAGTTTCGTCCATGTTGTAGCATATAACAAAATTTTCTTCCTTTTGAAGGCTGTATTCCATTGTATGAATATACCACATTTTGTTTATCTATTCATAGGTCAATAGACAGTGGGTTGCTTCCACATTTTGGCTATTGGGAATATTGTTGCTATGAATATTGGTGTACAAAAATATGTTTGAGTCCCTGCTTTCAGTTCTTTTGTGTATATACCAAGAAGTGGAATTGCTGGATTATATGATAATTCTATGTTTAATTTTTTAAGGAATGCCATACTGTTTTCCACAGCAGCTGCACCATTTTGCATTCCCACCAGCAATGCACAAGTGTTCCATTTTCTCCACATCCTCACCAACACTTATTATTTTCTGTTTTTTTTTTTTTTTTTTTTTAAATAATAGCCATCCTAATAGCTGTGAAGTGGTATCTCATTGTGGTTTCCATCAACATTTTCCTAATGACTAGTGATCTGAGCATCTTTTTATGTGCTTATTGGCCATTTGTATATCTTCTTTGGAGAAATGTCTATTCAAGTCCTTTACTCATTTTTAAATTGGGTTGTTTGGATTTTGTTGTTGTCATTGAGTTAGCAAAATTTAGATTCATAGCTTAATAATGATGAATTTAATTGTCACCTCAAAAATTGTAAAAAAAAAAACAGATAAATATTGTAATGGGTCATATTTTACTTCGTTGTTGAATAAATATAATACATTTTTAGTCAGCGAAGGGAGATTTATTTTTCATGTAACTCACTCTATACCAGTCATGTACTTCCACATTCAGTGGAATTCTCCCTTTTCACAGGTATTTCTTTTGGACTTCCACAATTAAAGAACAAAGTCAGGAAATGTGTTTTCCTGTGGTATTTCTCCTCCCACCTCTTTCCTACCTTCTGTTTGCTCATTTCTTCTTGTTGTGAAATAGCAGTGTTACTGGCAACAGGATTTTTTCTGTTTGTTTTGGAAACACACCTCCCAGCCTGCCTTGGGTGTGATGGAGGACCCTACAGGCTCCTCTTTGCCCCATTGAATTCTGTCACCATGCCCTCAGCTGACCACTTGCTTGTGTGTGCCTTGGCCAAGTCTCCTCACCTCTCAGAGACTCCTCTCCTCAGGTGCAAAGCTGTATCTGACATCCCCTCCCAGGGCTGTGTACAGATGCCGCGAGGCCTCACCCTGCAGCTACTGCAAATGCCTAGACCTCCTGGATCCTCCTCAGTTCCACCCTCACCACCACCTCTGCAAAACAGAAGCCTGCCCTGGCTCTGCCCAGCCTATGCACTCCCTACAGTATCCAATAACCTCTTTGAAGTTTTAAACAAACACTTATATGGCACTTACCCTGTGTCAGGGTATGTGCTTTAAGTATGTGTATACTTACCCATTTAATTCTTGTAAACCCTATGTACCCTATTATCAGCACCATTTTACAAATGTGGAAACTGAGGCACAGAGAAGATAAGCCAATTGCCTGGGGTCACACAGCCAGTAAGTGGGGGGAGCCAGGGATTCCAGCTCCCACTTAACCACTGCCTCAGGCTGCCCTTGAGATTTGCTTGGTCTCAAGGACTCCACGTCCAAGTCCCTCTCCCTCCCAGCCTCAACACCTGCCACTCACTCCCCTCCTCAAACCATGTCATCTGGAGGCATTCTTGCAAGTTTTGAGTCTTTTTATCTAAGAATGTAGTTTTAGACTCAAGCATAAAACCTGGTAATACGGATATCATTATATCCAACTCTCAGCTTCATCCAATTTGCTGTCATCTCTCTTTCTCATATTCTTAATGGATGGACTGACATACCATTGAGGAATTGCTAAATTGAAGTGAAGCGAGATCAGGGTTGAATTAATCTTGCAGCCGATGCTACATAACTCTTGTTTCCCATGAGATGAGAATCACGAAGATAAACCATGACTATGTCCGTATATGGCCACAGACCAAGACCAAAGTGCTCTGATACATTCTAATTTCTCTTGTTTCTAGAGAGAAATTAATCGAAAGGGGTAAAGAGGAGAAACATTTATGAATAATACAGTCATCATAGCCTTTGTTCCGGGTCTAGAATATTAATATGTGGCAGTATTATGACTGAAAATCCTCTGCTAATTCATCACAGCATATACCTGAGTTGCCTAAAATCACTGGGTCCAAAGCCAGGCCAAGCCCTTCCAGAATTTCCTGTATTGAAGACCTTTACAAGATGCTACAATTCTGAATTTCTCAGGCCACAAAGAGATTTCAAATCTTTCTCTCAACTGCCAACCTCAAACTAAATCTCAGGGGGCAGTTCCCTACTTAAGGAGGCTACATCTGTCCTTTGATGAGAGAGGAAAAAGTGAGCAGCTTCAGGGAGATAGTAAAAACTGGCCCGAAGAATAAGGCCACCTGAGAGACCAGCTATAAAACAGATGGAAGAATTCTGGGTGGAAGGAAAATGTCAAGTCGGTAAATGTGAACAGGCAGGAGAGCAGGTGCAGGCAGATGCAGCGGGGAATTACAGGATGATTAATAAGCGACTCAGCAATGAGCTACCTCTCAGGTAAGTGCTGTAATATTTGCCTTAAACCGATGAAGAAACTGAGGCACAGGGGAGCATAGAGGCAAGACTACTCAGCATGTGGCAGAGACAGAAGGTAAAAAAAGTGCTACCTTGATACCCTGCTATCCAGGATGAGTTCTTACACTGCTGTTTTCAGCATCGTTCTGCACATTGTAGTCAATTCCACAAGATCCATAACCTAGAGGAGAGCTATAGAATTTAGAGAAGGGATGGCACAGTTATTATTATTTGAAGGTGATGTAACTGAATTTTTAGAAAGCCTGAAAAATCAGTTAAAATTTTAGAACTAACACCAAAATAGGATAATGTTGCTAAATATAAAATAAATATACTAAAAGTAAGTATCTTTCCAAGTATAAGCAATAATTTATTCAAAAACATAATGAGAAAATAAAAGAATCACATGAGCAAAGATAAAAAAAAAAGACCAAAAAACCCACAAAGGAATGACTTTAAGAATAAATGTGCAATGCGTGTGGTGATGGATTGTGATTAGTCTTTGGGTGGTGAACATGATGTAATCTATGCAGAAATAGAAGTAAAATGATGTACACCTGAAATTTATACAATATTACAAACCAATGTGACTGCAATAAAAAAAAGAATAAATGAGCAAAGGCAAAACATAAACACCACAATATTCACCTGCAGATCGTACAATCTTAGTAGTTGGAAAGACATATCACGTGGTACAGAGGGTAGCGGATTATGGCACAAGGTCAGTTTTTCTCTAACAAATGTGTCAGCTTAACACCTTTTGTCAAAATCTGGATGGAATTTCTTTTGAAAGTGTCAAAGAAATTTTTCTGGAAAGACGGCCAGCAAAAACAGCCAGGATTCTTTTTTTTTTTTTTTTTTAGAACAATGAGAAGAACACTGGGAGTGGCTGTCCTGGCAGCTACAAAGTGCACCAGGAGTGGAGGCAGCAACAGTAGCTACTCTTCGTAATCGACCTGTGGTGGACACTATGCCTGTCTTTCCTGAGCTGCCCCATTTCCCTTCTTCCAACAACCTTGTGCAGAAGGGACCACAACTACTCCCTGTGGGCAGAGGCTAGAGAGTCTGAGTACCTCTTCACAAAGTCACACAATTACTGGCAGGTTTTGCACAGCACCATCTAATTTGAGTGTCCACCTGCTTAACCACTATGCCATGAGCTACAAAAAGCCAAACCAGGTCCCATGGGTGCAATATCAGTGATGGGCCAATGGACCAGAAATGAGCACCCTGGATTGAGTGTGTGCTGAAGGAAACACTACCTATCATGGAATACAAGATTCTTCAAAGATTCTGCAGAACAATTATCTATTTTGGAAAAATAAAACAAAACATCCTCGCATTATGTGATCTAAAGTAAATTTCACCTGGATTAGGAAGCTATATGAAAAAAGTGAAAACTAAAATAAAAAAATTTACAATACAGAAAAATATGTGAAGGTCTAGCTGCTCTCATGTTGGAGGGCGGCTTTCTACACATGAAAGAAATCACAAGGGAAAAGCAATGGGAAGATTTAATTTTCCAAAATGTCAAAAAGATTTTAACCAAATTAAAACATCATAAATTAGTTAAACTTGCAATAAAATGTATATGCTTAACATAGAAAGTGCTCATATTTTGTGAAGGGAGCCTATTAACAGATTTCGGATGATCAAAATTTCTTGTCCTATGTTTCCCTAATTCTTGTTGACAGAATTTACTCCTAAAACAACCATCAGCAATGAGGCCAAAGATGAAAAGGTCTTTCCCGCAGCAAACTTTGTAATAGCCAAAGGCATGAAATAATCTAGCTGGAGGAATAAACTCAATAGGAGAAGGGATTAACTGATTCTGGTGCATCTGTATGAGTTATGTGTCACCATTAGCACAATATTTTCAAATAACATTTAATGACATGCGAGGCTCTCAAGACCAAAGTTTAAGAGCATATGTATGTCTGGAAAAGGGAAAAATAATTGTCAGATTATGAACTAAACCTTCAAAGATGGTGATGGGAGGGGGTGGGATAACAAGAGATTCTTACTTTTATGCTTTTGATTCCTGCAAGATTTTACTTTTGTATCATGAAAACAAACCACATTTATAATTAGAAAAGGAGAAAAAAATAAAAACAAAGCTAAATTCAAAATTGCATATTAAATATGATTGTAATTTTTGCTTCTTTATCTGTATGTAGAAGTAAATATATCCAAAAAATCATAATAATTATCTGAAAGGAAGTGTTATAGGCAATTTTCTATTTCTTTTTTACTAATTGTTATACTTTCAAAATCTAACATGTATTATCTCATTTTTCTAGTAAGAAAAAAATAAACAATGTGCTCATGTAAATACAAATCTCAACACAGTTCCGCTTCCCAGCTTCCTGCAAGCAGATTTTTGTGTGTTATTTTACTGCACGTGTGGACAAGCCATTTCACACATTTGTGTCTCTGGTTTAAATTACACAGAAGCCATCCCACTTCCCTTTGTAAGTGTGTCATTTGCAAGTCCAAGTGTAGTGTGAAGTGGGAGGGTCCCTTTCCCCCTCACCACATTCTGCAGTTGTGGTGGAAGGTTGGCGGTTCTCGGGCCAGGTGGTCAGAGCAGAGACAGGCGCTGGCCGGGCAATGCTGCCAGGGGCCTCCTGGCTCAGGAGGGCATCTCCAGAAGAATGTTTGCAGCTAGATATTGTAAAGCTGGACCCAAAGAAAAGCTTCCCAATGGAGACTTGGTAGAATCTTTCCTTGTCCTGCACTAGGGATGAGTGATCATTGCTGGCAGCATCCGGGGCCGAAGGGAAGACGGATTGGAATGTCAGCACGATTGGAAGCACTTTGCTGAAAATTTTAATATTAACGTTTGTACTTGAAAACATAATTCGTTGCTGCTAACTGCTGCAAGTTCACCTCATCTTGGCTAAAGACTGCCAGAGTGAAATGAGAGAGGCCTGTGGGATTCTGTAAACAGCCAAGTGCAATGAAAATGGTGGTAGCTGTTTGGAAAAAGACGGGAATGTCCATTTGCCCAGCACTTGTCTCTCAGCATATCAAGATCCCTTTCCCTGCAGAACACGTTCTCCTACTTCCTCACACCCTGGACTCTTGTACTGACTTTTCTTTTCACACCATGCTAATTCATGTCTTACATGCCTTTTTTTATCCCACTGTGTGGCTGACAAACCTCAAAGTCAGTAGGTGGTCATAGAATTGTGTCCCAAAGTCTGTAAGGAAAGTAGGTGTGGAGTTGACATGACTCAGGACAGGATCTTTCAGCACCAGATATAGGAGCTTCCAGATTGCAGAACGCATGCCATATCAGCCGCTGAACCCACAGGGGCGCCTCACCGGGCCCTGAGCAGGCATGGAGGTCAGACTGCACCTGTGTTCCATGAGGTAGGTTTCTTCCCATACCCATGAGTGATTGAGCCATGTCCAGACGCTTGACAGCCAAAACAGGGCAAAGTGTTTCCAAATATAACCTTCCACTGAACAAATCAGTTCTATTCTGCCTACACAGTGGTGTCATTGGCAGCCAGTCTCTCCAGACCTCAGCTAATATACTGCTGTGGTGGGCAGTCAGGTCAGGTTCAGCCAACTCAAAAGCCTGGCCGAGGTGTCTGTGCTTCTTGAACACCAGCAGGAAGGAGCTGTTCATTTGGGATTTGCTCATCAGTTGAGAAAACAAGTGTTTTGTTTTCTAGCGTGAGTTGGGTGCCAATTCCAGGCTACGGATTTATATTTAAGACTCACGTGACACTTGCATCTTCTTTTATAAATGATTTGAACAGTGGTCAGAAGAGCTGTTTGGAACTCCAGTCCCCAGAAAATAGAGGCCCAGTGGTCGATCTGGGGAGATAAAAAACTGAACAGCAAATTATTTAAGCAGAATATTCGTCCCAATACACAAAGTATTTTAAGCACTTTTACCCTTCATAAATCATTTTAGCACACCTGTGAAATTGATAGAAAGTATAAGCCATTTTGCTTTCCATGGAAAATTTAGGAAAAATAAAAAGGGGAGATACACAATCATTGACTTTGGCACAGCTGAAAATAGCTATCTTCTCCTAGGGTGGTTTTCACAAACTTTTCTGTGCATTAGGGATATGGGGGGCTTTTAAATATCTCCAGGCCAAGGCCACACCCAAGACCAATTAAGTCACAATCTCAATAATTTGAACCTCCGCAGGCAGCTGCAATGGGTGGCCACGTCTGAGAACCAGGGTTCTGTTAACATTTCAGGTGAATGTATGTGAGTGATTGGAGAGGATGTCACTACAAGTGGCATCTGACTTGGGGCTTGGAGGAAGAGCGGGAAGCTGGTGAGTGGAGAAGGGCATGATTCCATTTCAGCCCAGCAAGGCACAGCAGCATGGGCACAGGAACCCGAGTTCCACTTGGTCACAGCCATCCTGTGCTCCAGCAACTCCAAAATATTTGAAGACCATTCTAGGAGCCCCTCATGACTCTGCTCATGCCACGTTATGGCGGAAGTCTCTAGACTGCTCCAGGTGCCAATGGACATGCCCTATATTTGGTCACGTCTCTCTCTTCCAACCACTCCCACTCCCTAGAGATTTCTGTAGGGGCAAGGACTGTCTTTTATTTTCATGCTCTTCTATAACTCCTGGATTAGATATGTATTAGGATCTGCTAAATATTTTTAAGAAAGTGGGTAGATGAATTAATCAATCAATATAAATATTCATTTGGCTTTTTATCAATTCATTTCAATTCAACAAATATTTATTAAGTGCCTCCTATGGATTAGAAGGTGTAGGTGTAAGTCTGGGGCTATAATTCTAAACGAGAGAGAGCCCTAGAAATCAATGGTACCCCACAGTTTTCCCTGAGGACCCCTCCACGGTGGGGCTCTTCATCTGTCCTGTAACACGCATGTTAATTTCCCATTCTTTCTTCACTTTTTCTCACACACACTCACTTTGTCTCTGACTCGCTTCTCCATTGAAGGCTTTGGATACAGAAAAGTCTGTTTAAGAATGAACCGGCTCCTGTGAACGAGCGCTGAAAGGTCTGCTTATTTTAGCACGGATTTTACACCAGGGCTGCCTTTAGGAGTCTCTCTCCAACTGGCTGAGAGGGAAGTACTCATTCAGAGAGGAATAGAATTTAACATAAACATTCTTTGCCCTTACTCCCCACTCACCCCAAAAAATTAACTGACACTGAAGGCAAAAGCCTGGTCTCAGATTGTCTATAAAACTAGCTGTTCCAATATCTTAACTCACAGAATTGCCCTCCAGTTAATTTGGAGAATAGATTGAATACATGTTCAAAGTCTTGCCCTAAATCAGTCAGCCAGCAGGTATTTCTGTGCCCCTCATATAGGCCTGGCACAGTACATTTAGGTTTTCTTTCTCTGGAGCTAAACAAATAAGGTGAAATCCACAAAAATTGATCCATGGGTTACAACAAAATGCACAGACTGGTGTGGTTTCTTCCCAGTGTAGACATGGTGCACCTTCTCCTGCAGGATACATGTATTCTCTTTCCTTAACAGAACTTTGCCTCAGTTCTGCACGTGCTTTCTTTGGCAATAGAGGGATTCTTATTTGAGGGAGAATTTCCAAAAGGTCTTGACACAGAGCTGCTATGCAAAGCCCAGTGCAAGTCAAAGATTCTCCTGACCATGACTGTGAAGGAAATATCTGTGTCTGAAGTCTTCGAGTATTATTTATGAGCTGACCTAATCTCAGCAGAGATTCCAAAAAGTTAAATGTCACCAACTCTAAGATATAGGAAGGAGAATCCTGTAGCAAAGACTCGTGTTTAATTCTGTCTTATTTCCCATAATGAGGAGAAAGTCACCTAACGTTACGTAAAAACTCCTCTATGTTATTACAGATCTTAGAGCCTGTTTTATTTGTGTGTATGTGAGGAAGACCAGCCCTGAACTAACATCCGATGCCAATCCTCCTCTTTTTTGCTGAGGAAGACTGGCCCTGGGCTAACATCCATGCCCATCTTTCTCTACTTTATATGGGGCGCTGCCACAGCATGGCTTAACAAGCGGTGCGTTGGTGCACACCCGGGATCCGAACTGCTGGACCCCGGGCTGCTGCAGCAGAGCGCGCACACTTAACTGCTTGCGCCACTGGGCTGGCCCCCCTTATAGCCTGTTTTAAAACAGCTCCATCCAGGAAATTCTAAGCTAGGGATAAAGGAGTGAGAAGTAGCCTGAAGTGTGATGAGGTGGTATATAATAGACAATTAACTTCCAAGAAAATCTACCAATTCAAACTTTAATTAGGTCATTTCAAAAATAATGATATCACTTGAAGATTAAATGACCAGTGTTGACATTTTGATTATATGTATATGTACAACATGTGTATAATTTATAATATGAGTCATTACAGCTCGTAATATTTGTGATTTCTGCAACTTTTACATGGAAAACCTCCGAATGCTTGGCGCTTCCTGATCCACGATGAAGGGCCTTTGAGTAGGTGTGTGGGCCGTATAACAAGTGCCCAGGTGCAGGTGAAACAAAGACAGTCAGGGTGTCAATAATGTTGTCTTGTAATAACTGTCTTGTAATGATTTTTACTTACCTAACAATAGTGGAAGTCTATGTCAAATTTTAGGCATAGTGTTTTTTAAATGCATGTTTTGTTTCAATGCTTATGAACCATAATTAGAAATAATATATGGTATGATATTTTACTTTTGTTAGTAATCTCTTTTATTTCCTGAAATTAAGCTGTGCCCATATGAAAAAAATGGGTCAAATTTCTTGGCAAGACATCATGGTGACAGAACCATCACAACAAAAAAGGACTCCCAGGATAGTATTTGGATAATTAGCTAAATTCTAATCTAAATGATGCTACCTCTCTGCAATCTTCTTCTATTCCAGTATCAGGAGCCCTTCCTCTCTATGCAGGAAATAGGCAGTACTCTAGCATAACACTGGTAAAGCAGACTTTTCCCCTAAAATGGCATACATATTTCATAGTACATATTTTTTAGGTTTTAACTATTCAGTCGAATAGAGTTTTAAAAATACTATAATAGGGCCGGCTCCGTGGCTTAGCGGTTAAGTGTGCGCGCTCTGATGCTGGCGGCCCGGGTTCGGATCCCGGGAGCGCCCCGAGGCACCACTTCTCCGTCCAACGTGAGGCCGAGTCCCACGTACAGCAACTGGAAGGATGTGAACCTATGACATACAACTATCTACTGGGGCTTTGGGGGGAAAAAACTGAATAAATAAAATCTTTAAAAAAAAAAAAAAAAAAATACTATAATACCCCCCAAATTACAAAGAAAATAATTTTTATTTGAGAAAAACAAAGCAATCTTTTCCGTAATCTCTTTAAAATTTCTCTAGTAATTTATATTTTTGAGAATCCATTTCCTTCTAGATTTTTAAATAGTATAAACATTTATGCAGCTATCAAAATATATTAAGCTTGAATATATATTATATTTATATTTCTTTTTTTATGGTTCTGAGCTTACTTTATGGGGAACATAATTTTGGGAGACTCATACATGCTATATGAAAAAGACTTTTAAAATGTATCCTATTTTTATCTAATTAATAAAAGAATTTTTCAATGTAAACTGAAAAAAGAAGATATGAAATATCTTCTATACACATATAATCTAGGGTTAATGTAATTTTTGTAAGCCCGCCGATTCTGTGGGTTTGGCTCCCAAAGCTGTGTTTTAAATTCTGCTTTTTCCCAAGCCCCAAAGTTCTACCTTCGACTGCTGGCTGCAAACACGTCCCAACGAAGTGAGGCACTGTATGTCTTAGAGTGAAAGTTAAAAAGCCAACAGAAAGTTCTTTAGAACCATTTAGTAATCTTGAAAACAAAGAAATTCACATTTATATTTCTCTAGTAAAAGAAGGTTAGAAAGTAAAAGTGGAACTGTGATTCTGAATAATAACCAGTTTGATTAAAGTTCAGATCTCTTAGTGTTTGAGAATTTTTTTCCTCCTAAGAGTCTTGAAAGGATGCCTGATATAAAATCCATTCTTGTCAAGGTGATGCTTTACATTGTGGTTTTGCAATATCGTGAACAGGAAGAATAATGCTGTAGAAAGAGGTGGATACAAAATGTGTCACTTTCCTTGTAGAAGAGATCAGTAATTACACCTATCATGCTAGCAATGAGTGTTTCGAAGCAATATTTTAAAACTAAAAGGAGCCTTTGAGTTTGGAGCTGTGTGTGTAGATCTGGGGCTGCGCTACCAGTTTTCCACTCTTCCTGTGTGAATAGACTCAAGCAGGTTCACCCATGCAGGGACTGGGCCCTCTCTCTCGTCCCCACGCCAGCGTCACCCAGGGACACGGGTGTCAGAGAAACAGAAGGGCAGCCTGGGCTGGTTAGTGCTCAGGCGCCTGAGGGGCAGCGGGGGCACATCCAGTCTTTTTTTCTTTATTATGTTTTCTACATTTCCAAGTGGATGAAGATCCAGCCCAACCTCTCATTTACTTCAACAGGGAGGTATCAGAACCACAAACAGAAAGAAGCTGCCCCCTCCACCTGTCTGGCACGAAGACGTATTTCATGGCGGAATTGCCTGTGTTTCATTCTGTTTTGTCTTAAGAGCTGTACCCCCACCCCATGAATGTACCAAGTGAACTAATTGTTGCATTATTTTTCTTGCAGCGATTTTAATGTTTTATTAGTTTCTCTACTTCACATCACTAGTGACTTAACTTCACTCCTGAAATTTTACAGTTCAACAAAATAAGTAGATTAATAAAGTCTAAAGTGCTTCCAAGCCAGGCAGACACCTTTCTGTACGCTGGGCTTTTACTGCTCTTCCCAGCTGATATTTATAACTCGGCCATATGTGGTTATAAAGATTTATTATGAGCCTGTGGAATAAGGTCTGTCAATGTGTACAGTAAACGTCCAAGTTTTGACTCTACAAGCCTCGGTGATTTCCTATAGGATGAAGCCATTTTGAGTGTGAGCCAGGCCGTGTGCAGCTGGAGCGAGGCCTCGCATTGACAAAGGGCTCAGCTATGTGCCAAGACTATACTCGCCCTGCGTGCAGGTTTGCTAAAAATGTCTCAAAGCTCAGGTAGGTAGTTTTCTGCTTCATCACCATCCTCATCTGAGAAGACCTGAAGTTGGATAATCTTGAAAAAGAATCTTGGAAAAGGTTGAAATGGAATTTTTTTTTTTTTTTTTTTTGTGAGGAAGACCAGCTCTGAGCCAACATCCAAGGCCAATCCTCCTCTTTTTTGCTGAGGAAGACTGGCCCTGGGCTAACATCCGTGCCCATCGTCTTCTACTTTATATGGGACGCTGCCACAGCATGGCTTAACAAGCAGTGTTTCCGGTGCGCGCCGGGGATCTGAACCGGCGAACCCCGGGCCGCCGCAGCGGAGCACGTGCACTTAACCGCTTGCGCCACCTGGCCGGCCCCTCAAATGGAAATTTTTAAGACGACAAATAAAGGTCAGACTGATAAGGCCGGGCAGAGCCATCTCCCGAGTTCAGTGAAGGGGGCATGTACCCGCCCCCTGGCCTTGTCCAGCTGCTGGGCAGTTACTCCAAGTTCACCAGGAGAGAGAAAGTACGAGCACCCGCCGGTATTGATCCCCACCTCCTCCCTGCCCACGGTCACTGGAAATAGAGTAGGACAGTGGCCCCTCCTTGTACACACTTCATTCATTGTGAGAAACTTCTCTTGCCCTTAATATATGTGTATATTTTTCAAGTGAAGAGAAAGTTCTCAAAATAAAACAATAGAGTGAGGCAGCCTCCAAACATTTGCAGCACTTTTCTCACCCTCGAACGCGTTAGAATCGCCTGAGGACTCTAAAAATACTAAACAGGCCCTGTTTGATTTTCCCCCTGAGTGCTGCTTGGGCATGAGGTTTTTCTTAGAAGATCCCCCAATGATTCTAATGTGTAGCCCAGGTCACAAACCACTTGTCTAAGCCCCAATTCTAGTTCTGACCCAAGAATTAGAGAATGGTCAAAAAGTGACTTTTCAGGGCGGGTCCGGTGGCTTAGCAGTTAAGTGCGCGCGCTCCACTGCTGGCGGCCCAGGTTCGATCCCAGGCGCGCACCGACGCACTGCTTCTCCGGCCATGCTGAGGCCATGTCCCACATACAGCAACTAGAAGGATGTGCAGCTATGACATACGACTATCTACCGGGGCTTTGGGGGGAAAAAATAAATAAATAAAATCTTTAAAAAAAAAAAGTGACTTTTCATAAAAGTCTTGAAAATAAGTAACATTTGTCTACTCCCCAGAACTGGAAAATATCTGAAGATAGCTCTAGAGGCCTAATTAACTAATGCTAAAATATTTTTATATGATGATTTAACATGTGAGTCTTTCTATTATCATCAACATTACAAGAGGATTTTGATATTTATCCCAAATGAACAATTAATATATAATTTCATATATTCAATAATCCTAGACTGACACTAGAAAAATTCTAAGGGCCTCTCCAGGCACACCTTTTGACCGAACAACATTCTTCTCAGATGGCTATCCATCCTTTAAGCAGGCAGAAAGCTCTGCATTTTAAAGGGTCCTGTTCATGGTTGGACAACATAATCTTTCCTGTCAATTTCCTTTCCAAAGCATGTCTGAAACGCATTCATCCTCCCCTTTTCCACTGCTGCCGCCACCTATCCAGGTCACTGTCATCTCCAGAGTAAATTACCACAAGCTTCTGCCACATCCTCCTCCAAATCCAGACTCTATGTGAGCTATGTCACCTAACTCACATCAGCCTCCACTTTAAGCCCTCAATGCCTCAATGCACTAAAAATAAAATCCAAATGCCTCACCATGTCATAGGCATGGTGAGATCTTCTCAACCCCACTTACATGCTCTCTAACCTCATTCACCGTGTATATTCTTCTCTGAGCTTCCTGAATGGCCCAAGCTCTTTCCCGTTGGGAGGCTTTCCCCGTGCTGTTACTTCCACCAGGCACGCTTTCTGCCCATGTTTCAGCCTTCATGTCCCTGATGAATTGTAATCTCTTCAAAAAGCCTTCTCTGACTTCTCTAATGCAGTCCATCCCTTTCTCACCTCCTATCGTATCCTGCCGTTTTCACCTTCATAACACTTAAAATTTGCAATTATCCTATTCATTTTGTCTATTTAGCTGGTCTACGCCTGTCTCCTCCATCAGAATGGAAGTCCCTTGAGGGCATGGGCTAGTACATTTACCATTTTATACAGTGTCTCGAATGCACCTGGCATGTTTCGAGCACTCAAGAAATATTTGTTAGATGATGGAAGAAATAAAAGAAAATAATCTTTCTTCTTTCTTGTCCATTAACTACCAGTCTTTTCTCCTTAGTGCTATTAAGATCCAGGTGGCAACCTTCACTTACCTTCTTCTGGAGGCAACTCAGGGCCATTCTTAATTCTTAATGTACGGACTTGGGAACTAGGAAAGAAACTCCAGATGAGATAACGGCAACAGCAAATGCATATCGAGTGCCATGTGCCATGCATTGTGCTAAACATTTAACTCTTTAGTCCTTACAACGATACAGTGTATTAGGAACTACGACTCTTCCCATTCTATAGATTAGTAAACTGGGGCTCAGACAGGAGAAATACTTGCCCCAGATCACCTAACTAACACATGTTGGAAACAAGTGTTTGGACAGCAGATCTTCTATACGAACTTCTCTATATGAACTCCTAAGGAGAGAGTATGTATTATGAACATGCCTCTCAGAATTGATAGGATGACAATACTAATTTTTAAGTGGTGATTGTGACACATTGCAGGCTTATATTGGGAATGTTGTCTGCTCCAAATCTGCCCCCTCCTGCGTTTATACAGTTGTGTATCATTAAGCCAAAATAAAGGATGTTACATTTATTTCCTTTGAATAGCACCACATATTTTTCAGTGGCTCTTTCCTCAAGTCTTTTAAATATAACTGTATGTTTAGAGTGAAAAGAATACGAATTCCAGAGCAAGACAGGCCTGCGTTCAAACTTTAACTCCACAAGTTAAGGGATGTGTAATCTTGGGCAAGTTATTTAACCTTTCTGAACTTGAGTGTTTCCTCCTTGGTAAAACGAGAGTGCCAACATATAGCTCTGTGTGAAGGCTAAAAAGATGGTACCTAGAAAACACATTCTCATGCACTGTAGCTGCTAGGCCTGTACCACTGTCGGCTGCTGTCGCTCATGCCGTGCATTAACTAGCTCTTCCAGCTGTGCTATCTGAGCTTCACACAGGAGACTCTTGTTCTATAGGTTTTGAGTCATCTATCAAGTAAGCAGTTCCCAGAGGCAACAGGCTTTTAGGGGAAGCTGTCTCTTCCACTATACATTTCCCTTCATCCTAGGGATCAACTCACACAAACTTATGATCAGATCTGTAAGGAATATGAGCAACATTGCCCTACTGCAGCTGAGATTTTTTTCTTTTGGTGGTGTTAATGGCATTAAACTCCGTCTTAAGCCTCTTGGACATCTGAATAAATTCTGGCATGAAGCATGGTAAAATGAAGCATGAACATGAATGTGTCAGTCAATGTGAACAGGAAATTCAGAGCTGAGAGAAATGAAAAATCTATGAGCTCACCTTTCACGCCCAGAAGACAGTCAGCTGCTTGTTACTTTGAGAAGCACAGAGATGTCTCTCACATGGGAGAGCTCCCCATCGGACTACCCAAAATTTCAAAGCTTTAACTGGATGTGACGATTACCCAAGGACGAGGCCATAAACACCTTGCAAGTTTGCACTGAATAGTTTGTCTGATTAATTCATAATTACTATTTGTCATCTAGCCGAAGTCAGGATAGTAAGCTTTGATGAAAGGGAGCAAGTCATCCTAAGATGAAGGCAATCATCAATCAAAAAAGAAGGGAGAAAAAGTCTGGACTTATAAAACCAGAACAAGTCTGAGTAAGGTAAGACGGCACAGAGGGGTACACAGGAGCACCCAGGGGTGAGGAAGAAGTCAGCACAACGGACAAAGATCTAGGCTGCAGGTGGAGGGGAGACTCAAGGCTAAGCAGTTGGTTGGAAGGACCTAGGAGAACTCTCACACATTGCTGGTGAGAGTGTAAATTAATATAACCACTTCAGAAACCTCTTTGACCATGTCTACTTACACTGAATATATGCATACTCCAGGACATAGCAATTCAACTCCTGGGTATACTTCTAGCAGAAATTTGTACAAATATTCACTAAAAGATATATACAAAATGCTCACAGCAGCACTATTTGTAATAGTTCTGTATCAGTTTGCTAGGGCTGCCATAACAAAGTACCACAGACTGGGTCGCTTAAACACCAGCAATGTATTTTGTCATAATTCTGGAGGCTACAAGTCTGAGATCAAGGATCAGTTTCTTATGAGGCCTCTCTCCTTGGCTTGTAGGTTGCCGCCTTCTTCCTGTGTCTCACATGGTCTTCTCTCTGTCCCTGTCTGTGTCCTAATCTCCTCTTCCTGTGAAGAGGTCAGTCATACTGGATTAGAGCCCACCCTAATGACCTTTTTTTACCTTAATTACCTTTTTAAAGGTCCTATGTCAAAATATAGTCACATTCTGAGGTACTGGGGGTTAGGGCTTTATTTGGGGGGGACACAATTCAGCCTATAACAAGTTCCAAACTGAAGCATCTCATATCCAACAACAGTAGAATGAAGATATACACTCATACAATAGAACACTATATGACATTGAGAATGAATGGATTACAATAACAGACAACAACATGGATGACTCTCACAAAAGTAATGTTGAATGAAGGAAATCAGACACAAAAAGTGTATACCGTATGCTTCTGTTTGCGTTAAGTTCTACACAGGTAAAACTAATCTACGGTGCTTAGATGTCAGAACAGCAGTTGCTTGGGGGATGGGGAGCGACTGGGAAGGAAAATAGGGCAGCTTCAGGTGTGCTTATGTCTCTGTCTTGAGCCAGGTGTAGCTTACACAGGTGTGTTTACCTTGGGAAGAAGTTTCAAGCTGCATACTTACAATTTGAGCCTTTTTCAGTGTGAATGCTACACCTCAGCAGAATGGGTAGAAGAAAGAAAGAGAACTAAGCAGTGGCAAACCAGGACAAAACAACTCAAAATGTGTCTACCAGGGTGGCCGAGGAAATGGAATCACGGTTTTTGTTGTACTCTTCCTGTTTCCAAATTGGGGAATTACAAAAGGGCAAGTGTCTGTCCTAACATAAAGACCCTTTGAAAGAGTCTTCCTAAATCTAAGACACTTCCTCAAGACGTTCCAGAACACCAAGAATAAGGAGGGAAAAACGTCACTGGCAGCGAATACACACAAGATTGAAATGACTTCTCATTAGCGGTATTGGACTTGAGACCACAGTGGAGCAATGCACTCAATATTGTGAAGGAAAATCATTTTGGATGTGGAATTCTATGTTCAGAAAAAGGATGAGGTGAGGTAAGTAGACAGGCAAAATTAAAATACTTACCCATGAGACTCTCCAAAATTCATTTTATACACAACCTTTCTTAGGAAGTTACCAACGTAGCCCACGGAAATAAAGGGGAAACGTGCGGAATAGTGGCAAGAGTGGAGTCTAGCAGAGAAAACCAAAGGAAAGTCCTGGGATGACAACTGGGATGTAAACCTGGGGGGATCGTCCAGGTGGGGTCTGAAGGCGAGAGGCTCTGGGAGGGAGCATCGCAGTTAAAAAAGGTGTTAGGGGAAGAACTCCATATAATGGATCCTTTGACCGAGAAGACGGAGTGACTTGAAAATGTGATGGAGACACATTATTCTTTTGCCAACAAGAGTCAGGAACAGCAATTAAAAACTCCAGGAAAAAAACCCCACAAACTAAATAATAAAGTCATGCTCCAAATAGAAAGCAAATTAAAAAGTGGCATGATTTTAAACAACCAATGGAATGTAAGAAAAGAGAAAAAAACATTTCAAATGTATTTTAGGATAAATTTCACTTCATCGGCACTGGACCTGTGATGAAAAAATTGTAATATTAGAACACTACTTGGTCTAGCAGTAAATAGTATTTTTATAATCACAAAATGCAAAGTATACTTATTGGCTTTCAAATTACAGATCCAAACTACAAGCAAATCGTGGAAAATTCACTGTTAGTACAAAATAGAAGGCAAATGCTAATAACTTTGATGATGTGAAATAAGAGTTAGAGCTGACAGAAATTCTAGAGTGGATGGGGAAAGTCAGCAAATAGCCTTTTCTTGCATAGAAGCAGTATGTGTCAAGTTACTGATGGAAAATGATGGCTTAACTGACTAAGGATAAAAGCATAGGATGTTTTTTAAAGTTGTAATGGTAAACAAAAGGAAAAAAACTTAAAAAATAATACTCCATTAAGAATTATGAGGAAGAAGCATGGAGACAGAAGGTACTGAGATATCTCTCGTAGTGAAGAATCAGTGGATTTTTGTCTAACTTCGTTAAATATTCAGGAATTAAAGACCCAGTTGTTAAACCACTGGAAGCTTGAAATCTGGCAAGGTGGAAATATTTACATCACAGGAAGTAGCAGAAGCTACAAGTTAGGAAGCAACCATGATAAGAACTACAAACAGTATTGGTCAAAAGATGTACCCTTTGGAAAGCAAGTCTAGGGGAGGGGATGGTTAGCAGAAGGTGACTGCTTACTCATTTGTTGCTACGAGTATAAACTTTTATATATGTGTGTAAGTATTTATTATATATTATTTATTTTTATTATGTATTATGTTACTTATATTTATTTATTATATATTTATTTATAATATATATTTAAAACAAATACTTTTTAAAATCACAAAAGATGTTTAAAAGTCATTAATAAATACTTTTGAGAGCCTACTACACACATGCCATCATGTAGGCAATGTGTGATGGTGAACATGCCAGGAGACCTTCTCCCACAGAGCCTGCATGACTAAGGTTGGACGCAGACAAATCATTTGACAACTATACTGCAGTGGGGTTGGGGGATGGGAGCACTTGGGAAGGCACCTACACCAGGCATTGGGGACAAGGTGACACTCAAGAGGAGGACAACCAGAGTTAGGGACGAATGAGTATTGAAGAACTAACAGAAGTATCTGTGTGTCAGGGGCCAGGGGAGGGAGGGACACTAGCCTAGCTAGATAGCATGTGCAAAGGTCCAGAGGCAGGAAAAAGAAGGCTAATTGAAAGGGCAGTCAATAGATCAGGATGATGATAGTTTACAGTATGAGAGGTGAGGTTAAAGGATTGACTTTTAGAGGAAACCAGGGGCTCTGGACATTTTTAGGGTAATTAATGGTGCCAAATTGTTATTTAGAAAGGCCCTGCCAATTTATTTATGCTAGTACCTGCTGTAAGAGTATAATTTATACTCTGGCACATTTATTTATTTATACTCTTACTCTTACCTGTGAGTGTTCTTTTTTTTCCTACCATTCTGGTCCTCCAGGCAGCAGTAATGATATAGTAGTAATGATATAATCATCATTTCCTGAACATGCTCCTCAAAGTTTGTAGAATGAATGTCATCAGCTCGGAAGAAAATATTGAAGACAATAGTGGGACATCCTTTTAAGAAATGCTGTATCCTCAATATTCTCAATGGCCTAGGGGATGATACTGTGTGGAAAAACCAACCAACAAATAAATAAACCAACCCCACAAGAACATGAATATTTCTGAGTTGAAAAGTGATTGAAAAGAGCCAAACTCAGAACATGAACAGGTTTTAGAAAAGCATTAACCCATTTATTTAACTTATTTTGTTTGTTTTTCATACATAAAAGAATGATACATGATAACAATCTAAGTGTAAAAAAGTCTTTAAAAGTTCATTAATTATAAAATGAAAATGCTGATGGATAAGATATAATTGTATCAAATTTAACTGGTAATATTTTTCCTTTGGTGGTACATACAATCATAACGCTTCTAATAATTGATGACATTTTATAGTCAATAAAATGAAGTGTATATATATACATTCTTCTTTGTAAAAATGGAATTACATTTCTCATAACCTGCTTTTCTTTTTTGTACTAAATAAGTACTTTTTGAATTGAATCAAATTAACAGCAGGTGTTAAAACAACAGCAAAAATGTTTCTGGCTCAAGTCATTCACCAGAACGCTCGGCCCTCCAGGACGACTTGATCCTCCACTTGATCCTTTCTCTGCGGCCAGCTACTGTAAGCCCTTCTCCAACGGTGAGTCAGAGGAAAATTGACAGAACGGATGCCTGATACAATCCTACTAACCTCTAAGGGGGTGTCTTGGGGAGTGGATATTCTGCCCCTGCCACGTATTTCTGTTTGCGAGACGATTCTAGGTCTTTGCTTTCCCTCTGCCTACTCCCGCAACTGAACAAACCCCGAGTACCCCGAGTCCCGCCGACCTCGTAGTCCGCTGAGCGTCTGGAGCTGCTCCCTTGGGGAAGGGCTGTGGTCGTGAGATTTGCGCTCCGCGCATGTGAACTTGCTGGAAGAATTCCCCACAGGCGGGGGCCTCTCCCAGGGAGTTCACTCTAAACCCCAAGTACATTAGTTGCCCGAGGCACGTTAGGAAAATAAAGGATCCTGGGTCGCTGGCCTTGGAATATCTTTCCTCTCTGCTATTTGTTTTTGAAAGGCAAAGGGTGGCAGCAACGCAGAGTGGGTACGAACACGGAGCCTAGGCTTCAGCTCTGTCCGCCCTTCTCCCTCGCGGGCTTTACGATTTGGGGCGCACGGCTTCATCCCCTGGAGCCTGTTTCCCCGTTTAGAGCGGCGGTGGGGAGGAGAACAACGCCCCCCGCAGGCTGACGGGCTGGAGCGAGTCCCTGCAGGGCGCTCCCGTAGAGCGCGCCGGGGATGCTTCCTGCCGGTGCTCAGCCCGAGGCGGGCCGCCGAGAACAGGGCTACCCACTTCTAGAGGCTGAAAGACCTGTACAGATAATCTAGTCCAACCCCCCGTTCTACAAACAAGAAAAGTGAAATTCGGACCCAGGCAGTGACTTTCATAAGAGCAGAGGAAGAGTCTGCAGGCAAAGCTGGGTTGAGCACAGCCTGTTGGTCTGAGGCGTCCTCCGTGTACACTTTGTGGAGATTTCCTACAGATTACGGAGCAAACACAAATGGACTTGGGCTAGCTCGGTTTTTCTTTAATCACAGCCCGAAGGAGTGTGGCTCAATGTTTATGTTGTGGGCCATTTTGGCCAAAAACAGTTAAAATAGGAAACTTAAGCTTTCTTCTTTTAAATTAGAATTTTAAATATAAAGCTTAGGTGAAGACGGGAATTCAAATTTAAAAGGCCAAAAGAAGGAATACCAAAGAATTAGAAGATGGACATTTTGTCTTTCATAGGAGAACAATTCTTTATTCTATTTTACAGCCAACCGTAACACGTAAGATGAACGACGCTTTCTGCTGGTGTCACGCTTTTCAAGTTCCCTGAAGACCTGGTTTCGCATGAGCGGCTCTGGTGAAGCAGCCATTGTCAGCGTCTGTGCCCGATTCTGCAGCACCTTGTGTCCCGGACGTTCTCAGCGTCCTCTGGAACCGAAGCTGGGTGCCCAGAGCGCCCCGAGGTTGATAAGGAGTCTGGCTCTGAAGCATTCAACTCCCACCACCCAGAGAATGACACGGCTCCTCCCCGTACCCACCCAGACCACCTCCAGCACAGACCAAATCATTTCATCTCAGACACGGTGGAGAGAACAACATTTCCAAGGGTTCAGCCGTTCCTCTCCCACCCCCATAACTTTTGCCCTATCCAATAAACCCTTACACTTCACTTATTATTTTTTATATCAACTTATTTTTATCAGTTACGTACCAACTTCATCTGGTTCCTAAGTGATAAGATCAGGAAAAACACAGATTCATTATAGATATTTTCTTAAGATACAGTAAAAATAAATAAAGAGGAAAAGAATAAGTGTCTATCTGAGATAGAGGAAGAGTTATAAAATGGTTATCCTGCATCCCGATTGTGTGCTGGGGGTTACAGGATCTGTACATGTGTTAACACTCATGGAACAGTACACCAAAAAAAAGGTCTATTTTACTATATGTTAATTTAAAAAGGAAAGCTCTCACATCTTCATCATGTCCTACAAAAATACAAGAAAAAAACACTATTTTTTCCAAAAATTGTTGCAGGGAGTTAAGGAAAGTCATTTGGCCTTATTTCATATAAGATTTAGAAAGGTTACTAGTAGGAAACTGCAAACCGAAAGACAGCCGGTGGGGGTGTGAGTTGCAGAGTCTTTGTGACAGCCAGGCCAGCCAGGGATCTGAGTGTAGCCCTTGGGGGGTCACAGGGCCCTGGGAGGCCTCAGGGTGGCTGCCCTGCTGCAGCAGCCTCTGGAGAAGCCCACAGGGGCCTGGGGCAGGCATCCCTCTTGTCTCCTCCCTTTGCCCTACTGATGGGTGATGTTTCTTTACAAAGACCTTGATTTTGAGGTCCTGGTTTCAGAAACAAACAAACACACGAAAACTAGATAGTATTGAGCACAAAGTCAGGCCCTTCCCCAATGTAACGTTGAACCGGCTTTGTTTTCTTTTAGCTACAAAACCAGAGTCACATATTTGATGGGCCCGTGAGTACAGGGAAGGCTGGATTAAGAAGAATGAAGAATGGATTACGATGCAGGAGAGGCCTAGGGAACCTCATCTGACTGTTCCATTTACAGGAACAAAGGCTGTACCTGTGTTGTTTCTGTTTCTGCGTGTGCTAGGGAGCCTCTGGGCCACACTCACTGCGCAAAGCATCCACCTTTACTTTGCAGCAGACGTTCTTTCCCAGGAGCACTCACTCTACTTGCTGCAGGTGAGGGGCTGCTGTCCCCCGAGAGTCTCCTCCTCAAGGCTTTTTCGGGCCACATGGCAGGCCACAAACAACGACAGCCAGCAAGTGTGTGGATAGATAGCACTGTCAAGTGTGTTCTACAGCAGCTCCCGCAGCTCCTGGAGGGACTGAGAGGCATTGCCTGCCAGTGCTGGATAGCAGACCTTCTGTGGCTCCTTGCCTGCCTCACATCCCCCTGCTCCACCAGGGATTCCTGGGGTCACCTCCCAACTAAACTCCTTGCACTTGAATCCTGGCCTCAGGGTGTGCTTCTGGGGGAACCCAGCCCAAGGTATAGCTATGCACTTACATGCACACACATGCACACTTTCACACAGGCGTGGTCTCCTGCACACAATCTTCATGCTCTCTCATGTCCACGTGCCATTCTCCTGGCACTCGCCATAGAAAGGGTGTCACAGGTGCTATGATCCGTCCCTCAAGATCTTGTCTGTCTGGGATTTGGCCTCTTTTCTCCCTGCTTAAATGGAATAGTGCAGATGACAACTGCAAAAATAGACCTTTGTGGTTAGAAAGAGTCTAAATGTTGATGTCTGTAAGCATAATATGTAAATAGGTCTGATTTTTCTTCTAAAACACTTGATTTTTGACTTTAAATGTCATGTTAGCCAGCTTTGAATCCAGAATATTTGCATCTTACAGACTCTGTCCACAGCCTCTGAAACAACTGACGGGGAACATTCCTCACTCCAGGCCTGATGAAAGGTGGGGGGCAGAGGGAAAGGACATGAGAGGGAAGGGAACAAAGAGGAATCGGTGGTCTCTACCGCTGCAGCGACATCCCTTTTCACTACTCTGACTGCTCCAGAGTGGGATCCCTGGAAAGAAGGATGGCAGGCTGCAGACCACATCCCGAAGATGGCTCTCCTTTGAACTGTGATAGCAGAAGGCCGTTCTTAATCAGAAACATTACCAGGCAACATTGGCTCCTACCACCCTGCCATACTTGCCTGCTGGCATTATCACCCATATCAGGATTCAAAAAAGCTGCTACCTGTCACACTGACTTTTCCCTATCTGAAACTGCTGAGCATTTATCCCAACCGCAGGATGAAGTCATCTGGGAGGGCTAACTTAAATAATCCTCCTAAGAGCTCTCTGGGGGTTCTGCCAAGATGATCCAATCTATGGAAGAGAAAGCTGAGGCTTAAGGAGACGAAGTAACTTGGCCAAAGCCAACAGGAAGTGCCTAATGGAGACAAAATTTGAACCCAGGTCTTTCTGAGACTAGAGATTCCAGTTTAAGTCATAATGCCAGCTACTCCTTGAAAAGCAGCCGCTTCCTCTCTCCCCATCTGCCTTAATGACCATGTGGGATGTACATTCTCTAAAGGGCATCATGCCTCTCAAAAGCGGGCACATGAGTGATACGGGGTTGTGAAGCTGCAGTTATAGACAAGGCAGTTTTCTGTGAAAGTCACTTTTACTTGATAGTTGAAATATCATTTTCACATTAAAGCAAATGCTCTGGGGTTGCTGATATTGGGACTCGAGACTCTGACTGCATGTTTAGCTTCTTTTCAGTGCACATCTCATTAGCAGGTGCTTTGGCCTCCACCTTCTACTTGCCTGAGCTCTTCTCCCCTTCACGTTTGTCTCCCCACCCCCACTCCAATTTCACAAAGTGCCTGCACGGGGTCATACAGCCAGAAGCCCACGACAGTCTATTGTTTACTTGGAAAGACGTGCCACAGCAAGTCCACTGAGTGAATCTGCATCCTCTGACACCCGGCATCGAACTGCATCTTGCTGCTGTCATTCCCTCAGTCAGTTCCCATTGAAATGCCTACCACAGGTTGGGCACTTAGCAAGGTGGATGTGGTCCCTGACACGTGGGCCCAATGACAGACAGATATTGAACAAGAAAATGACATTTCTGGATATTTAATTGCACATTGTGAGTAGGCTCATGAAGGAAAAGATTGCATTGAGAGACTAAAACTTGGAAATGGATTTGGTTTGGAAGACTTGGAAGGCTTCTTGGAAGAGGTGACATTGTGCAAGACCCTAAAGGCTTGGTTGGTGAAGGATATGCCAACTGCAGACTAGGACATGTGGTTTTCAACCCTGGATGTACATTCCAATCACAGGGAGGACTTGTAAAAAAACATACTCCGTCCCAGGCTGCACCTGAGACCAATTATATCAGAATCACTGGGATGGGCTTGGGAATCCTTATTTTTAAGCTCCCCATGTGATCTTGATGTTCAGCCAAGTTCGAGAAACCATAGGCTGGAGCAGAGGCAGGTGCAGGGGCCTGAAGCTGGCAAGGCAAGTGTGCCTGGAGGATGTGCATGAGGAGGGGGTGGACAGGTGGGCAGGGGGCATCAAATGAGCACAAACACACCAGGCAGGAGACTGTTCCAGTATCCAGCCTCGACATACTGGTAGGACAGGAGTGGCAGTGATGAGAGAGCTAGGGAGGAGTCAACAATATGGGGAAATAGTTAGGAGGTGACAACTTAGGACCTGGCATGGATTAGGTGAGGAGTTGAGGGAAGGATGGATCAGTAGGACTCCTGCTGGACCTTTAGTGTGAGTAACAGGCAAGATTTGTGTTCTGTTTGCTAATTGATTTAGCGTCATCCCTGACGAAAACCAAGAGGGCCGTCAGCAGGGAGCTCACCTGAAGTAGCAATAAATAACACTGCTCAAGTTGGACCAGCTCTCCACAGGGCTGGCTGGGCAGCCGGGAACAGGGCCCGCCTGTAATGACCTCCAATATGGAAAGAAAAAGAACTCTCACATCCTGACTCTAAAATTCTCTCTTCGCCCCGTGAGTCAGTACATAAACTTTAATTCAGACATTGGCAGTACTGTCAACAGCTCGTATGTCATTAGCAGAGTGCTGCTGAGGTTCCATGTGCCAGGTTGCAGGCTGCTTCTGCTGCTTTCCCTGGAGGTCGGAATCTCCTTTATTTGTGAAAACCTCAAAGGCAAGGGCTTTCTCAACTATGGGAAAAGAACCTGAAATACAGAACTTTGCTTCTGGTCTCTGTTCACTGGCTGAGCAGTCCAGGGCAGGTCTCTTGCTCTCATCCTCTCGCTCAGCGTGGCATAGATGTTTCTCTGCACACCTAGTGAAGTGTGTAACCACGGCCACTTGAGGCCCAGGACTGCATCTCACAGGGTCCATGCTGACAGCCCGGGGGCTCAGCAGGCCAAGCGGGGAGAAACCAGAGGATTAGCCTTGATCTGCGTGGATACAGGTGCTAACAATAAATAAAAGTGCAGGGAGGAAGCTTAACTGCCCCTCCTCCTCAGGGGGCAATAGCCTCTCCTAACCTAGTTCTCCTAGTAAACTTGTCTGCCGATTCCTCCTTATGATGGCTGTAAGTAGAATTCCCCAGGATTGGCAAATGCCCTTGTGAAGAGCACGGCCTTTCTCTTTGTGGGGCTGAGCTCCGGAGCCTGATTTCTCTTCTGTCTCCCACCCTCCTTTTAGGTGTGGTTCTTCCTGACTGAGAAATTCAAATGGAATATTCGATGCCCATGACACTAAACTAAAACTCAGCACAAGCTGTTAATAAGTTGAAGTCGCTGCACACAATATTACCTTTGTAAACTAAAACCAGAGCTGGCATGTGCTGACCTGTCAGTGGGCGATGGAATGGGAAGCATGCCCTGCACTTGGAAATGCACACTACATATACCAGCTGAAGAAATCACCCAACGAAACCACCCTACAAAGCCTTTCAATACAAGATGGTAGATCGAATGTAAAATAATGCTGAAGAAAACCAGAAGCATTTTTAAGGTTTTGAGAAGTCTCACTATATTTGAAACAGCCTAAGTTTGGTGCTATATAGTTTATGAGCCTGAAAATGAAATTACAGGACATAAAATATAAAAATCCTAATCAATATCATATAACCAGGAAGCTTGGAAATTTAAAAGACTTCTCATGTGCTGCATTTGAGGCCCCAAATGCCGGAATATAACACCAGGAGAGGAAGTTGGGGTTCGCATTACCCCCAGGTTACCTTGTCCAAGTGTAACAGTTCCTCCATCAGCTCATTGTGAGCCCAATGTCCAAGGCGTGGATTAATTCCTGTTCCTGCTCCTTCTCATTCAAATTCTTCTTCTCTTTAATGGCAGGTAGACTCAGTGTGAAATGATCAATTCTTTTATCATTTGGAACTTGTAAATGCTTCTTGATCTTATTTAAACATGAGTAGTTCATTATTAAGAGACATTATGTTCTCTGAAGACATAGCGAGGAGAAAATTTTCCCTTTCCTTCGTCATGAGAGATAACTTGAACTTCTACATACCTGCCTCTCTCCACTCTCCAAGGGCTCAGGACAGCTTTTGCAAGTTGGGCCATTGGTGACCAGGCTTGGCAGCAAATGCTAACTGTCGCAACTTTTAGACATGTGACCTTGGACGAGTCACTCCTTAAACTTCACTTTTCTCAACTAACAATGGGGAGAGGTCTCTACCCAAATGTTATGGCCTTGGAGACACCTGACGTAGCCACCAGATCAATAATGGCCCCATACCCCTCCCTTTTCTTTATTTTTTAATCTCCTTAACCTGTTTTAGTTTTAATTACTGACATTATACTGTTTTTCTCTTAGTTGATTTGTCAACAATAGAAGACAAAGCCCATGAGTGCTGTTCCCACCTCTGGAACAAGGCCCAGCCTTGTAAAGGGCCAGTTTAATGGATGAATAATAATGATAATAGGTCAATCAATAGCAACACTTAGAGGAAGAAAAGAGGCTAAGAAAAATGCAGGGAATGGCAACATGTATGGTAGAGAAAAAGAATAAAAGTTTGCAATGAAAAAATAAAAAGGTTGCTCAGAGGGTTAGGAGGTGAGTCAGCAGAAGGTGGTGTCACGGGAGCCGGGAGTGGGGAGATTGAACAAGGAAGGATAGCAATAACGTGGCAGAGTCAACAGACCACTGACTGGAGAGGCCTATTTCAGCCCCCAGATATTCATTTGAGAAATAATAGAAAAAAAATATATATATATATGGGTCTCTGCCCCCAATTCCTGGCACAGAGCTCCTAAAGCCTTGTAATTTCCTAGTGATAAGAGCACTAGGAACATCTTTTGTTCTAATATTTGGTCCTTGACCCCAGTTCCTGATGTAGTGCTCCTAACACCCGTGGAATTTCCTGGGTGATAAGTGTCTTTTGTTCTAATGAGGAGAGTCTTGGTGGTTCCTGGATGGGGGCTGGTCATCACAAAGACCAAGCTATGATTAGAAGTTTGGAACTTTCAGTCACAACCCCTATCCTCTGGGAAAAGGAGAGGGGCTGGAAGTGGAGTTAGTAATCTATCATGCCTATATGATGAAGTCTCCATAAAAATCCCAACTTCCGGGATTGGTAAACACATGCTGGGAAGATGGCACACCCCAACTCCATGGGGACAGAAGCTTCTGTCTTCAGGATCCTACTGTACCTTGCCCTACGTACCTCTTCACCTGCCTGTTCATCTGTATCCTTCATTATATCCTTTATAATAAAATGGTAAGCGTAAGTGTTTCCCTGAGTTCAGTGAGCCACTCTAGCAAATTATTGAATCCAAGGAGCGGGTCATGGGAACTCCAATTTATAGCCCATCAGTGAGAAATAACCTGGGCTTGTGTTTGGCATCCGAAGTAGAGGCAGTCTTGTGGGACTGAGCCCTTGATCTCGGGGGTCTGTGCTAACTCTGGTTAGCATCAGAACTGAATTGAATTGTAGGACACCTAGCTGATGTGGCAGAATTGCTTGGTGTGGGATAAACCTTCACACATCTGGTCATGGGAGTCCTCAGTGTGCATATGTAAAGGATAACAGAGGAGTGTTCTTCCTAGACACTATTCAACAGCAATGAGTGTTTGCTGAGTGCCCTTTATGTGTAAACTGAGTGCTGTGGGAAACAGAGAAAGAATGCATTTGTTGTCTATTGTCTAGATGGGGAGCGGAGTGGACACTCTGATGCCCTGCCATGTACCCCTCTGGCCCTTCTGTATCCAGCTGCTATGTGGTCCACAATTCCCAGCACACTTATGGCTTCCTACTACAAGCACCTTCTTTTGTTCTCTGCCTGAGAGTTCTCCCTGACTTGCTCCCTCACAGGCAAGTGCAACTTGGCAGTTCATGGGAGCCCATACTTCCAAGAGCCCCCATGGCAGACGGTAGTCACTGGATCAAGGCTCCAGGCTCCCTGTCCTCCAGTGGACAACCCTAAGATGGTTCTATGTGGTTCCTCAGAGGTTTCTGGGTGGGACCGAGCTCCAGGTGCCCACGCAGTAACTTGCTGGCTAACACTCACATCACAGGGTTTTCTTCCTTTTCTGTCTCATTCTCCTCACTCCCTCCCCGCTTCTCACTGGGATCCCTTCCAAGTAGACCATCTGCCCCCAAATCCTGGTCTCAGGGCTTGCTTTTAGGGAGATCTAAATTAAGAATGTACGCAGTAATTGATAACCTAGAATATATGGCATTAAATCAGGAACATAGAATTAATGTTGCCCAAAATAAGAATTTAACATTTCTGGGGAAGACAAGATTACTCTGGCCTATGATCATCAAAGGAGGAAAGATTTTTATGGCAGGACCTTGAAGGATTGGTAGGATTTTCATAGACAATATGATGGAGGAGGATGAGAGGGGGTGGAAAAATGTCAGGGAGGAGAGAAGATGAGGAAAAGTGGGCTTAGAGAACAGAAACTTGATATTGTGATGAAGACGGTTGATGTATAAAGTAGAAGACAATCCCAGAAATATTGATTGGGGGCGGATTGTAAAGGATCTCAGAGCTTAGCTAAGATTTAGGAACTTGAACCCATTGGAAATTGGGAGTCATAAAGAGTTTTTGAACAGTGATTTGACGTGATAACAGAAGAGATGTTTGGCAGGGAAGGAAGGAGCCCAGGAGGGAAGCGAGTGAAAAATCAGAGCATAAAGTGGTCTTTGTGGGAAGGGACAGGAGGCATAAATGTGAGGGAGTGTGGTGGAGACTGCAATGCATCATTCAGATCCCCAGTTAGGGGAGGTCTTGTGGCTCCAGCTGCCGGGAGTGCTGTGGGTTGCTTCCTGATAAGAAACACCTTGTGTGCCAAACACCACCTCAAAATCTGTGACCTCAACTTGCAACAGAAAGCATGCAAAGTGGTGGGGGCAGTGATAAAGTTGGTGAGGGCAAAGAAGAAAGGAGTTGGCTTCCAGGATAACTGGGAGAATTTGGTAATGAATGGTTCCATCAAGCAAACTCAGGGATCAACTGTAGGGAGTGGATTTTGAGGGGATTTGATGTGTTTGGTTTCAGACATGTTGAGTTTAACTCTAAAAGATCTAAAGAATCTGTGTGATTCGGTGTCCCCTAATGTCTGTGTGATTCGGCATCCCCAAATGTCTGTGTGATTCGGTGTCCCTTAATGCAGAGACTATTGGTTTGATCCCGTTTCTTGAAACAGTTCTGCCCCCATGGCTACAGACAGTCCCAGCCCTGGCCTGGTGATCTAAGCCAGTCAGAATCCTTCAGCAGGATTCCCTAATTGTAGAGGAAGAGTCATTATTTCCTCTGGTCCTGAAGCTGCTGATAAAAGCCCCCAACTTCCAGGGGCCATGTCACCAGGGCAAGCCCTCGTGTAGGAGGGAGAATAAAGACTACACACAGAGAGATCATAGGGGAAGCCCAGGTGAGTACAAGCCCTGCTGTGTCCACCTGGCTCTCAGGCCATCCTTGTCATTGTCTGTAGTAGATAGAATTCTAAGGTGACACCCAAGAATCCCACCCTCTGGTGTAGAAACACTGTATGATCCCCCTGTCCCTCGAGTGTGAGTGGGACCTGTGAATATGATGGGATATTACTCCTGTGATAGATTATGTTACATGGCAAAGGCGGCGGGATGGTCACACCTGTGATCACATCATGTTATATAAGACTCCATAATAGCATACTACACAGAGTCTTATGTTAGCCTTGAAGAAACAAACTGCCATGTTGTGGAGAGGGATACTCCAGAGGGCTGTTTCCCTAGTTGCTGAAAATGGTCCCAGTATATAGCCAGCAAGAAAACGTGGACCATGGTCCTACAAACACGTGGAACTGGATTTTGTCAATAACGTGAATGAGCCTGAAGAGGACCTGGAGCTCTACACGAGACTGCAGCCCCAGCTGACACCTTGACTTCAGTCTTGTGGGGCCCTGAGCAGCAGACCCAGCTCAATTATACCTGGACTCCTGTCCCATGGACATTGTGAGTTAATAAAAGTGGGTTTCCCTAAGCCACTAAATTTGTGGTAATTTGTTAAACAGCAATAGAAAACTAATATATTGCCTCTCCCATATCTATAACTGGGAAATCCTGCTTTTTCTCTTAAATTTATACAAGTTAATTTTCTTCCTTTTTTAACGATGAGAGTTTGGGCGATGAACCAATCATAGGCACATAGAAAACTAAGCCACCTAACAAGGAAGGGAATTATAAACTCCAGGAAAACAAAATATTTGAGGTGCGTTATGTAATTGTTCAAAAATATTTGATGACCCACCTCTGGAGGAGGATAATCAAATCCCTACTGTAACACAGCCCTAATACTTAGAATAGCTAGGCCAAAACAAACAAAAATAATCTTGTGGGGCCGCCCCGGTGGCGCAAGCAGTTAAGTGCGCGCGTTCCGCTGCGGTGGCCCGGGGTTTGCAGGTTCAGATCCCCGGCGCGCACCGACGCACCGCTTGGCAAGCCATGCTGTGGTGGCGTCTCATATAAAGTAGAGGAAGATGGGCATAGTTGTTAGCCCAGGGCCAGTCTTCCTCAGCAAAAAGAGGAGGATTGGCAGATGTTAGCTCAGGGCTGGTCTTCCTCACACACACACACACACGCACACACAAAATAATAATAATATTCATCTTGTGATTTCAAGCCATGAAACAATGTGTATTTGTACTAACTGAGTGCAGATGGGGGATAACTCCATTCTATTGTTATTTATCAGACATGGCCAGTGACAGATACCATCTGGGGTGCTGGCGTGAGGAGGCATTGGTGGGCGGGCTAAATTTCTGTCTTGCTCAGTTTATGGATTGAGCCCCTGCTGTCACTGTGTTAGTTGCCTCCTGTTAAAAAGAAACAAAACTCTGGATTCATAGAATGTTTGAACTACAAGAAACAGTAAGAGAGTCCAGCCCATACAATCCACTAATAGGGAAATGAGAGTCTGAGAGGTAAAACGGCAGACTGAACTTGAACTCAGATCTCCGGGCAGGGCCCTTGGCCAGCACTCTTTGCCCCCAGTACCATGTGCCTCTCAGGGGACAAATGGCATGTGTTTCTCAGAGAGCTTGGGCCTTGTGCTTCGACAGCTGTTTTATAGAGCTATGTTTTATTATACTAACTTTTAATTTGATTCAAAAGTCCCAATACACAATAGACATTAGCTCAGGGCCAGTCTTCCTCAGCAAAAAGAGGAGGATTAGCACGGATGTTAGCTCAGGGCTGATCTTCCTCACCAAAAAAAAAAAAAAAAAAAAGTCACAATACAAAATATGAAGAGAAGAGAATCATAAATGATCTTTGGCGAAAACGTTAGGAGGAAAAGCATGGCAGTTGTGAAATCCTTTCTGGTACTGTCGGATCCCAAGGTGAAGGGAAGCGGGGGAGTAGGAGCTTTTCCTCAGCTATCACCTCCCTTCTGGAGGTTTTTCTAAGAAGGAAGGTACAAACTTTTGGAGCGTCTCTAGGGTGGCTCTCTCCCATGACCATACACCAGACCCTCTTGTGGATATATTTAAAAATATGATGATTATTCAGTGAGTTGGAGTAGCATCTTGGTAACAATCTTTCTGAATATCTCCATATAACAACACCTCTAAGCTTGCCGAAGGGAGCCGGCACGAGTCTGATCAGACGTTTGGATCCAGCTGCCGACTTGCTGGAAATACAGAGGAATGGCCCTGCAGGCCTCACAAGGGTGCAGTCTGCAAAGCCCAAACTGGACACTCTGCAGGTCAACAGCCTGGCTCTTCAGTGGATAAAGGGAAAGCAAAAGAAATGGATGGGGATGGAACTTATAAGTTAAAAGAGACGTAAACAAGATTTCAAGTTTAAAATATTGTAAGGAAAGAAATGCCATCCAGGTAGGATGATGTGGACCTTTAGAGGGAAAGAGGGGCTGGGACTGGGGTGGGCCCATGGAGGGCGCTGGCAAAGTTCTGTTTCTTCACCTGAGTAGCAGTTACAACTTTAGCTCCCTAAGTTGTATATTTGTTTTGTGTAATTTTCCGTATTTGTGTTTTATTTTACCATAACAAGGTAAAAATAGAAAAATCACTCCACAGGTGATTTTGATTTAGAGGTAGGGCAACTTCGACTTGCTGTGGTCCTAGGAATCCTGGCATCCCCTAGGATTAATCTGAATAGATTTGGGGAGGTACTGAATTATTTTTATTTTATAATTTAGGAAAGTGAAACTCAGCAAAGTTTTGCTGATGTGTTATAATATAGCTAAATATTCTTGAAAATTCCAGTTTTCTTGAAGGGCTACTGGGAGTGGGGGCCACATGAAGAAGCCCAGGGTAAGCCCCCTCCTCTAGCCTCACTGAACTCTAGGATGTAGGACCCAGAGGGCACCTGGGAGGCAGTCTATCATAAACACCCATCTACTTTTCAATGAACACACTCAAGTCTAGAGAGAAAAAACCCAGCACACCTCTAGTTATTGACAGGGCATACACCCACGTTTTCTTTCTTTTTTTTTTTTTTTAATTTTTATTTATTTATTTTTTTCCTCCAAAGCCCCAGTAGATAGTTGTATGACATAGTTGCACATCCTTCTAGTTGCTGTATGTGGGACGCAGCCTCAGCATGGCCGGAGAAGCGGTGCGTCGGTGCGCGCCCGGGGTTCCGAACCCGGGCCGCCAGTAGCGGAGGGCGTGCACTTAACCGCTAAGCCACGGGGGCCGGCCCACACCCAGGTTTTCTGACTCTCCACTCTGGGGTTAGAAAAAGGAATGCATGGTTCATGGCCCCTGAGAATGGGCCTCACCTTTTACCTACATTAATCCGTTTAATCCTCCACCACTTTGTAGATGAATAATGGGAGCTCTGAGAGGTTGAAGAACTCAAGTCATGGCCTGAAAGCGACAGAGCTAGAACTCCATCCTTGTTGGGATTCCCAGGACCAAGCTCAGGATTCTCAACCGTATTCCAAGAGGACTTGTTCTGCCAATGACAACTTAGAAACCATCTTGATAAATGTGTTGGACTGTGCTGTGCTAGTTATTCTTGCCTCCCTGCTCCCCCGAATCCCTTGTCCGCCCTTCTCTGCTCTACCCTGTGCCAAGGGTCTGACCCCCCTAGACGTCATGGTAGGTGTTCTTTTGCCCTCTGGCCTCTGGATGGATTCCAATCCAATCTGGATGGAACCAATGAGAGGTTCTAGCAAGAGACCAGAGACAGGGAAGAGAGAGAGGATGGGGTATTTCTCCACATGCTGACTCTCTGCTTCCACAGTTTGTGTGGCCATGGCCGAGTCCTCTGTCACTACTGTTGCCTCCACCACTCCAGCTCTCACAGGCTCCGGCAAACCCCACGCCTCTCCTTGCCCCTCCAGGCCACAGCTAGTAAGGGCTTCCCTATGCTGCTTGCCTGAACCTTTCTTCTTGGTTCCCTTAAGTCTGAATGAACTTCGGTAGAAAGTCACGTCATTAAATTCTTTCACTTAAAACTTTTTGAGTGGAAGTCAGTTTCCTACCAAGACCCAGACTGATACACGTAGAAGTGAGGTGAGCATGAATCTCTGTTCACGCACTAGGGAATGTAAACCACGGCATGCTACTTAATTTTCTTTTTTAGTTAAATTAAATCTGACTCCAAGATACCTGAGATTGGCTGGCAGGACACCCAAAAGAAGTCATTATGGGGCTCTCCACCCCCAGTTCTGTACAAAGACTGCAGGGATCTCATGCTCAGCAAAATATTCTGTAAAACCTCTCCATCTTCAGGAAATGCTGTTCATCTCTGTGATTCCGCTGTCCAGTGCACACGGTCCCTTGAAGTCCGGAGGTCCTGCCATGCTGGGAGCCCTGAGCCATCAAGCCCAAAGCCTCCTCCGATGCCCCCCACTATCGTGCTCTGGCCTCCAAAGGTCCTGTCACCCCCTCAGGGGCCTGCAAGGAAGTTGATAACAAGTCTTCACCATTCCTGAAACCCTGGTGTCTTTCTATTCTCAGTCTCAACCTCTTTGTTAGTTCTGTCTAGTTGATTTCGGTTCCCAGTGACTCTGTGTACAGGAAAGCAGAATCCTACCCAGTCTTTTTACACCATCCTCTCATCTTGCATACCCAATTTTAGCCCTGCATCCGCACCTCCTCTTGAGTCAGGAAAGATCAAGAGGTTGGGCTGTTTCTTTAACCAGGAGAAGAGGGGAAAATACACAAAGAACAAAACGCAAAGGTAATTGGTTCTAGGGCTTGCAGGCACGACAAAGCCTAGACAGTATGAAGTGGCTCCGTTACCTCCTTGTAAGCACCGTGGAACCAGACTCTTCTCATTTTCCTGGAAACAGTATTGAAGGAGAGCAATAGCTAATTGACCCTATAAACTTTCCAGGTGGCAGGGCACTGTGGGAATTCCCCCAGCCTGCTTGAAGGAAGGAAACCCAGGAGAATTCATTGGTAAGCCAAAAATGTGTTCCTCCCCGTGTTCAAGAAAGAGTCAATTCAAGATTTGATTTCAGGATCATTTAGCGGCACCGACTAAAGATATGCTTATTTTACCTAATTCCATTTTTTTTTTTTTGGCAATACAGTTTATTTAGTGTTCTCTCAAGTGGAAAAAATAAGAAATGAATGATATTTCAAAAGTAGATTTTCACTTTTTAAAGTTACATTTTAAAGATTTTCACATTTTAAATGGTAAAAGTTTCTCCTCTCAGTTCTAGGGAAGGCAAAGAGCAATCCAATTATAATAAAAATCTTTCTTAAGTTCCATAATAAAGGAATTTGATGGGACATTTCTATTAGGCTACCATTACTTAGAATTTTAATATGATATGAATAAAGCTATGGGCATAGTAGGTGTTGCATACACGCATGTCCAAAGACTTTGTCATTCCATGTCGTATGTTGACTAGACCAGCATAATTATGTGACTTGGTCTCCAAAGCTAAAAAATAAGTGCAGCTTAAAAACAAGTTCTTGAAGTTAGATAATAATCAGATAGGAGTTATATTGTTTTTAATGCCTGACATATTATATTAATGTGTTTATTTTTATTTGTTTCTCTAATGACACCTATATATAATTTTCTAGTGTCTGAAGAGTTTCTCAAGAGAGCAGGTAACAAACTCACAAGGGCAATGACTAAGCAGAGAAGTTCCACACTGAATTTTCCTTTCCTGCTCTTAGCCCCTTGGCTGGGGCAAGTCCCTTCTTTGCCTTCTTAGAGAGCCAAGTGGGAAGGCACGGGGCAAGCATGGCGCTTCCTGCCTGGCCTCTGCAGAGGAGGAGCAGCAGCACGCAGAGCCACGGTTTTTTGATGTGATTTACTCTAGTTTTTCAGGATGTGAAAGAAAATTAACTTTAGAAGATCTAGCAATGTGACTCTGCACAAGTCACTACACTCTCTGAGACTTCATGTTCGTTAACTTCAGCTCTAGTGCTCTGGTAACTTTTATGATTCTGCCTTTCAAAGAATATAGAGCACCGTGGTTAATGATCAAAGGCTTCGAAGTCAGATAATCTGGTTCAAATCCTAAAGGCAGCCCTTGAATGCTGTGTGACCTTGGGTAAGTTATAGAACCCCTCTGTGCCTCAGTCTCTTCACCTTTTAAATGAGGACAAGTGCATAACGATGATGGAGACAGGACGTGTAGAGACGTAACACAGTGTCTGGCACTTAGGAAGAGCACATTAAGTGAGTTCTTGTTCTTCCCGTCATTATTAGAGGTTGCAGCAATAACATTGTCAGTTTCAGTGTATTGTTGATGGCCAAGTGAATGATGACACATGGACACTGAAGATGAGATGGGAGGAAAGCCATGGCCAGAAATTCTCATGTCAGCTGTGCATTTTGCCCCTGGGAGGGGGAAGATTCATGGCAATCCTAAAAAAGATCCCCCACCTGAATGGCCCAGTGTCTGAAATTATGCCCCCAAGGTCCTTGAGTCAGAGTTGTCCCCTTCCGTAACTTTAGAACTCTGCGTGTTTAGCCAGTTGTGTCAGCCCCCAGTGGAGTGAGACCACGCATCTTCAGTGAACTTAAAAAGCCAGCCTGACTCTCTAGCCAGACTCAGAGGACTGGAGCCAAATCAGAATTATTAAGATAGAAAAAAGAATGTGTGAGCAGAAAGCTGCTGTTGCAGCTGTGAGAGACACAAGGTAGAGATGCCATGTGCGAGGGCGTGCGAATCTGGGGGCATGGCCCCCTCAGACCTCCACCTGCTGTTGTCACCAAGGAAGCTTTGGGGCAGATCCCACTCTACTCGGCCACTGGAGAGGTGGAAGGTGGGAGGGTTGTGGTCATTTGACAGGCATCTGTTAAGGAATGAATGGACAATATTACCAACATGCGGGCTTCTCATGGCCTTGGTAAGAGTGAGGTGATCCCTGAGTGCCACCCCTGAACATGACAATCCTGTGCCCTTGAGACAGGTGGCGGGTGGCCTTCCCTGGCGACAGGATACCCTGAGGGTATTCCTTCTAACTTTGTTTGTTTCCGCCTTTACTGAGACATAATTAACATCTGAGATGGTGCAAGCGTATGTATGTATTGCAAAATCTGCATCGACCTGTCAGTGGCGCCATGAACAGAGAGGGTGAGTGCATCTTGGTGTGAACTGTTTTGTCGTATTTCCCCAGGCTCTGAGGAAGGGCTCCAAGAAGCACACAGGTGAAGGAAGGGCAGGAATACTGGCTCTCCTGGTGACAGCTATGCTTGGGGTCCACCCTGTGGGTGGCAGCCAGCTTCCCCCAACTGTCCTGCTCCTCTCAATCCTCTGACCCGATTCAAGCCTTTCACAGAAACCGACCTGGTCTCTGACTTGTTGCTCCAGTTGTCTCCAGACTGCAGTGTACTGCATGTTCTAGCAGGCTTGGTGGCTTTACCTGGTGCAGGTAAGCTGCTCTGCCTTCTTAGAAAAACTGAGCAAAAAACTGGAATGAAAGCAAACTGCAGGATATTTGATAAGACGGCAGGGAAAAGACCGCAGTGATTCTCTTTTCATATCAAAGTACAGAATGACTAATATCTTACAGTAATGTCCAAATAAGGCAAAAACATGAATAGATGCTCTATGGATGATCAATCTCTGGACTGTCTACAATGCACACAGATTTTGACAGGATGTTAGCTTTGATTTCTGGACCAATGAGTTAACATTTTTGGAAAGTTTACCCAAAGTTAACTACAAATCATCATCATCATCATCATCATCTATTTCATCAGGCAGATTTCGATGTGGCAGATGTGATGGATTTCTTGCGGCAGTATTGGTGATCTCAAAGTCAGGTGGCCGTGCTCATGGGTTTCCTCCCGACGTCCACACTTTCCGGCACTTCTGTGGAGTCTTCTCCAGCTTCCACACTAAGGCCGAACCCCCTCCTTCACGTCCATGGACCTGCCACACCTTCTACGAGTGCCACGTTCTGGATCAACCCCGTCATCCAGCCCTATTTCTTCCTCCTCTCCAACCAGACACCTTCCTTGAAGTCACCCTGGCTGTTCTGCATCCCTGTCCTTTTTCAGTCAGTTTCGTGGACAATAACACACAATTGCATCGAGATCCCACAATAACATAGAATGCAACTTCTCTCTCCTCTGACCTTTTCTGGCAACCAAAGGTACTTTGATATGAAGAGAAAATCACCGCAGGAACCAGTGTAGCTCTTAATCATGGCCTGGACTTCCTGCCGTTGCTTTGTGTATTTAGCTTCTCTCAGCCCCAGCACTTAAATCCACTGAAGAGAGCACTGGAACTTTCTGCACAGCATCCAGGGCACGATGCTGGGGACACTCTTAGGATTTATTGAGTTGTTCCCATGTGCCCAGCACTCCACCAGACAGTAAGATGCATATCCAGGCAGGCCAGTTCTCTGGGTAATCAAGAATGATGTGTTTTTCCCTCAATTCTTCCCTATACCAAGCTTTAAGGAGCCCCAGGAGAGACACCCATGGAAGTGCTTTCTTTCCTTTCCTTTTTCCTTTTCCTTTTTCGAGGCTGAGAAAGGGGAGGTGTGGAGAGCAGAAGCCTTAACTTTGGAAGCCCCTCAGACGAGATACACAGGAGGAGCTGGAATGAAAACAAGGCGGGTGAGGCCGGTGTTGAGGATGTGGCCTCCTGGCTGGTGAAAAGCGTGTGGCAGTGACGTTGGTGTATACGCAGTCGGCTGAACAGAGCATTGAGACCCGCAAACGTGTTGCTGAGGGGAACTTTGGCACAGCAGAGTTTTGTCCCTGTTGGGGGCAGGGCCCGACCCAGAGGACAAAGAGTGGACAGTCACTGAGTTCCCGCTCAGATCAGATCCTGTGCAGAGCTTCACATCATCCCGTCTCATTCTGATAAACAGCCTTCCACTTGTCATAGCTGTCCTTGTGTACAGAGGGAAACCAGGCTCAGAAAGGTTGTGGTCACTTCTGTTCCCATGTCACTCAGACGAAACTGAGACTGGAATTCACATTTGATTTGGTTTCCAAAGTCCACTTTCTTTCTATCGTACTAGTGGTTCTCAGATTGTTCAGATGTCAGAGAACCTGGAAAGTATGCATTTTTTTGCACTGTTTGGGTCACTTGGAAATACTGACAGGTCAAACTTACAATAGTAAATACATAATTCCACATTAAATCCGATGCAGTACCACCTTATATAGATTCCGTTTAGCAAGTGTTAAATGATTGTTTAAAATTTACTGGAGAAAAAACTATTAATTTGATTTTTATGTGTCTCAGGAAATAGGGACACCTCCAAAACTAAAGAGTAACAGAAGCCCCATGTCCAGCATGGGGATCCCTATGTTCTCAGGAAGAGGAATCCGGGAGACCAGCCCCGTGGCCTGGCCCTGCTCACCGCTGGAGAGAAGTGAGGAGGCAGAGAGCCCCAGGCCCCTCCTGCCACCCCCTCCTGCCCCACCACGCCACTGCTCAGTCTCGCTGGCCGTGCCACAAATGTCCACCAGAGAAACAAGACAGTGATTTTTGTTTTAGATTTTATCATTCCTTTTTACACAAGTCACCCAAACTTCTTGTTAGAAGTTTAGAAAACACAGGTAAACAAAAAATAATTGTAAATGAATTAGTTGTAACATTCTCCACTAATACCCCATCGCAATAGACATTTGGATGTGTAATCTTTCAGACAATTTTCTGTGTGTTTACATTCTATGCATTTTTGTTTTTGCATGCTGCCTTTCTGTGCCAATTAATGCACAGCTGCATTAATGTTTCTCAGAAATAGGTCCCCACCACACGTGCAATGAATTACATGAGGTGCATTTTAAAAATGCAAATTCCTGGACTTTTCATTCTACTGAATCAAAATCTTGCACAGTATGGGAGGTGAGAATCTGTTTTTAACAAACTTCCAAAGTGATCATTACCTGCACTACATGTTGACAGCCATCATCTTTGTCATGCCCCAGATGATTCCTGAAAATATATATATATAGGAATTTTTGTGCCTTTTTGCACCTGTTGCCCATTGCCCTCTGAAGTGGGAGCGCTGATGTGCAATGCCCCTCCCCCACTCCGCCCCTAGCAGGCACTGTCGTTTCCAACTCCCGTCACACCCAGAGAACTCCAAGGATGACTTGCTGAAAGCTGGAGGCTGCTGAGGTGGGGGCACCAGTCCACAGCTACAGAGCCCAGAGACGAAGACACCCCACCTTGCCTCGGACTCTGTCCTGCCCACCCAGACTGTCACCCCACCTCTCCTGGTGGCTTCTGCACTTGCTGTGCCCAGAGATGGTCCCCGGCTGACTACTCCCACAGGTCATCTGGTGGCGGCCTATGAATGAATACCCAATGGGGGGACTTGGGAGGAGGGTCACGTGGGGAGGGAGAGCTGCCCCCACTGAGAGCTCCATGGTTGGCACACACTCCAGACCTGGCGTTGGCAGCTGAACTTCTGCACCCCCTGCCTTCCATTCCTTCATTCAGGAGACACTGTCAGAACGCCCGCTGTGTCGGCAACTTTGGTGGGCGCTGGGGCCGCAGCCCTGGACAGGACTCAGCCCCTGGCCTTGACTTGCTAGCACTGCAGCTGGGGGGAGAAGTTAGAGATTAGCCAGAATGCCACAAGAGGGGAGGCATAGCAGAAGCCTACTTATTACCCAGGGAAACAGGGAGGGAGCCAGGAACCGGGGGTCACGGGAAGTCATCAGAAAGGTGACTTTCCTTGTTATCTGAAAGGGAAACTTTCTTAATTATGAAAGGAATATGGAATTATGAAAAATCTAAACCATACAGAAGCATAGAGCAATCTCAGAAACTCATCACAACCTCACTCCCCTAACATCACTCCTATTACATTCTGGACTCTAAAGGGTCATATTAAAAAGATATGTGTGTTTGTATATAAACAATGAGATCATACTTTACAGACTTTTCATTACACTGGTTTTCTCACTCAGCAATGTAGCATGGGCGTCTTCTCATGTCAATATATTTATGGCCTCTGTTTAAAATTATTTTCATGGCCGTATAGTCATCTACATTACTTGTGATCCATGAGGTATTCAAGCTACTGCCCACACCCTTGTTTCAGATCAGTATGGTGCTATGAGTTTTATGGCCAGGCACGCCTCCCGTCCTATTAGATAGCTCACCTTGAACTGCCCTCTTGGTTCCCTTATCAGCACTGATCTGTCTCTTGATGAAAACCTGCATGTTAATAGAGTGTTGGATTCCTGAATATATTGTCTTAGAAGCAAGCCTGGAATGTGAATACCAGGAAACTTCAAGTTACTGATAGCTTTACTAGTCCTATAGGTGAGGATACTAAAACCAAAGATACATTTTCCTGAAGAATGTTCTAGACTTCAAAATGTTGGCCGGGAGGCTTCTCTGGGAATTGACTACTGCTTCCCTCTGCTGGAAGTCCGTGGTACTGCACCAAAAAAGACCCTTGGAAAACTGCCAACTAGTTCTGTTATTTGTGGCTAATTCAACAGCACTTGTGAATTCCCCAGGTCTTTGAAAAGGTGCTAAATTTTCTCACGATTAGAGGGGACTTACAGTGGCATGGCATAGATCCAGTGAGTGATACTTCAAGTTAGACTGCTGATTTTTTGGCAAATGGTGATCATTTTCATTTCCATAATGCTGTACATAGTATAAAGATATGCAGCATTGAAATATTCACGTTAACTCACCCACTAGTCATATATCAGGGACATATCCATCCTCTGGCTTTAAAGCCCCCACTGTTTTCTAACACATTACCAAGTGCAGTCCAGAAACGCCTCGAACCATTCATTGCCTGTCCAAGTAATTTCCCGTCTGGAGGGTAGGTCTGGCAAAGGGCTTTAGCCCCCAGTAAACACCAAACTGACACCTGAGGTCAGACATCCTGGGTGCCATAACCCAGGTTCAAAAGCCCAAGAAACCCTCCTTCCGGTCAGGCGGTGTCCCTCCACTTGGAAGGAAGTCAGCAACAAGGAGCATATGATTGTCAAATGACTGCTGAAGTCACTACCTGAACTGGGATGAGCCGGAAGAGGCAGCTGCAGAGTCCTCAGCTGTCTATTTTCGTAGCAAAAAGATGAGTCCTAGAAAAGAGCCAAACGCCTGTCCTTTGGTTGCGTTTATTTCCCATCCAGTACAGCGTGGGTGATTTGCGGGGTTGCATCTGCACATGTCTCAAGATGCTGGGCAAGTGGAGACAAGCAAATCTCGGAACTGCTTGGTCCTCACCGGCGGCGCGAGCACAGGAACCAGGGAAAGAGGAAGAAACAAGACCGAGGCCATCGCGAAAGCGCAGCCCAGGGAAACTGCTTCGGTGGGAAAAAGCAGGTGAACTGCGGTGCGTTTTCATAAGACGTGATGACATGTTAGTGGCGTGAGAACTCATCTAAGTTTTCTGCTCCAGAACTTCAGGGTGCGACTCCCTGATTAGTTTTCTGAGTTTCTGTATTTTTTATCGTTAGCAGAGGGAAAAGCGGATGGATTTTCACCACTTCAGCAGCATTGCCGCATTCGGCCTTGAGAAAGACGAAGTTCTGGTCTTTAATGAGCACCGCTTGATGTGGCTGGAGAAGGCGCTGAGCCTGGCGAGGACTTCTCCAGCTCCAGTGGGCTCACTTAGCCCGTCGGCACCTTTTCCTGCCCCGGCGGAGAGGGCCACAGCTGTGAGGGAACCGACTGCTGGAGGTTGATGTTGAAAGTGAACAAGACAAATTCTTAACTGCTCAGGACTGACATCTTTTCTATGTATTTTTACATGACATATATGTGAGCCGGAATGTATAGTCACTGTAGAAAATTTAGGGAACACGTAAAAATCTAAGGGAACGATTAATTCTACATGTCAATGAAAACATCCACTATTTTGATGTGTATTCTTACAATTCTTTTTAAAATTATTTATATTTATTTTCCATATCTCTATTGATTTCTTTATATCTACAGAGTTGGGAATCAAATCATCCGTAGTGTTTTGTAAAACTGTTTTGTTTTGGTTAAAAATGGTAAAAATGCTTATTACCTATTCTTATAAAATATGACTTTAAGGAATGTACAATATTCTATCACGAATCTATCACAATTTACTATCATTTAAATTATGTTCATTATTTTGTTATTGAAAATAATGCTGTAAAGAACATCCAATAAGATTTCCTCTGTTTACTTATTGGTTTTACAGTTTACTAATAATTCAGAATCACTAAATAAGCAAAGATCAAGGGAGCTGCTGATCCCTTCAGTCAATGGAGGAAGACGTTTAGGTTGAAAGGCGATGAGTGATTTTCCTAAGGCTAACAGAACAAGTCAGTAAGTCTTTACAGAAAACCATTTTAAACATGACCATATAAGATAATCAAGAGGGAACTGAGAAAGAACTCTTCCACAGGCCCTTTGCCTGGACCTGGACAAATGTCCTGTCTCCCTGCTGATTCTGAAGCTGGGAGGTCAGGTTCCATCTGAGGTTGTGATGAAGGCCTGGGTGAAAGGGAGGAGCCCACATTATGGTGGGAGGCTTTTCGACACTTCCTTTCATATTCACACCATGCCAGGGAGGCTGCTGTTGATTTTTTTATTTGACACATAAGGAACCTGAGGACCAGTGGCAGAGAAAGAGTTCTCAGCAGCAGAACAGAGAGGAGGTCTCATCTGCAGGCTGTTAATGGAGCACCCTTGGGATCAATGCCTTTGGGAGCAGGGGAGTGGGGAGCAGGAGTAGAGGAGGAGGAGCAGAGTTGAGGAGGGGGAGGAGGCGTGGAGGAGGGGGAGTAGAGTGCATTAACCAGCAAGTAACTGCGTAGGAGGAAATGTATTCTTGAAATTCTAATGTTCTCTCAGTTACTGGGGTGGGGGAAGGGAATTGAAGGCAGAAGCAGTACAAATAAGGTACCCACCACATTTCTACAACTTTCCAATTTCACAACTGTGTATGGTGGCAGGATCTGGAAAGAGAGATTAGAATCAGGGAAATGAATGATCTGTAACTAACATGGAAATGTACGAACCAGACCTTCAGAGTCCACTAAGATGCCTGGAGAAGATTCTGGAGCTGTCAGTTTAAATGAATGACTTTATGTACCTCACCTTTTGGTGTCACCACCATTTCCTGATTTTCCTCCTATTTCTGGCCACTGCCTCTCCACCTCCTAAGTGAGCAGCTCTTTCCCTGCCCACCTTGAGTGGTGGTTTTACTCAAGGATATGTGCTTGTCCCCCTATCTTTCTTTCTGTTCTTCCCATACACTCCCAAGTCTTTACTTCCAGCTGAGCTCTCTCTTATGCACTGTAGACCGACTTACCAACTGCCCAGAGGACTCTTGGCTTGAATGTCTCCTGGAATCTCAGCCTCAATGTTTCCAGAACTGGTCTTCTGATATTTGCCTCCACTTGACTCCAACCGCCATCAACACACATGGGTCTTTTCCTGGGCATCCCCTGATTTGTGGGTAGTCTTCTATCCACGTGTACAATTCAGGTGCTTTAAGTTGAGTTCTCCCAGAAGAAGACCCTTAACCAAGGATGTAGGTGCAAGTAGTTTGTTTAGGATGTGATTCTAGAGAATACCAGTAGGAGAGAACAGAAGTGGGACAGGAGAGGGAAAGCAGTCAACGAAAGGCGCATGAGGGAGCCAGTCTCCTTTGTGGCAACTGGAACTGTGCCCAGCTGGGGACCTCCCTATAGAACATGCCCCAGAGCTGTCCTCCACACCTTCCAGCCATTTCAGTCAACCACCCAGTCTGACCTCCCTATAGAACACGCCCCAGAGCTGTCCTCCATGCCTTCCGGCCATTGTAATCAACCACCCAGTCTGATAGATTCCGTTCCCTATATAGTAGATATCTGTCAAATTCTCTCCATATCCATGGCCAACTCTCTGGTTCAGGCCACAATCACTCATCTATAACTTACCGCAGCAGGCTCTTATCTTGTCCCTCTGCCTCCAGTCTCCAATTATTATCCAGATGGCAGCCAAATGCAAATCTGATCATCTCATTTGCATATAATTTTCTATGGCTCCCTAGTTCTCTTAGAATAAATTCCAGTACCCTTAACAAAGTTTATGGGCATTTTAATGATCTGCCCCTAGGTTCCATTTCCAGTATCATTTCTTGCCATCATACCCCTGGTGATCTTTGGTCATACCAAACTTTCTTCGGTTCAGCAAATGTACAGGCCTGCATAGATATGTTCCCTTCTCCTCAGAGTACTGTTCAGCTGTCCCTAGGATTTCTTTGCTACACTAACTCATTCTTCAGATCTTAGCTTGGGCATTAGTTCTCCAGGAACCTCTTCTTGTTTCCTCAAATCTAGTTAAGTGGCTTCTTCTCTGGACTCCAATAACATCTTGTATTTCACTACCAAAATTCTATTACACTCCATTGCAGTTTTCTGTTTACTTGACTACATCTCTTTCTAGACTCAAAGCTCTGAGGGAACAGGGACTCTAGAGCTCTCTTTCTGGCATTAATCTCTAGCATCCAGCACAGTGCCGTGGTGAGCATTTATAATATTGATTGAATTAATGCACGAATTATTGAACTGAATTACTGCTAAAGAAGTAATAAATCATGAATTATTACCCTCCTAATAAAATTTAATTTTTCTATTTATTATTTTGGATGAAGATATTCTTGATGATAGAGAGTCAGATTCAGATCACTTTAACAAAATAGTGTCAAAATTGCAACGCAATTTGGCAACTTCCAAATCATTGTTGATAAGCTAATTTCAGATTTGTTTACATATTTCAAGATTTTTTTCTCAATTAGGGAAAAATAAGAAGTAGTACATGCACATACATGTCTGCCACTCAAAAACATGGCATTATGAGAGGGCAGGACATATAGGAGGGCAGGGAACCTTTTTATTCCTTCTTTTTATGGCCTATGATTATAATGGAGCTGAAAAATTTCTATTACTTAGTGATGTTGTAGCCATTGTAACATTATAGCACATCACTCATGTGTTTGTGGTGACGGTGTAAACAAACCTACTGCACTGCTAGTCGTGTAAAAGTATAGCACATACAATTATGTACAGTACCTAATATTTGATAATGATAAATGACTATGTTACTAGTTTATGTATTTACTATACTACACTTTTTATTGTTAGTTTAGAGTGTACTCTTTCTACTTATAAAAAAAGTTTACTATAAAAAAGTCAGCCTTATACATCTCATGTTTACTGCATCTCTTCGCAGTAATGCAGTGATCACAGTGATTCGATTACATCATTTTCTCATTCCTGATTTAATCTTGTGTTGTTTTGTTCATCAAGGCCCCTAAGCATACAAAATCCACTGCTAATGTGGCCAGCAAGAGGCCACATCACCTGATTGAGCTGGAAACAAAATTACAAGGATTAAGGACTACGAGGGTGGAAAATCAGTGATGGTTACTGCTTGCCAGTCAGGCATGTCCCATTCCACTATAGCTAGGATCTTGAAGCACAAGAACAAAGTGACAGAAGCTCTTAAAGGATGTGCTTTATTGAAGACAATGAGACTAACAAAAATGCGAGAAGGGCCTATATCAGACATGGAGAAACTTCTAATGACCTGGATTGAAGACCAGACACAGAAGTGTATTCGTCTCAGCACCATGACAACACGGCCAAAGCAAAAAGTTTATTTGTGATAGTGAAAGAAAAGACTGGATCTAGCTGTGATGTTGAATTTACTGCTAGCTCTGGGTGGTTTAAATGATTCAAGAATCGTATTCATTACATAATATGAAAGTGAGTGATGAGTCTGTGAGTGCTGATGTGAAGGCAGCTGAAGAATTTTTGGAAACTCTAGATAAGCTGATTGTGGAGGAAAATTACTTGCTAGAGCAAATATTCAATATGGATGAAAGCTCCCTATTATGGAAACAGATGCCTGAAAGGACTTTCATCCATAAGGAGATGAAGTCAGTGCCAGATTCAAGGCTTTTAAGAACAGAATAATAGTCTTGCTTGGGGGCAGTGTTGCTGGCTACAAATTAAAACCCTTTGTGGTCTAGCACAGTGAGAACCCCAGCGCCTTCATGCATATCAGTAAGCACACACTACCAGTATACTACAGGAGCAGTAAGAAGTCATGAATGACCCAGCTCCTCTTCCAAGATGCCCTCCTGAATTGCTATGCCAGTAAAATGGAGAAACACTTTTTGGAGAATAAAGTACCTTTCAAGATTTTGCCTATTGGTGATAATGCTCCCAGACATCTTCCTTTTATTGGTGATCTTCATGCCAATATCACAGCAATGTTTCTCCCTCCAAACACCACCTCTTTGATCCAACCAATGGATTAAAGAGTTATAGCAGCTTTTAAGGCCTCCTACCTGAGGAGGACCTTTGCCCAGGCTATTGCTGCAATTGGGGAAGACACTGATGCAATTCTGGAAGGATTACAACATCTGTGACTGCATCAAGAACCTTGCTTGGGCTTGGGGTGATGTCACCAAGGAGTGTATGAATGGCATCTAGGAGAAGACACTCAAGAGGTTTGTCCATGACTTCAAAGGATTTTCCAAGGATGAGGAAGTTGCAAAAATCAACGAGGCTGTGGTTGAGATGGCATACAACTTTAACCTGGGTGTGGATGAGGATGACATTGAGGAGCTCCTAATGAAGAGTTGTTGGATGAGAAGAGGAATGGACAGCTGATGAAGAGGCAAAAGAAAGGAAAATACAGAGAAGAAAAGGAAGAAGAACACTCAAGACAATTCACAGTGAAAAGCTTAGCAGAAGCTTTTGCAGACCTCAATAAGCTCCTTAAAAAGTTTGAAAACATGAACCCCAACACCAAAAGGTTTTCACTAATAGAGAGGAATCTTCACGGTGCATTATCTGCCTACAAGCAAATCTATGATGAAAAAAAGAAACAAACCAAGCAAACCACCATGTACATATTTCTGAAAAGAGTGACAGCTCCTCAAGAAGTGCCTCAGGCAGGTCCTTCAGGAGGTGTTCCAGAAGGCATTGTTATCATAGGAGATGACAGCTCCCTGTGTGTTATTGCCCCAGAACACCTTCCAGTGGGACAAGATGTGGAGGAGGAAGACAGTGATATTGATGATCCTGACCTTGTGTAGGCCTAGGCTAATGTGTGTATTTGTGTCTTAGTTTTTAACAAAAAAGTTTTAAGGGTAAAAAAAAAAAATCTAAAAATAGAAAAAATCTTATGGAATAAGGATATAAAGAAAGAAAATATTTTTGTACAGCTATACAATGTGCTCATGTTTTAAGCTAAGTGTTATTACAGAAGAGTCAAAAAGTTAAAAAAAATTAAAAGTTTATAAAGCTAAAAAGTTACAATAAGCTAAGGATAATTCATTATTGAAGAAAGAAATTCTTTTTTTGTAAATTTACAAAATTTACACTCAGTGTAGCCTGAGTGTACAGTGTTTATCAAGTCTACAGCAGTGTCCAGTAATGTCCTAGGCCTTCACATTCCCTCACCACTCACTCGCTGACTCACCCAGAGCAGCTGCCAGTCCTGCAAGCTCCACTCATGCTCAGTGCCCTGTACAGGAGTACCATTTTTTATCTTTTACACCATATTTTTGCTGTATCTTTTCTATGTTTAGATACACAAATACATTTGTGTTACAATTACATACAGTATTAAGCACAGTAACATGCTGTACAGGTTTGTAGCCTAAGAGCAATGGGCTATACCTCATAGCCTAGGTGTGTAATAGGCTGTACTATCTAGTTTGTGTAAGTGCACTCTATGATGTTCACACAACAATGAAATTACCTAACGATGCATTTCTAAGAATGTACCCCCATCATTGAGATGCATGACTGTATATATATAATTACAGTCAGCCCTCTGTATCCAAATGTTCAGCATTCACAGATTCAACCGATTGCAGATTGAAAGGCCTAGGATGGTTGCATCTGTACTGAACACGTACAGACTTTTTTCCTGTCATTAGTCAAACTTGTCATTTTAACAGCTATTTACATAGCATTTACAATGTATAACATATTATAAGTAATCTAGAGATGATTTAAGGTATACTGGAGGATATGCATATGTTATATGCAAATACTGTGCAATTTGATATAAGGGACTCGAGCAGTTGTGGATTTTGGTATTAGCGGGGGTCCTGGAACCAGTGTCTTGTGGGTATCAAGGGAGGACTGTATATATACATAATATAGCATAGTGAGAAAAACACAAACTTTGAATTTAGATGGATTTGGGTTCATTCCTAACTCTACTATTTCCTAGCTAGCACCATTAGCAAAGTATTTAACTTCCACGAGCTTGAGTTTCATATTCTGCAATGTGAAATTGATCACACCTTCTTTGTAGGGCTATTGTAAAAGTAATTGGTAAGGTGTGTGGGCAGTATTACACAGCACATCATGTGTAATTATTATCATTATTAATATTGATAACTTTATAGTTACAATATTATGACTGAAAGGAGACAACTGCATTTTCCCTCATTGGAACTGCAGGGATTTGGAAGGAGAACACACTCTGGTACTCGCTGCAAGGATTGAGAGTGCCCACATGGATAACTCAAAATAGAACGGGTGAAGATGCCGAGCACTGGTAATCCAGGTAGCCATGGGGCAGCAATGGTCAGCTACGGGGTTTGCACACAAGCCCCCAACTCTTGAGGAATGGGAGAAAATGTCAGCATTTCTGACTAGCCCCAGTAGATTCTGGATACTACCACAGTGTTTCATTCCTCATTTGGTAGGCTGATGGGATTAATCAAGTTGTGGCTCTTTGGCCATTGGTTCAAACATAGATGTGTCTGTACTGATCTACCATTCCCACAGCAATGGAGAGGTGTACCCTTCCTACTCCAAGGGTGCCCTTCAAGTTGCCTGAAGTTACTCAAGATTAAGAAACAATTTGGAACTGAAGACATCAAACTTTGTGAGATTTTTATTTTATTTTATTTTATTTTATTTTAGAGAGGAAGATTCACTCTGAGTTAACATCTGTTGCCAATATTCCTCTTTTTTTTTTGCTTGAGGAAGATCAACCCTGAGCTAGCATCTATGCCAATCTTCCTCTATTTTGTATGCAGGTCACCACCACAGTGTGGCTTGATGAGTGGTGTAGGTCCATGCCTGGGATCCAAACCCACAAACCTGGGCCACTGAAGCAAAGTGTGCTGGACTTAACCACTACACCACGGGGCCAGCCCTGTGAGATTTTATTCTTTAATGGAGAATGAAGGTGAACATACAAATGGGTAACATTCTGTCAGAAAATGAATCCAAACCCTTGGCCAATTCCATCATTGAAAGAAGTGAATCAGCAGCAGTTAACAGCAAAACTCATCCTCACAGATAATTTTCTGTTTTATTTCTGATAGTGAACTTGTAGAGAATTTCCATAGCAATAGGGGGGTCCCCTAAGGGTAAATGTGTTTTTCTTGAAGCATCTCTGAGAATGAGGTACCAAGTTTACAGACTGCCACCTCATCATCTATATGGGGATATAAAATCAGAAAAAAATATATGTCCACATTCACACCTGGGTCAGAGGATTCACTTTTCCTTTGATTTGAACAAAGAACTAGAAAACATTCATCAGGATTTAACCAAAATACTATACAGTTGACTTAATTCAGTCAATGAAAACTGGGCAAAGTGTCATAATTGCTCCAAAAGTAGCCTTAATACACTCCTGAAAATACATATTATCTTCAGCAAATAATTACTCAATTTTACTGTACATTTGGGCTTGCTTGCTTTTTGAATATTGCAAGGATAGCACGGAGCTTAATTTTCTGCTTACTATGTACCAGTTTCTCTAGTATCCGTGTCATTTTTAAATATATGATTTTATCTTTTATGCTATTTCTTCTTATCCAAATTTATACATTTTAGTTCTTATTCAAAATTATCATTTTCTATTGAGTTCTAGCATGCAGTCTACTGTATATGTATGAATACAATTTCCTTTTTTCCTCAATAATGAAAAGAACTTTCACTCTCTTTCACAAAAATAACACACCTACATGGCAAAACTGAGTTTTTTTGTGTATATTAAACTGTTTACAGTTTGTACAATCCTTTTAAATTTGGGTTATTTAACAAAAATATTTTCTTCATTAGAAATGTCAAATTGTGCTTTCTTGTGTCATTTGAAGCAGTGTATTGTATTGTATTGCTTTGGGACACCAAATAAACTTTGATATGAAAAATACACAGGGTAGTGAGCTACAAAACTTAAACTTCCGCGTCTCAGCACTGAATGTGGAACTCTGCTTTGTAATGACAAATTACAAGAATTACAGGTCTTTCTCTTTTTTCTTTTTTATCTTTTCACAGCCATAACATGCATGGCACTTTTCTCCTCCAAGTGGGGAGAGCAAAGTAAAACCCCAAAGCCCAGGTCTTCAATCACACGGTTACTGCGGGCGGGAGCAGCCACGTTTATAAAATGAGAACCCCCCCCACCCTCGGCCACACCGATTGGACCAGACAGAAGCACCTGACCAAAGCTGGGCCAATGAGCTTCTTCCATTTGAAACCTGCTAGAACTGGGACTAGGAGAGGACAATCTTGGACTGGCCGCGTCTTTGACTATAGGGCCATGTAATCTAGAAAGAAGTTGCCGGCAGCTGTTTTGCTCATTGCAAAATGGGAAAGCAAAGTCTTATCTGCAATAGAAGAATGAGCAATGAGAAGCATGGCTGAAAGACACACAGAGAGAAGGTCTTGGGCCGCCATCAAAGCTCCAGACTGTGGTTTATTCCAGTCGACAGGCCCACAGGCACCCCTGTCTGCGGGTTCCAGGAGCTCCCCCATCTCTTGATGACCGCCCGCCATTATTCCCAAAGCTCCCCACCAAGTTTTCTGCTATTTGTAATCAGAAGAGCCCTGACAACAAACAACAATACTAAATTTTTTGTATTTCTTGAAATCCAAAGAGATAAAAAGAGGGTGTAAGTTTTAATAATTATTAACAGCTGGCCTGGAATATGAGGGGTAGAGATTGTGAGAGTAATAAACTCATGAGAGAGTTTTCCTTGAAGCATTTCTGCTCTAGTCCATCCACACTGTCATCCATTTTTTGACGTCACCCTGTAAGGATGTCACTTGAGAGATGAGGCCATCAGAAAAATATATTTGGAATAAACCTGAAATCACCTTCAATTTCAACAACTCTTATTCTCCATGTTATGGGGAGTAATGGCACAACTCTTATCTCAGCCCTCACAGCAATTCCAGGATATGGATATGTTTTCTCTTATTTTGCAGTAAAGGAAAAGTGACTGGGAGAATTAATTTGCCTCAAATCACACAGCTAGTCCAGGGCAAAGAAAATTCTTGAACTCAATACTTCTGTTTTTAATTTTTATTTTATTTATTATTTTTTGTGTGTGTGAGGAAGATTAGCCCTGAGCTAACATCTGTCGCCAATCCTCCTCTTTTTGCTGAGGAAAACTGGCCCTGGGCTAACATCCATGCCCATCTTCCTCTACTTTATATGAGACGCCAGCACAGCAAGCGGTGTGTCCATGGGTGTACAGGATCTGAACCCTCGAACCCTGGCCCGCCGAAGCAGAGCGTGCAAGCTTAACTTACGCCACTAGGCCAGCCCCAATACTTCTGTTTTTTAAGCAGAGCATTTTCCTCTATGACACATTACCCTTACTTCAGTGTTTGCTAGACAAGAATATCAAGACTCATTCCATTAAATGTTGTCAAAGTGTTTAACGAGTAATTTTACCATTTTAGAGAGGAAGTGTTGAAGAAGACTTTATTTAACTGATTTTTATTCATATTTTTATGTTGCATAAAAATTGCCAGAAGACATAGAAACAAAATATTCTGCCTTAATATTGTTTCAAGAATTTCTAACTGGCAGCCCCCAAAAATAAGTTTGCATTGAGATCTGGTTTTTCCCATCACTTGGAAATATGCATATCCTAATACAGGAATGAAAACTCTGTTTATAACAACAATAATTAGGTAACAGTTCTTAACTTTAGCTATCACTTCTTAGTATTTTCACTGTCACACTGGGCTAAATGTTAATATGGATCATCTCATTCAATCCATGAAACAACGTATAAGGTAGGCAAGGTAACATTTCCAAGGTTATACAGGGCCAAAGCTAGGACCAAAACCCAGGATTCCCTGACAACCTGCATGCTTGTAATGTTTTCTTTTTTTCTCCACCATTCCATGGACCATGATCTTCCTAACAACACAGCTATAATATGTGGTGTTAATCATTATGCACACACACACGCACATACACATATACAAAGGAGATTTGCTATTAACTTGGATTGTATAATTAAAAATAAAAAGCCTCTACCATGTGACAAACTGGAGTCTATGTTTCTTCTGCTATGAGGTCAATATGCCATTACTGAGCCAATATTGTAATGGAAAAAAAAATAGGTTTGATGGTGAAGCAATGCTACATGTTGGAAACATATATTTATCATAGTGAATGCTTGAAATGGATGCCAGAGCTGCGATCAGGGGCTAACAGTTACATGTCTTGATTTGTGGAATGTTTTTTTCTCAAAATGTGTAACATCCAAAGCAATAGAATGATTCAAAAATACGGTAAATTTCCAGAACCTACACCTATGCAAAAAGTGTGACCAATTCAGTCACGCAATTGAGTAACACGTTGAACAAACGTACTGAAACCAATCATATGTTACCACAGAGCATCCAGAAATATGGGCCATTACCGACTTTTCCAGTTTGAATATTGTGATTTTTCAGACAGAGGAAAGGATGAGAGGAATCTCCTGGGAACCTGTTCTGCACCCTGCCCAGGACCTGTACACAGACAACCTTGTGAAGCAAGGACACCCAGCAGGCTGCTCTTGGCATGAAGATGAGCACATTGGCTGCTGCCCTGTAGATGAAGCGGCAGGGCACTGTGCTGCTTTCTTATACATGGCAGGGCGCAGTGAGAGGCGTGGATGGGTCACGGAATCACAGCATCATTACAGAATGAATAGAAACCGTTAGAAGCATGGAGCCTGTCGGAGAATCCTGGAATTTGATCCTAGAGGCAAAGGTAACAGAGGGCTTCACAAAAAAATGGCTTTGAGGAAGCCTTCATAAAAAAAAAATCAGAAAAACAGTTCTTGTTGAGCACAAACATAAATATTCACTTGTGAGATGTTGCCTTCAAACTTGATTTCTGATGCTTTCATTCCAGTGCAGATCGAGATTCTGCTGCAAAATAGGGCAGTCGAAGCGCAGCGCTGGCAATCCGGGGTCAGGTTGGAGCTGGCCTGCCTTGAAGGGCTATTGGGCCATCTTCCCAGGGAGGCAAATACCACCCGCACTTACTTTTTGATGAAAGCACATCTTGCCAATAAAATAAATTACTAATCAAACAAAGAGGAAAGTATTTGGAGACTACTTAGGCTAAAAAACAAATGAAAAATCAAAGGCCTGATGTATATCAATGCTAACTTGATATCATGGTTAACCTACTAGGGAATTCTTCTCTTGCCTAAAGAATATACTTTGTTTTTTTCTCACAAAATTCTTAAATTGCTGGTGTATATGAGTGCTTGTAAAGGATATTACGTTTAGCTGTTTTGATTGTTGAGTTGGTTGACATTTGTTCTGCTTATTGGTATCTTTGTCTCCCTGTTAATGCATAGCCAGGCTAACAGTAAATAAATAAATAAATAAACTTTAATAATGGAAAAGAGTTTTACCCCAGATTGATATTCAAATCCATCTGACCATGAGTTTTTGGAGGCATAATATACGATGCAGTGTGACAATTTTGTTCTTGCAATCAAGAAGCATAGTGCGCACCGGCCCATTCAAACATGTGTGGATGTCCGTGTCATCTGTGTTTTATTCGGTTTACATGAAATGCTTGCTCATTGTGTCACCTTAATTTGAGCTTTCCAATTTCAGCAGTATGGTGACACTGATGCTGTCTTAGTCACTTAGAAAAGCAGGTCGCTGGAACATCACGTGAAAGCCTGTGTGTGAAGACTTGCTCTCTCTCTCGCTTCCTCCCCCCTTTCACTGTTGGTGACCACCCATGCTTGAGCAGTGTTTTGGCTACTTTCCCACTGATGACTTTTCCAAACCCTGTCAGTGTCTGGCAGTTAAATGTTCTGTTGCTAGTTACAGAAAATGCAAGTTGGATTGCCTTTTTTTTTTCAAACTTGCATGTTTATCCTTCTTCACCTTGATTCCTGGAAGAGTCAAACATGTGATACTCAGGTCAAGCCTGAAGGAAATGGTTGTCCCAGCTGAAAGTAGGCTAGATCCCAATTTGCTTTTAATGTTTAATATTTTCTTTGTGTGTTGCAGAGTCTCTTAATAAAAGCAAAAAGAGGTGTTTGACCTGAACTTTAAAAGGTCCAGGCCACAGCAATGTTCAGTGGAGAGAATATTATTCCATTTGCATGTGTCTGATGAAAGAAATAATTCTGTAACGTTGACCATCTAAACACAACTGAGATGGGAGGAAAAGGGGAGAAATGAAGGGATGATTCACCGCAGTGAAGCAACACATCACAAGGCATTGAATTCTAGATTTTATCTTGCTTTTATTCCCTTCTCTCAAGAAAGATGCTTTAAATTAGTTAATGGAGAAAGGTGGTACTTTGAACTCCAGGAAAATCAAACTGTTACAGCTTTGAGGTTTTGTGTTTTTTATTTTGTTTTTTAGTCTCACAGTATCTAGTGAATAAAACCAGCTTCTTTTTTTTAAACTAAAAAGCAAGTTGTCTCATCTCTTAAGAAAGCAAGTTCAAACATTTGGTACAGATGAAGGCTGGTCAAGCATTTAGGCAAATAATTTCAGTGTCTGATGCTTATATAATAAAAGGCATTTGATTCAAAACAGTATGTCATGTTGGTCAGCAATATACGCTCCCACTAAATAACCAAAATACACAAATTGAAATAAAGTGAAATTCTTTGTCCAGAGTTAATGAAAGGTTCCTGTTTGTGAATTTTAGTCTTTGAAGTCCAAACCTTCCCAGCAGCACCAGGAATTTACTGGTGATTTATTACTATTTGGACAAGTGGCGAACAGAGTGTTACTCTATGGAAAGTTGACATTCCCTACCTGTCAGGGCAACTTTCCTAAAACCCCGGACACCAGCTCCCTTGGCCACAACTCCTCCTCCAGCTGTGCGCCAGGTGGGGTCCGAATGGGCAAAGTATGGTTTGGCCTGGTGTTGTCTCTCCTCCAGGCGCCCCCACCTCTCTCTCTCCAGTGCTCCCACCCCCACCCAAGCTGCTCACCTTCTTGTCACTCTGCCCACTTGCCCCAGGCCCAGACAAGTCTCACTTCCTCTCTGTGCCATCTCCTGTGATCCTCTTGTTACACTTAGTTGATACAGTGAATTCCAAGGCCCTTTTTGCCTGCATGACTCGGGGATAATAGTCGGATCCAGAGAGGCTTTTTCAGACCTTTTTAGAATTTTCCTAGATGGGCTGTGCTCTATTCCATGTATACAAATAGTGACTGAAGTTGCCTCCCATCTCTAAGCCCATGCTGCCCATCCTGAGACAGAACCATGCCCTGGGACTGTTCAGACTGGCAGAACCTATGGGGACTGAAGGGCTTTCCTGGGACAGGCGGGTTCTAGAAAAAGAGCATCCATGTCCTCAGGTGTTGAGACATTCACACCGTTGGGTGGGATCCAAGGCAGAAACTTAGGGTGGAGTCAAGGCTATGTTTTGACACTACTTGTGTTGGGGTGTCTGGACAGCCCCCCCATATCCCACTACGGTGTAGTCATGAGTAAAACTGATCCCAATACATTCATGAAAGCTAATGTGTGTTACCGGCTTGTTTTCTTTTCTTAGGTTGATACTTGCTTAGAAGCAACACCATTTTCACAACCATTAACATAAACTAGAAGCAACAAGACAAAGACTGATTACCTTTATCTTAAAGGTTACTTTCCTGTTGAGTCTCTGGTTTGATATATCCCCGTATAACCATTAATCTCAATGAGCTGGCATTTCGGATACATTCCTGCACATATCCTTTTGTGATGTAGCATCCTGGATGTAAAGAAAGCCTAAGACAAGAACTGTCATCAAGGGCTTTGTGGTCTACTTGGACATTAAAGGAATCATGAGTGAGTTTACCGTGGCAGACAGAGGTACCAGAGAGAGTGAAGAGCTGACCTCCCTGTCACAGGCTTCAGACTCTGGCTTTGTCACTTACTAACTGTAAGGCCTTAACACAATGGGCAACTCTGGAGCCTCTGAACTTTGGTTTGCACATCTGAAAAGTGAAGACAATGTGGTACCTGCCTCCTGGGTTACAGTGAGCATTAAATGCCGTGACTGCACTGTGCGTGGCACTCTGTAACATGTGATAGATATCCACACTCACCGTAACTAGAGTGTCCTGGAGTCATGACGAAAAGTTTCACTCATGGGAAAGGTGCAGTTTTAGTTAGGCGTTATGTGGTGGGTAGGATCTGGATCAGGGAGGATCTGAATGTGAGGAACTGCCCATTTCGTGAAGTGGAGAAGAAGAGAGGAATGGATAACACGTCTTCATCTGTCTTTGTGTCCCAAATTTGTGTCTTGTTTTCCAGAACTTATGGAAACATCTCACTCATGGAAGAGAACAAAAAAAAAAGAACACACTCATATTTTTGGTGAAATATTTAAAATCAGAGACACCATGCACAACTTTGCTGCATACAAAAAGCCTACAGGAGAAGGAGGGACAGAAAAATGTTGTTTGTTTAATTTGAATGGAGGATGAAGGAAAGAATGATCTTCAAATAGTTCAGAGTCTTGTTATTTGGCTGAAATTCATCTCCAAATAAAACTCTCCACAGCACCATCCGAGCTCTCCCTTCCTGCCTAACTTACTCTTCCCCAGAACAGCCATCACCTTTCCCGAGGCAGCACTGAGAAAAACTTCATTTCTGTATTTCTAGGTGACTTCCTAACTAAAAATATATGAAACTCTTAGAACTTAACTCTGGGTGAGGATTCCAAGCTCTAAGATATGTTCTGAAGAAATCAAGCTCTTCAATGACTTATGAATGTGTTGATTATAATTCTCTCCATAGAATGAGATCAGGACATTTGGATATGAAATTTATGTTTTCATGATGCCAAATATCTGGAAAGAAAGGTTTTTCCAGAACAAAAGGATGCTTTTTCATTTGTAGTAGACAAGTTGAAAAATTGCTGATGATTCCTTGAGATGTTGGTTAAGAAACAGTAGAGCAGACATTTGATCCTACATGGAAATTTGGGAGAGGCAGAATGCATCTAGGACACTGCACTAGACTACTGCTTTTTACAAATGATATATCTGGCTTCACTTGCAGTACAAAAGATGAATGCTTTCAAAACTCTCACTGATGTCCAAATGAGGTGTGCTAATGCCTCAGAATCACTGCTTCCCCAGCTGTTTCCACACAAGGTACCTGAAACTCTGGCCAGAATTTGTTTCTTTTTATGCATCTATGCTCTCACTTTTATTGCCATTTCTGTGGATTATGCCAGAGATAAAAGAAATGTGGAGATTTTGAGCAGGAGGTGCCTCATGATATTCTAGTATTTCCACAGGCACCAAAACCCAGCTTGACTGAAGGATGAAAGTTAACTCTGGGGTGGCATATCCGTGATCAGAGCATCCATCATCAGTAACATTCCCATCCACAATTTTTCTCCCAAGATTCTGTTATTCTTCACTAGGACAAAGACTACCCAGGGATGTTGCTGGAACATCTGGTGTGGCTATGAACCACAACTTCTCTGCAGAAAAATCAACAGCCATCCTTGTAAAAAGACATGTTAATTTAAGAAGACTAGAAAAGTGGAAATGTTAGGTTGGCAGTTAGAATAGAATTCTAGAAAGATTTGCATAGCTGGCAATTGAAGCCATGAGCATGGATGAGGTCACCTAGAAAGAGAACACAGAAAGAGAGAAGGTAGCACAGGACTGAGTCACAGGGGTCTCCAACATTTAGAGTGCAAGAAAGTGGTTTATCCAGGTGTGAAATACAATAATTCAAAAATCTCTAAAATGTCAGATATTGCACTGTATCTGTAACGGATTAGTGGAATAAGAACTCCAGTGAGACTCCAGCAAGTCTGGGATCAGACGGGAGGAAGGAGTGGGTGCAATGAGGAGAAAATGTGAACTTGGAATGCCCAGTGCCCCCCGCATATGTGTTGAGGTTGGTAATGTTCTGCCACCCAGCGTAAAGATTACAATTCATGTTTGGTCACCTCCAGAAGGAAAATTGAGAGCTTCAAGCCACGTTTCACTTTCAGAAGCAGCACACATTTTTAATCATCCTTACAACCTCCCCAGAAAAGGTATTCAGAGGCTATGGAGGTTAATAGCAGGAGGTTCATATTCCAGAAATGCCAGCAGGTACATTCTCAGCTTGAGTCAGTGTGTTACCAAGAGCACAGACCACGGTTTCTTTACCATGGCAATTTCACATTCTGGAGCTGTGCTTGTCTATTAAATGCCCGCTGCCTCTGAGTCACAGTAGCTTTTTATTATGGGACCACATATTTAAAAAAAGGGAGTTTGCACACGTTGACGGAGAAACTACTGTAATATCCATGGCTCGTGATGTTCCAAAGACGTCTTTGCCTCTATTTATTCACAGTTTGCACCCTATCCCTTCTAAGGCACTGGCCTCTCGGTACTGCTACAGATAACTCAGTGTTGGCCTCTTATGGTTACAGTTTATGACTCACACTGGTCTACAAGCCTGGAGAATTACACTGAAGCTAATGCCCACCATCTCCTCATCTGGAGATTCTATATCATGCTCTGCCACTACCATTAGAGACTTCTATATTGACATAATGTTTATCTACCTCCTTCTGACAAATAAATTGCAAAATAAACCACACCTCATTGCATGTGTGCCTCTGTCTTAACTTGAGGTGGAAGGGGTTGCTAGTGGAGGAGATGCTGGATGACTTCGAGTCATCACCCAGGATGAATCACTTGCTTGTAAAAGATGAGACAATTGCATTTGTGTTTCCAAAGCCAGCTGCTATGTTTTCTAAATCATACCTCAAGCAGAACATCTGGGGAAGGTATTCCTGCAGGAACTGTCTTCATCATTGGTGCCTAGGCCTGGCTGCCTATTAGAATCACATGATAGCTCTTGTTTAAAAATACAGAGCTTCCAGAGTTTCCAATTCAAAATATCAGGCCTAGAGCCCAGGAATCTGTATTTTTAACCAACATTGCTGTCTATTGCTGTGGAATCCTCATTGAATATGCAGGATCTTCTAGTACATAGGATCAAACCAGAGGAAGAACATCTGCGGTGTGAGACTTCTGTAAATGAGGCAGAGTTCCATCGCCTGGTGAGAGTCGAAACGATTGTTGCACTTATGACCATCTTGGGCAAAGTCACTGGTCACACAGAGTTTACAGATTTGGTCATTACTGCACTTATCTCAGTTGATATAGGGTTCATAAAAAGGGTCTTATTAGAGCTGTTTTCATTATTCCCCACAACTTTCATATAAATGCTGACCAGAAAAGCTAGAGTAGGCTCCCTAAGAGACCCTGAAGGATATTCCTAGTGTGTGTCATCAACAAGCCTTTCAAGGTTGTCATTTCTTACCCTGTCACTGTGGACTCAACAACGGAGTCCATCCCATGGTTGGGTGATAATGAGGTGATGTCTCCAGGCTTGCTTCAAGTAACCCTTCAAACTTAGATGAGGCTTGGAAGGATGTGTCCAAGATATTGGCCCTGTTTGCATCGACTTATTTTCTTCTCACATAAGATCTCATCGCCTATGCTAGTGGGTTTTGAGTGATCTGGGCCGAGAACATGGGATCTTTGTCATGGTGATTCAGGAGAGATGGGCTGGCTGATGTCACCACTGTCAACTTACAAGAAATGTATTCTCCCCAGATGGTTTTTGATGTCAGCAAAACCATCAAGTGCCTCTTCTCTAAAATAGGGATTTTCAGAGTGTGGCCCATGGAGTCCCTGGATCAGCTCCCCCTGGGTCGTTGCTAAAAAAACATTCCATTTTTGGATCTCTCTCCCATTCTACTGAATCAGGATTTCTGCTGCTGTCTAGAGTCCATGTTTTTAACAACTTCTCCAGATGAGTCAAATATGCAATAACGTTTTGGAACTAGGGCTCTAATTACAGAGTCACAGAGTGAAGGAAGCAGTCGTCTGTCACCTTTTACCATGTCCAGCTTTGGAATAGCACAAGGAAAGTCTTGGAAAAGAGTGTTCCACTCAAGTGTGTAACTGTTAGCTTAAGAGTGTTATTGCCAAGTTCTAAACCTGCCACACCCTTGGGCTTACTCATCTCAGTAAAAGATGCTTCGACTCCTACAGTCATCCTTAACGCTCATTCATGCTTTACAGTCAAAATTCAGCAGAAAATTCTGCCTGTTTTACCTGAATCCATCACTTCTCGCCACCTCTGTTCCCACCACCTTCTCGTGCCTGGAGCATCACGAGCACCTTCGTTGGCCTTGCAGCAGCCGAAGTGCTCCTTTTCAAACCCAAGTCAGGATATGTGACGTCGCTGCCCAAATTCTTCAATGACTCCCAATCTCACTAAAGAATGAAATGCAATGTCCTCACTGTGGCCTCCAAGACCCTACGTATTCTGGGCCACATCGCTCTCTCAGCCCTCTCCCCTCCCACTTCCTCAAGGCCCTGCCCTTCCTGCCACTCCTAGATTATATCAACCACACTCCCCTCAAGGCCTTTGCACCTGTTGTTCCCTCTGCCCCACTACTCTGTCCCCAGACATGTTCCTGACTCCATCCCTCACTTCGTTCAGGTCTCTGCTCAAATGGCGGCGTGGCGTGGCCTCCTCCCCGATGACTCATCCTGCAGAGCATCCTCTCTCCTTCCCCCTCACCTTGCTTTACTCTCATTCATAGCACTTTTTACTTCCCAACACGTTTATTTTATTTGTTGTCCTTTTCCTCTCACTGGGATGTAAAATCCATGGGAGCAGGTGCTTTTCTATTTCCGTCACTGCTAATTCTTCTGTGTCCAGTGACCGGGCACATATTTGTTGAGTAAATAAGTGAAGGAATAGATAATTGGACACTGTGCTTTGGAACTCCTGGAGGACCTCATGAGGGAGGCTCTGAGTTTGGAATTGTGCCTTCATCGTCTCGCTGATGTGTGGTTATTATTGTCTCGACAGCGACAAGTCATCGTGACCAAATGCTGCTCTTGAGGCCTTTCATCTCACTCTGTCGACACTCCTGCAGTGGTGTTAACAGAGATTAGAGCTGGATTTCCCCAGAATACATTTCACAACTCTGACCAGGGCCTCCTCCAGTTGAAGGCTTGTCCTTCACCAGCCTTATTTCCACCAACACCACAGATGGCATTTTTCAGAAGCTTGCTCCACTCCTATGCCCATTTGCATGACTCCCTTTGTCACATGACTCACACCTTCTGCTTCCCACTCTGCATTCCTGACACTTTAACCCACACTACGAGCTCCTTGGTCAAGGGTTTATATTCCCTCTTCCTATCTGCTGGTCTCCTCCATCACTGGTGCTACTTCCCCACCTGTAGGGCAATTCACTGAAGTGATTCTCCCAGGAACACTCCAGGATCTGTTCTTTGCCAGGTGGGAGATGCTCTGTGTTGACCTGCAGGGCCACCAGTCATGAGCTGTGCGCAGGAGCGCTGGCTGCCAAGTGCAGAGCTTTTCCAAAGGTTCACTTCTGGGAGTGCATTTTCAATCCACTAATTTCAAGTGGGCTTAGGGTGGTCTGGGACATATTTTCCCATTTCTAACTCAATTCAAGACACTTTCCAGCACAGATTTCTCTGCAGCTTTTTCTGACATGCTTTAGGAGGTTTAAATTGAATGCTTTATTCAGTTATGTAATTTGAAAAAAAAGAAATGAAGCAGGGGTGTAAAGTGGCTGCCCATAGTTCCATCTGCTCTGACTTGCTTGGAAGAAGATAAGATCTGTTTCTTGTTCTCGTCTGTTCCTGGTGTTCACCCATGTTCGACATCCCCAACGTGTAATGCACTCCATTCTGCCCAGAACCATGCCAAACGAGAAACACGAACACGGCCATGGGCCCTGAGGGCTGGTCTGTGATCTTTCCCCACAGCTGCTACTTTCCCTCAGAGGCTCTGAGACGCCCCCATTAGCTCAGCAACAGGGACTGAAAGGCATATCCAATGAAAGAGAGAGATAAAAGGCCCTTGTGCCTCAAACTCAGTGCCATGATTTCAAGGAAGAACCATCGCACAGGGTGGGACGGGAGTTCACTGCAGGAGTCGACCCCAGGTCTCTCCCAGGGCAGTGCCTGCTGAGGCAGTGTGGCCAGCCCCACCGCTCCCTCATCCCCTCAGCATCCAGGTGGGGCTACCCAGCAGAGTGAGAGAAAGAAAGCTGCAGCCAGAAGCACAGGCGAGCAGATGGATCTAGGAGGGGCTGGGGGGGCTGGCGGCCACCCCCCACCCACATACCTGCTGTGCCGTGGGTGCAGGGATGAATCTGCTGCCATGTGGCTGTGAACATGGCTGGTGATGGTTAGGGGTGGCAAGAGTGGAAGTGCCACCACCATAATTTCAATCTGTGTCTTCTCGCTCAGACTGGCAGTGCAATGTTTAACTTCTGAGTGAGAGAGGGTTGTAAAAATGCCCAACATCAAGACTATCTGCCCTTCGAGGGTGAGGACTGTACTGGTTCTCCTCACCTCTTGGTCAACCATTGATCCAGTGTGTGTATGTATGCATGTATGCATGCATATGTGCATGTGTGTGTGTGCTTGTGTGCATCATCTACTGTGTACCAGGCCATGTTGCTGGGATCAACCTCAGTTCCTCTTCTCCTGTCTCTGAATACCCATAACACACAGATTTAATACCCGTATACATAATACCCATAGCACACAGATTTCTCCTATCTATAAATCCCCATAATAGAGATTGTTTCTAGCCCGTCTGGTGTTCAAATTGTCTTTTTTTTTAAATTTATAGTACATTTGTAGTCTTTTATCTTTATTTATATATTTAAAATTTACACTAAGTGTCCCAGCAGACCCTGATCTAGGCTCTCTTGTGTTCAAATGTTGGCACAGCCCCAACACACAGAAGCAGGTATCTTGTGTGATAACACCCCTTCATAGCTTGAGCCAGCCCCAGGGAAAAGCAGTTGGCAACATTTTAGGTTTATGTACTGCTTTGAAATGCACAAACATGAAGTCTGACTCTCTCCATTATCCAAGTCTGAGGGCCCTGTCTAGGACTCTGGAGAGGATGAGGGAGAAGGTAAACTTCCTTATGATTGTCCTTCATTAATTCATTCATTGAAAAAATACTTACTGACTACCTACTACATGTCAGCTCTGTGCTAGGCATTGGGCATCCAGTAGGAAGAAGCAGCGAGTAAGTCCTTCTCCCATGGTGCCTACATACTCTTGCCTCCAGGAGCACTAAGTGTTGTATACTCATTGTCATTAACAGCCAAATGAAATGGGAAATGCAACCTGAGGATATGGTTTCCACAATACCAAATAGTTAAATGTTGACTAACACTTTAGTAGGTTTTTTTTTTACATCTTATATTGAAGCCTTTTCATTTCTTGTCTGTCTTTCATTCAGCAAATATTTATTGTGCATTCACTATATGCTGAATCTGCAGCAGTGAACAAGTCGTACATATCTTGTATCCTTTGGAGTTGTCCAAACCAATTTTTAAACGTCAGTACACCACACAAGTAAAATCCAAGCAAGCACAAAAGCAAATATTGCTTTTGTTGTTGTATCTAGTGTTTTAATTCCAGATTAGATGATCTAGGGGTGGTGCAGCGTGGAGAAGACTAGGAAATACATGAGTACGATATAATAGCAGCCCTCAGAAAGACTGAGTCTAAAAATATGCAGGGACAGAAAAATTAAGAGAGGGCAAAGCAGAGGAAAGAAGTCAGGATAGAAGGAATCCTGCTTTACTTCAGGGGGCATCATCTTTTATGGTCAAGGAGAAGGATCCAAGGAAAAATGGAGATTGAAGAATGAATGCTGATAATGAATGGATCATTGTCCTGAGGAGGAAAGAAAGTTGAGTTCAAGGGCAAAGGAGTCTCTTTGACAAGGAAAGAGGGAATTATTCCTTGAATATGGTACAGAAAGAAGGGATCAGTAATGATAGAAAGAATTAGAACTGGAAATAAGGAAAGTTGAGAAAGTTCACAATAAAAAAATAAATTCCAAGCTTCCCAGAAATAATGACCTCATCCTTTGAGAGAAAGGGCTTAGAAATGGGGACTTAAGGAGATTGGAAAATGTGATCCATGACAAACTTGTTAATTGATCTTGTTAATGATCTCACAAAATAATAGGCATTTACAAATTTAATAAATTAAAATGTCCATGCCTCTGAGAGGCATTCAACTGGGTTAGCCTTGGGACCAGCTCCCATGATTTAAAGACCAAGAGACACAGCCAGCACAATCTAAAGGAATAAATGCACATCACAGCAATATGTACATCATGGCCAACATCCACAAGTGATTCTGAAGAGCTGGATCAGAAGAGTGGATGTCTCCTTATTTGCAGGGAACCAGAAGCTCAATGTAGTAGAGTAGAAAGACCATGGGCTTGGGGTCAGCCAGACCAGGTTAGAATCCAGCTCAGCCATTTACCAACTGGATGATATCAGGCAGAGTGCTTAGTATCTGCCCATCTCCTTGGTGGACATCACAGCACTTACCACATGGGCTTGTGGGGAGGACTAAGGTGGGGGTGGAGATGAAGCATTTAGTGCAGAACAAGAACTCACCATGTTATTTCTTCATCTGTGCTTTTTCAGATTTTGCTATAGGGCAGATGGAGGACCAGGAGATGGCTATAGATTCAGATTTGCCATTGTTCACAATAGCCCTGTGAAGATGATGCCTTACTAATAGTCTATGCTGTGCACCTCTTAGAAATAACCACTACAAACCACTGTGCCTAGGACCTAAATTTCCTCAACAGGATCTATCTGTCTATCTATCTATCTATCTATCTATCTATATCTAATCTATCTATCATCTATCTGTGTATGTGTCTCGGGGGGGGGGGGGTGGTCTTAATGGTTATTTCCTTGGATTTGATTACCATTATGCTCTACCTTCTCACTTCCACTTAAAAAATAACCATTTCCCCCAAATTCTCAGTAATTTTGTGAATGAATTGTTAAAAACATAGACAGTAAGCATGTATTTATGTGCTTCCTTGATTGACATATCACCTGTAATTTCCTCTAAAATGCTCAAGCATAAACAGTGTGAGATCATGTTCCTGTTTCTTGGGTTGAACCACAACTCAAGTACTCATGGTGTTCTAGCCAGGCAGCCACACTTGCCTTCCATCAGAGGCAGCCCTTCCTCCCAGACAGTGATTGAAAGGGTTTCTGCTATTCATATTGCAACCACTATCTGAGGCCTGGCTAATTAGCATATGTATTTAGAGTAAAGTTTGTGGCCTGTTAATAAGCTGATACATATTGAAAATGTGTTCTCATTTGGTGAAATTGAAAGTAATTCAGGTATATGAATTGGCTAAAGTATCGTGGAGACATTCTCCTGCATGAACAGGGATAAGCAACCAGAAGATCCATGATTCTGAGTGATTTTACTTGAGGCTTGATCTTTTTCTGGTTCTGTATCCAGCCAAGAATCCAGAGGGTTCTGTCTGGCTGCAGCTGGCCACAGTGTTAGCAGAGGCCTATCTGTGGAATCATGGATGGCCACCTCAAGCAAACCTTCCGAGCAAGGTGGTGGTCGGATCACCTCTGTCCCTCTAGGGACAGAGAGTGAGGACTTCGTTGAGCTTGCAGAACAAGTTGAATGAGCTGCTTCCGGGCTTGCTTGAGAATAACTATTTAATTTTAAAAGTCTGTATGTGTGTCAGAATTTTATTTGAAACTGGCTTTTCCTGTGGCCTAGGATCCAGGTTGTGGAGGGAGAAGTCAATATTCACCCACTTCTAACTTCTTTGAAAGCTACCATTTTCTACCAAATAAACTTGAGTTTTGTGTGATCAAATCACCTCAAGTCAGCTGGTAATACTAATAAAGTTAAGTAATAATAAAACAAAATCACAAAAGTGCTACTAACTATTCAGGTAAAAGTCCCCCTTGAATTCCAGACAGAAGGAGTTTCTCCAGTAAGATTGACACTTGGGCCAACGTGCTAGGTCCTTTCACTTTCAGGTCTCCCTGCCCATCAGATGATTTGAAGTTGTTACATTTCTGAGCTATATACATGCTCACTCAATGTGCTTTTGCCTTTCTGCCCTGATCAGCTTCCAATCTGGGTGATAACTGCTAGCTAAATGAGAGCCCTGATTTTTCTTGACATTCTCTATCCAAGTCTCTGCTGGAGAGATGTTGATTTGAGTCCTCTGAGGGAAAGACGATGACTGTCTCGTTCACCCTCAGATTCTCAATGCCCAACACGATCTGATGCATAAGAGGAGCTCAGAAACTATTGGTTAAATGAATGAAAGAAACAGTGAATGAGGGAGCCTTTCTCCCCTCTCTTCATGTTCTTGAGTGGTTTGCTATCTGTTCCATGGGAGTCTGCATGGATGGGGACTGGCAGCTGGTGGGTGCTGAATGGACCCCCATCTTGGGTAAATCACTGCTGATGAATCTTCTCATCTCCAATATGGTCTCCACAGGTTCTTGGACAGAATTTTCCTGAGACTTATCCAAGTCTCAGATTTAAGGACTGAAAAGAAAGTTTGAAATTATGATGTACTTGTCTTAAAGGGGAAAATTGAAATTATACAGATGAAGAGCTGCTTAAAATAAAAACAAATACAAGAAAAGTCAAAGCTTTTGTCCACATAAAGCAAAGAACTAAGGTATGATTTATCTTATGCCTTCCTTGAAGAAGCCATTCACTTGAGACTACAACCTGAAATACTCCTCAGGATGGCCTATAAAATCCCTCAGAGAGTCCTGTATGCTAGATCAGAGGTGGCAAATTTATGGTTTTTGGCCAAATCCAGTCTGCTGCTTGCTTTTGTAAATAAAGTTTTATTAGCACACAACCACACCTATTCATTTACGTTTTGCCTATGGCTGCTTTCCTACTAGGATGCAGTATCAAGTAGTTGTAACAGAGACCATCTGACTATCAAAGCCTAAAGTATTTATTATTTGGATCTTTAGAGAAAACGTTTGCTGACCTCATCCTAAATGTCTGGAAAGGTTTATCCATTAATCAGGATAATGACCCTTTCCATATAATTAAAGCAACCAAAATGATAGTAGAAGGTATATAGCATGCTTTTAAATTCTTGGGATCAGTGTCAGATTTGTTTTAATTACTCAATCATGAAAAGGGCTGGATGTCGTATTTGTTTGTTTATATTTTGCCTCGTTCTACAAGGGATTTGGGATGGTATATAAAAACACATACAGTACAATAAAAAATTAAGTGTTAATAAAATCCTAGCCAGAGAAGACATAAATTAAAATAAGAGATAAAAAATAAAACAAAAATTTTACTCCATTTAGAATTTTACCCTTTAATTCTACCCTATTTCTTTGTTTCTATACTATCTCATATTAATATAGCACCCACTGCTTTTTTCTATTTGTTGTTATATCAAATCTACTTAGTTCTTTTAAAACTTTTAAAAATTATCAAATATTTCAGAGAGTTTATTGATGAATATTACAAACACCAATGTACACATCACTCACATTTTCCAAACTAATATTAAAAAAATATGGTTCTATATCTGCTTAGGACCTTCTTTAAAAAGGAAATATAATGTTGGCCAACAAAGTAATTCTCTCCACCCTCTTGGCTTCTTCTCTCACCAAGACAACCTCTAATCTGAACTCTCTATATCTTAAAATTTATAAAACACATGTATGGACCCATAAATAATACATGGTGTTATTTTTTTTATTTACATGAGTGAGGTATTATATTATACATACTATTTTGCAACTCACTTTATTTCTCAACATTAAATTTAGAAAATCATCTATGTTGGAATAAGCAGATCTAATTTATTCCTTTTAACAACTGTGTAGTAATTAAAATACACTCTTAAGTTAGTCATTATGTCACTGACTAATTACTCTGAGAAACTCAAGGGAGGTTACTCAAGGGCAGTTACGGAAGCATTTAACTGTTTCTCCTAATTGTTTTCTTTTGTTATATTAAGAGGTGCAATCACCAAACATCCTGAACCAGACCTACCACAACATCTGTGCAGATGAGCCAAGAGGTGCCAACTGAGCCTGCACAAGCGAACGCCCACCTCTCCCTTTTGAATATTTGTTCCCCACCCGAAACAAAAGGCCCCTGCTTTCTGGTGCTTGGGAGCCACAACTTTGGAATTGATTCTGCGTGGCCCCCTATTTGCTGCAAATAAGCTCTACTTTGCATGACAACTACTTGTGGTGGAGAGTCTGATAACACGCCAGGAGGCAAACCTACTTTGGGTAGGTAACAATAACCAGTGAATGAATATTTAGATTGTTTTAACTGTAGACTATTTGAAAACAAAAAGTGCTTCAGTCAGCATTTCTCCTTGTGCTGGAGACGATTGGGCAGGTCATAGGATCTGAGTAAAGGCCAGCTTCATTAGCAAATTGCCCAATTGCCTCTGAAGTGCTTATCTCATCTTACACTTCAACCATAAGCAGAGAAATTCCTCATTTCTCTGTATCCTAATGAGTGAATCCTCAAAAGGAGGCAGGGAATGAACAGGAAACAAAAAGGAAAAAAGGAAAATGCAGCTGGAGATGTGTAAGACACCCCACAGTGGAAGCTTTTCAGGTCCCCCTGGAGAGTTCTGGCTTTAGCCTGTAAGCAATGGAAAGCCTTCAAAATGCCTAATATGCACTCTGGCTAACAGGTGAATATTCTCTCTGCTTCTTTCTTGGACCTTAAATGAATTGCTTAAGCAAGAACTCAGAAAACTGGCCACAGTCTCAAGTACTTATTGATTCAGATCTTGGGAACATCAAGAGTCAGGTGTCTGTGGACTCTCTCCTGCCCTTGGTTTCTTGGAGATAATTTGCTGAATATTCTCTCCCTCCAGCATCTGTCAGTTAAAATCTTATAAGAAATAGTTCATAGCCAATGAAAAGGACTATGTCCAGCACCTTCTAGGTCCACGGGGAAGCCACCAAAGTAGACAGAAATTAGTTTAAAATGATAAATGATTGTTCCACTAAGTTCTGATGCTGGTGGGTGAAGGGGAGGAAGACTATCCTCTACCCACTCTGGGTCCTTTCTGGCTGGGCTACAAATAAAATTGACATGAGACTGAATAGCAGGAGAAAATCAAACAAAGCTTTATAACACATATACAGGGGAGAGACCTGGAAAAACTGCGTAACTCGACAAAATGGCAGAGGTTCTCATCTTAAATACTATGTTCAGCTAAAGACAAAGGAGGATGTTGGGGGTAGGGGGAGTCAGTCAGTTCTGGGAGATTACCAGAAAAGCACAGTAAACAAGAAAGAGTAAGGTTATTATGCAGATTTAAGGCCTCACCTTCTGCATTTATGAGTTTCTAGAGATGAAGTCATCTTCCCCTTTTCCCAGTACAGAGAGGGAGATACCTTTACAAGATACCTTTCCCAGTACAGAGAGGGAGATTTCCCTTACAAAGGTAAATGTTTGGTAAACAGAACTTTGATAAGAATGGGCTTAGTAAGGACCCTCCCAGTCTATCAATACCCAGAGTTATCTATGGTGATGGCCTGTCCTGGGGCAGGCCTTCTATTTTAAATTCTTTTAGGCAGTCAGTTGGGGGGAGGTCAACGTTTGTTTCAGAGTCTTCTGAACCTTTACTGTCTTCAGCTCAAAATAATCCACATACCAGAGTGGCACATCTTGGGGCAGCCTGCCCTGAACCCCATCATGGATTTGGCTAATCCAATACAATTCATAGAACATTTTTGTGGTCTCTCTTGTCATCACTTCTTCCCTTTCATCCCAAAGGTCACTCACTGTTCTGGGGAAAGGCAGGTCCAACCTTCTTCTGAAGTTGTACCTCTGCTCTTATCTTCTGACAGCCACCTAGAAGGGTGGCTATTTGAACAGGAATGAAATCACAACTCCTGGATGCCTGGGCTGATTCACCTTCCTTAGAAGACTCTAGAAGACAGTTCTTTGTTCCATTAGAAGGAATGCTCAGCACTCTTCTCTCAGTGGGAAAACACACTTACTTGTTTCTTCCAGCCTTCCTAGGTCAGCGCCCCAGGTCTTGTCAGAAGCAGAGTAGTCCAGACCCTCAGGGTAGCAACAAAGGGCAAGTCATTGCTCCAGCACCTCTAAGGAAGTATAAGCCTACACACTGACCAGGGGTTCTTTCGTTTGCAAATTCTTTCATTCCAGATTCTTACATTTACAAATGAAAGACAGATACTTTAAAATAGAAGAGGGAAAAAAGAAACCAAAACCTCAGGAAAGCAGTTGTGGGGTAGAGGCTGGAGCTGGCCTTAGGGATGACCAGGGACTAGAAGTCTACCTCCTGTACTTATTCGGTCTGTGTGCTTGCCTCTTCATCCCTGGCTGGCTATCAGAGTGAAGCTGGACTCAGGCTTCTGCTGGAACCCTGACTCTTGCCTCCTTACAATGCTGGGACCACAGGGGAAATAGGACCCTCCACATCAATTCCAGTTAAAAAAATCCTCATAGAGAACTCTGATTGGTTCAGCCTTTCTTGTGGTCAGTGAAATTAATTTTGAAGTGCTTCCTTGCCTTGTAGTAGTGGGGGCCATGCTGCATGACTCCTATCCAAACGGGATGGAGGAAAACACTGAAAGAGACTCTTAGATAGGCTAACAAGGGGACATGCTTTTCCCCGATAACAAATCCAACTCTACAGCCAAATTCACAGCTCCCTCCTGTCAGTGGAGTTCAGCCACTACTGCTTTCCTAGGACAGATGTGGATTTAATGTGTATTTCAGGGAGGGAAAAGGGAAGACTTCACCTCAGGGAAGTCTCTCACTTTACAGATGAGGAAATCATGAGCTATCCCATGACGCGGACAGAGTCGTGCAGCCCATAGCGGTGAACCGGAGATCCCTAAGGAACTACACTACAGACAATCTCTATTAGATGCCTAGTGTGTGCATCACCGGGGACTTTGGGTGGGAGAGGAGTATAAGGAAGTCTAAAGCGTGGTCCCCTCCTTCTTGTGGGTTTCCAGTCTAGTCTACCCAACCACACATGAAAACTCTGAGAACATAAGGGCAATTTGACATTTTTCCTCCCTAATAGAGAAACTTGCAATTAGTTAAATGAATTTCAACATGCAGGTTATTATTGTCTTTCCTGTATATAGATCCTACTGCCCTGACTAAATACACTTTTTACAACTTAGAGCCACCCGGTGCTACTTCTCATGTATAATCTGCTGTGCCTTGGGCACAGCTCTGCCTGTAGCCACACTGGACAAATGTTGCTGACTGCCTGACTTATGACCACCAGCCCCTCTTGACTATAGATATCTCAGGGTTGGCAGCTGTGGTCTCCTAAGGGTTAATTGGAGAAAGGAGTGTGGGATTCCAGGGCCTGCAGTTGATTTCCAAGAGTCACTCCTTGCAGGGCCAATGCCAACACAACATCTGGTGTGCACCTGAATAAATCCACAAAGTTTCCGTTTCAAGATTGTATAAATTCTGCACCTTGACTCATGGCTATTAAACCCACTGTGGTAAGATCTCCAGCAAGCATGGCAGTATTTCCTTCATGAGGGAGGACCACTCCAAGAAGAACAGCATGAAGCCATCTCCACCCACCCTGCACCCCAAAGCCTCCAGAGAAAGCTGTCATCTAGGCCCCTTCTGCTAATAATTCCATTTAGCTCACTCATTTTTTAAGCCAAGTTTTCCATTTGGAGATGGGCTTTCTCTTATTCTCTCCTGCCCCCAGGTTCCTTCTCTCCCTGTTCCAGACTCAGTTTCCCCCCAAAAGACATAGCCCTGCCCACCCCGTCTACCCCTCCTTGTGCATTCCAGTCAACCAAGACTTGTCACTCAATGTGGCTTAAATTAAAAGCAGGTCCTTTGGAGGGAAGCCAACTGCCTGCCCTCCCTCTTTTTCCTTTGCTCCCACCTTGTGCTGCTAAACAGAGTTTTTTGAAGGCTCTTGGCAGAGTCTATTGTCGACAATCCTGGCCTCTAGTTACTTCTCCTGAATGAGAATTAAAGCTGGAATTGCAGAATATTGGAGGTGAACAGGTTCTATAAGGCTATTTGGACCCACACTCCCATTGTACAGATGAAATAAACTAAGCCCCAAAAGGATCTTGCTGCTCCCTAGGTCAACTGACGGTTCTCATGCTTTACAGCCTCACGTGTCCTCTCTCCTCTACTTTTGTGTACCCTTTCTCATCACTACAACCTTCTGGGGAACTCCAACTCACCAAGTTTCACTAAGCTTTAATGGCACCACCTCTGAGAAATTTTCTTCTTTCCCCCACTCCCACCCCCACCCCATCCCTGTGCCCTGGAATTCATTATTTTCTTTGAGCGTCTCAGCTTTGCATAGCACTTCCATTACAGCTTCTCACAGTGTATGACATAGATGGTGTATTAGTTTACCCCACACACACACACCAAAAAAAAGCAGTCCTTGAGACAAAGATTCTAATGCCAACACTGGACTTGGGAGTCAACCCTGGGAGCCACCAGTGGGAGAAGGGGAAGGGAGGAAAACCTACAAAGGGTGAGGTATTGAGCAGTTTCTGCCTGTGGACAGTGGGGGCTCATCATGAAGAACATACCTCAGAGAGTTGTCCCACTAAAAAGCAAGGAAGCTGATGCATTGATCCATCAACTTTGGTGCCTCATTTTTGAGGAGTTGCTCCTGGAACATGAACTCCCTGGCATTTCTAGCCCCCCTCAAACTCTGGGCAAAGTACCCCTCAGCTAGAGGAAGCTCTCAGGCAGACAGACCTGGAACTGTCTGTTGGGGACCTCTAGCATGGAGGGGGCTGAGGGGCACACGGTGTCTTCTAAGGCTCTTACTTGTCTCTGTCCCTCGAAAAGCAAGGCCTCGGTTATATTTATCTCAGCATCCCGAAGAAATGCCCATAGCTGTTATACTGCTTATTTTAACTGAACTTGAAAAGTAATAACCTCACACAGCTAAGGGACAGATGGAGACCCTGAAGCTGGCTCTTGACTCAATGCTTTTCCAAAGCACATTTTAGAATTTTCAGCCAAATCATCCCTCTTCTAACATCAGGGGATTTGGATATATATTCCCTGGAATCTTGGGGCACTTAGTCCAAAGTAGCCTGTCATCAGCAAAGTGTTTCTTTACATTTCTTACATTTCTATGAATTACATTCATAGTGCATTTACATTTCTTTTAGTATTTTTTAAACTTTTAAATTACCAGTTAAAATTATTCACTATTGTTTGTAAATTTTTTTGTGTCAGAACTTAATATTCCAGGATAATTTTCTATGGCTTTAATGAGGCTTCATGAATCTCCTAGCTCATGCCATGCCCCAGGGTGAGGTCACAGGACCTCTTTCCATGTAGGAACTACACGTGGCGGAGATTTGGTTCCCATGAACTCTGCCATCCAGGACATTAGGAGCCTCCTGCCCTCAGCCTTGGGCTCCATGTTGATAAGAGGAGCGTTGCCTGAGGTATTGGGCCGTTCCCCTGCTCCCCACTTCACTTTGTGTAAGAGCCTGACCCTATAAACATAGAATTACTGCCCAAGCAAGTGAGAATCTAGGTAGCACCAAAGTGGGGAGAGGGAGGAACAGGTGCATAAGGGGTAAGATCTGAAACTGTCTTCTCAGAGAGGCTGGTTCATATTTGGTGGTCCCCCGAGCCCCCTTCCCACACTCAGGGATTGTTCTTGACTACTCCATATGCAGTCTTTGCACTGCCCTGCACCACCCTTCCCATTCACCAGGCAGAACACTCTTACCCCAGAGCAGTGGTGAGTGATGTAGAGTCTACTGAAGATTCGTTAGAAGTGAAGGCACTGAAGTTGCTGTATGTCTCCCTAAAATGACCTTTCCCGGGTATCCGTTCTTGGCCACGCAGAAGCTAGATCACTTTTTAAACCTTTCTTCTCCATCAACCCAGAGCCAAGCCTTCAGGTTTCTAAATTCCCTGTCCCCAGTTCCCCGTCTGCTCCATCTCCCCCTCCGCGGGCTTGGTTTTCCCCACAGCCCTGGTCATATTGCAGCCCTCAAGCCATGAATTCCTGCCCCGTTAAACCATAAGGGACCCTGGGATTACAAGTATCCAACATCCTCAGAAAAGAATTAGGGGATTATAAATACAAATACTTCTTTTTCCTCTTGTACTCCCTGTGACCAAAAGCAGAACCAGGAGAAGAAAACTCCAAATCCACTTTCATTTGCCACGTAACATCTGAAACTCCATCTTTAGTGTGAATGTTTAATATCAGTTAAAATGCAAACATTAACAGAAGAAGTCAATAGTTTAAATATCATCAGATATACACAAACATACCCCCCCACATATATATGCATACATCATATATATATACACATGCACACATATATACATGCATATTATATTTATGTAGATATATATATACACACATATATTTTCTGCATATAATATTTGAAAAGAAGAAGATTACGGAGCTCCTTCTCTGCTTTACGTGCTGCCTTTTCTCATCCCCACAACCTCCAGAAACCATTCTTCTCTCAGCTCTAATATCAATGCCTTTGAAAGTTTTCCTTGGAACCCCTCCAGGTGGGATTCACCATCACCTCTTTGCTCTCTCAGTCTTTGTTTGGTGCCTACATTATGGAGTATTAGAGATAGGTGCTGTCTCAGATTGGGCTCCCCAAAAAAGAGATCATGAGACAAAGATTCTAGTGCAAGTAGCTTATTTGAGAGGTGAGTGATCCTAGCCAAGTTTACTCAATACTTGAATACATATGACGCCAGTGCCTCAGTCCCTCTGAGAAGAAGTCCCTCTAAGTACAGCTGTTCTACCCTGCAGTGCTTCACTGCCCACGGTCCACTCCACCCAGCCCCACTGTCTCTGACCTCAAGGTTGCTCTGGGGTGCTGCAGGGAAAATCACGTTGGAAGTGCGCTCCTTTCCTGGTACAGAGCTACAGATCACCTGGTTCTGCGAATTTCCCTCTCAATATATTTCCATTTGTGCTTCATCTTTCAGAGCTTTCCCACAGTTCTGGTCTGCCCAAAGCCCCTCTCCTAGCTCTCCAGAGCCACAGCGGGTTTTGTTGAGTGGACACCCAGTATAAGTCATTGTGTTGGGAGAAAGAAAGTTATCAAGGAGAGTTGGTAGAAAAAAATGTGCTAGGTTAGTAAATGTAGACGAGACCGTAGAGGGAAAGCAGACATTGGGAATGACAGTCCCTACCTGGTAAAGAAGCCAGTAGCCTTGTGAAACATTTTGCCTTCCCACAACCTTTAGTGTTAAGAGAGGCAAGTGCCCAATGTTTTGTTGAGTATAATGAAGTATAACGAGTATAATGACTGCACCTCTGGTTACCCTGATACTCTGTCCCAATGTGATAACTAGAAAAACCATGTAGGTAAACTAAAGAGTCCCTGGGGGCAGGGCAAACATTGCTCTTGCCTTGAGGGAAAGTCTAAAGATTTGTGCAAGGAGGAAATCAGAGCAAAGGCAAGATAATGAAGAACAATCATTTGAATTTCGTGTAAAAAAGAAACGAGGCTCACAGGCTGGAGAGCTTCTGGGTACAGTGTATGTCTCGGATTTCTCCCCCTGAGTGGTGGTTACCAAAGCCAATAAATCAGGTGGTTGAACATCTGCATTCTCTCATCTGTTCCAGCTCACCTTTGCCGAGAGCTTACCTAAGGAGAAAAATCAATGCAGAGGAAGTCAGACCCAAGCCATGGAGGGCACGTTGTCATGGCATCCTCCGAGAACCTGCATCCTGCTGAGATTCATCATGGTCATCTCATTTCCATACTTCAGTACATTTGTCTCTGCTTAAACACATTATGTTTGGGGTTTGGGATCAAAGTTCTTGAAGGATAGTGATGGTTCTCAGCAAATCAAGAGATTTCAGAAGAATGTGATGAGAAAAGCATGAAATTTGATGTAAAATACACAGTTATTTGGTATCAAGAAGTCCATTTTCTGAAAAGTAGAACATCATATAGCAAGATTAGTTAAGGATTAAATAAGACAATATACATACATATATATTTACATACATATATATTTATATACATATAGGTATACATACGTATATCACACATATTTGGGTGTATGTGTGTACACTTCTAGACGCAAATGAAAATAATCCACAGTCTCATGTGGTCCAGTCTCTACATGAGGTAAACTGCAAAGGACATCAGCCCAGTCACCACGGAGTGGCCAAAGAGGAATTCCAGTTGTTGTTGATGTCTACCATTTTACATTTAGGGGCACCAAATTCATTACCCACAGCCACACTTCTCAACATCTTCATGAATTCCCTCAAAGTACTCTGGAAACTCACATACCACACTTCAACCCTAACCTTTCATCTGTGACTTTTCTCCTTCTTCCCTCCTCTACCCTCTCTGCTTTCTAGTCCAGAGATATACTTAAGAGATAGTTAATGCTTATTTGTTGAATGAATAGAGTCTCAAAATATCAGTCTTACTGGGCCATCTTAACAAGAACAGAATCTTACAATGTCCTTTCACCATGTAAATGTCAGAGCTAGTCACTATTATTGCTAATATAGTAGGATATTACTGTATTATAGTAATACAGGGGACGGTGTTATTACTAAGAATTTCATCAAGAGCAGTGCTTTGCCAGAGGAAGCAGAGAGAGTAGTCATTAGGGGCCAGTACAGCTCTTGGGGGACGCTGGAAGCCCCCTGAAGGAGCAGGGAGGAAATCAACCATGTCCATCAGCACTATGACCACAAGACAGGTGTGGACACCTTGCTAATTACACTCCTAGTTGTTCCCCAGTATACCTCTGTTGTCTCTATATAGTCAGTAATATTTGTTCTTAGGAAGTGTGCTTTCTTTAACGCTGATCAAAGAGGGTCCAGCTGTCCTGCAGTTCTCTTTAGTGGGATAGAGAAAAAAATGAAAACTCAAACGAAGGCAGTGTGTCCGACCTCAGTCACATGAGTAAAGCTCCCCCGCCCCACACCCCCGATGGTGAGAGTAGAGAGCAGTGATGATGCTGTTCATGCTGGGCCACGCTTCAAGACAGCATGACTCAGACTTTGAGGGGAATGAAGAGGGGGATCACTTCCTGGGTTAGGTTTGCTGGGGCACAGAGTAGAACTTCATAGAGGGACTTCAATACTGAGGAATACAGGAAGTCCCTCCCTCTCCTTTCTTCCACGTCTCTCACCCCTACCCTCCACTATCCCAGCAAAATCTGAGGGCTACAGACATGAGTGAGAGTGGGGAAGTCTCTACAGAAGACCCTGGAGCAGATGCTGTTGGTAGCTGACCAAGACCCCCAGGGATATGTTTCGCTGGCTGTTGTGGAAGCTTCTACGAAGCCACTCAATGGCAACATCTCCAGAGGTCTGCTGTTGGGCCAGCTCCCCAGAGGATCTCTGAGTTGTGCTTTACCACCCTGGAGCAACCTGGAGCCAATGATGGACTGATGTGGTGTATGAGAATCCAGCTCTCTGGCCTTCAGGCATGACAGACTCTCTGTGCAACTTACGCACCAGAGCAGCTCCCCACGGATCAGGCTCAGGTGGAATCTCACCTGAAATGTACCCTAGCTCAGTTCACCCTTCTCCATCCTCTCCTCACTCCCTTGCATGTGTCTCCTGAGGTAACCTCTCAATCAATCGTTGGAACAAGAATCTCCACCTCGGATCATCCTTCCAGGGGGCCCAACTTAAGACAACTCTTTCATGAGGAAGGGTTGTCTTTCATTTTGAGACTTGAAGATGGGCTCTGCCATCTCTCTGACATTGTAATTGCATTCTGAAATTATTCTAAGTCTGTTAAGAGTCTCATGGTCTGGATCTGCCCATCTTGAGGACTTGGGGGAGATAATTTGGCAAAAGAGTTAGAGGGAATCAGTGCCATCTCATTTTCCCCACACTGTGGTGCAAAATGGGTACCAACCTGTTCCTGGGGGACAGTTGGCAGGAATCCAGGCATGTCAGGGAGGTCACAGTGCTGAGGAGCAATCTGGCGGAAGACTGACACAGGAAAGTGAGAAGGACCAAGCCTTCCACTTACTGCCCTGACCTAGAGAGCACAGTGCCCTGGAAGGAAGCCATTGGGTCAGAGAACTCTGAGGTTATGTTACTGAGAGCCCTAAATTAGAGCGATACATTCTTGACACCTAACCAGCATATAGGCATAGTCAGAGAAGGGATCTGTGAACTACCTATTAAAGTGAGCTCCTCATTTCTTAGACAGCCATTGGGGCTACAAAGTTAAAAAAATATTTTTTTATTCTTGGTGATTACACCATTCCCACAGTTTTTTAAGGATGTTGGTTTTGCTACCTGCCTTCATAGGTATCTGATGACAGAACACTGCTCAGTGGCGCGTCAGGTGGTGCAGGTCACAGAATGTTCGCTGATGTGGGCCTTTCCTCTGCTTCCTGTGGGGGCTATGGTTTTGCTTTCACTTCGATGTTTTAAAGATGCCTGGCCAGCAACGAAGGAAGCACACCAATTAGCTTTGTTTTCTTTATATAATTCTAAAAATAACTACTATCTCCTTTCATGTTTTATTCAAAACCGGCCTGAGAATTCACAAGGACGCATCTCCTTTTAATGTGTGTTAATTCATACCCCCAACAGCAACAGCAGAAAAGATAAGTATGTTATTTTTAAATTCTTAAGATCTGAGAAGCCAGAGGCAAAATATGCTCAGAAATGAATGAAAACATGTGAAGGCAAAATATGCATTCTGGCCTCTGGGTCTGATCCTGCTTCCTGGAATGCCCTGTCCACCTCTTCACTCAAGTATCCCTCCACATCAAGACTTCCCAGAAGCACCATCTGGTCATTCCAGCCTCATACAGTCCCTCCTTGTCTGATCGCCTGTTAATTATATTGCATATTTGGTATTTAATAACATCACATTGAGAGGGCATGTGGGGCTGGGATAGCTGCATAGAACTTGTTCAAAACCTGGCCCCAGGATGCACTATAATTCTGGAGGAGCTAAATTACCTAACCTCAGTTTCTTCTCCAGTTGCACGACCCTGGTATTTTACAGGGCTGTGTGTATGATTATTTGAAACACTTTATCTTAGAAACCCAACAGCGTAGACGCACAATACAGTCGTGCACTGCATAACGACTTTCTGGTCAAAGATGGACGGCATATATGATAGTGGTCCCATAAGATTAGTAGCATAGAGCCTAGGTGTGTAGTAGGCTACACCATCTAGATTTGTGTAAGTACATTCTGTGATGTTTACACAACAATGAAATTTCTCAGAACATATCCCTGTTGTTAAGTGATGCATGACCATACATATTTTTCCTCGACTTTTCCTTGCCTTCCTCATGTTTCTCATTCTCTTTTATATGAGGGGTATATGTGTTGTGGTTTTCAACTTCTGAGTAGAGGATCTAAGTACAAGTAGTTTATTTGAGAGATGATCCCAGGAAGCCCCAGGAACAGAGCAGGGAAGTTAGAGTGGGAAGGGAAGGGTGCTGTCAGAAAGTTATCAGGCAAGTGACTGCTGAGGGCAATCGGAGCTTGATGCTACAGAGAAGCTCTGGAGAATGATGTGACACGTGCCAGGCTTTCCAGCCTGAGGGGCCGAGGCCTGGGGTCTTAGTGCGCCGGCCCCCACCAGTCATTGGGCAAGGGCTGTCCCAGGGCACTTCCAGCCTGCTCTGTTCTCAGGCAGAGTCACCTTTCAAGGCTCCAGAGAAAGACCCAATGGAAGAGATGCAGCTGTTGGAGGCTTGAAAGTCCGCCCCAAAGTGGTCAGCCACAAGGAAACGGGCGGGCACTGATAGAATCTGCTACAGGTGACTTTGGCTGAGAAAAAATGTTTATAATTTGGCTCCAAAACAAAAAGTTTGAGTGTAAATATTGACTTTTATACAATGCATGAGGTTAGTTGTGGACTGCTTTTGCTGGCAAGAGGGGGAAAAAGATGTCAATCCTGCATCAAAAATCTTATTTAAATCTAGGTGGAGGATTTCTCTAAAAGCCCACTTAGCTTGACAACATATAGTATAGAAGTATAAAAGTGTATACATATTTGTGTTTACACATGTACATATGTATTTGCATAACAAGCCAATTACAAAAGTCCCTTACAGAAGTTTAGCCAAGAAACCAATCAAACTGCCCAAAATTACTCCAGGGAAATGGATAAGCACACACTGAGAAGGACGACCAAGGATGAAATGGTGAGTCCTGACCCACGAGAAGGGGTGTCGTCCGAGAAAGTAGCATTGGCCTGAGTACCACCGGACGCGTGGCAGCTAACTAGGTGAGTGTGGAAGGAAGCCAGCATGAGAATTGACTCCAGGAGTTTTGACTCAGAGTCCCAAAGGAATATGCATTAGCAATGGGACCTTGGCCAAGGGATTTAGCCTATCTGCATCTCACCATTTGCATCTGAACAGTGAAAAAATAATACCTACTTATGAACAGCACTGTCCAATAGAAATTTCTGGAATGATGAAAATGTCCTATATTTGTGTTGTCCAGTACTGTAGCCACTGGCTACCTGTGGCCATTGAGCACAGGAAATCTGTCTACTAAGGCGGAGAAACTGAATTTTACGTTTTATTTAATTTCAATTAATTTCAACAGCCGCAGGTGACCAGTGTCTGCCATATTCGGTAGTGCTGCTTTAGAGCATGGTTTCAGGGATTAAATGAAACTCATCCTTATATCTGAAGCATCTGGCACAGAACAGCGCTCCAACCACTCTAGTCCCCCCACCGCATGATGAGATCCTGGTCTCATAAGCCAGGTCTCTCTATCCGATGCTAATTTAAAATTGCCTCTTGAACAGAAGAGTGTTTGGTTCCAATGTGGCTGCTGTCAGCGATCCCCACTGGTCATGAGGACTTCCTTGGCATTCTTCCAGCACCATGATTGACTTGCCAGTCGAAGACGAAATTCAAATGGCAACCACTAAACAGTATGAAATGTCTCAATTTTAACCTAAACTGGGGGCAGGCATAGTCTTCAAGGCTGCAGAAGCAGGGCTAAGCAGATGACCCAAAAGAGAGAAGAAAAGCCCCATTTAAAGAATAACAATCAGTGGCTGAAAGCTATTAAGTTCACTCTTCTAGTTCAAAGGGATTTGAAATGGCAATTTGTCAGGCAACTGTTGTCACTTTAGATGTCCCTAGTTGCTTTCTTTGAAGCCCTTGATTGACTACAGGAGGCTACGCCAGATTCTTCTAAGGACAGGATTTCCACAGTTGAACACATTTATGTCACAGTGATTATGACTCTCCCCAAATTTAATCAACAAAAGGCAAAAGAGAGCAAGTTTGAGAGTGCATGTGCTCTGCAGAGTCCAGGCAGCAGCGCGGGTGACTGTGTACAAAGGCAGACAGCCAGTTGGATGGTCCAGTCACTTAATTGTGCTGATTAGATGCTAGAGAAAGTTCCTCTGTTGGTGAGGATAAGAGGGAGAGTCACAGATAGAAGATGTCTTTCTCAGTTCTGCTTGTTCTGTCCAACAATGAAACAGACTTCAGCTTGAGATGGATAATTTCTGGGAAAGAACAACCACCTGAGAAATAAACAACCTCACTAACTAACACAGTATTATTTCTCTAGCCAGCAGAGGGAGAATCTAGAAGGACGTTTTTGACAATCATTTCTGAAAATAGATGTAAAGACAAGTGTGCCCCTGTGAAGCAATGAAAGGCTTGAGCGGAGATGGGAGCAAAGGAAAATTAGCAAGAGAACTGTGGCAGCTACAGTGCTCCTGACTCAGACTTTCTTCTGGAACTGTACAGAACTGAGAAGGAATGGGATAAGTCCTTTGAAGCATTTTTGTATTAGGAAGAACTATTTGCAAGTTAATTTGCTGTTTCCGGGGCTCACAAGAACCTCGACATCAGCAGTGGGAAGCGTGTTTACAAGCGGGATGTGTATGGTGAAATCTGCCAGGGTGGTGGTCCATCCTAAGCATCCACCTGGAAGGTCAAACCAGAAGAGTTGAGGCTGAAAGGAATGCAGGCTGTCCTCATAGCCCAACCTCTTTCTAAACTTCCACACGCTTTATATCTCAGGCAACAGCAGTGGCTTAGGTAGAAGTGGGGAGAGTGACACAGATGGTAAAGATGGGAGCTGAGGGGCCCTGAGGAGAGGGCACACAAGGTGGACCCTTGCCCAGCAGCTGTGTGCCAGATGTCCCTGCTTTGCAGCTTTGGGGACCCATCCATGGCAAATAACTAAAGAGAAGCTACGGCAGAAAAAACCCATGATATCTGCATACGACATGTGGGGACAGGGCCAGGAGCAAGGTCAGGAAAGCAACTCACCAAAGGAAGGGATGAACAGATGAAAAGAAGGTGAAGCAAGCAAAGATCTGGAAAGCTGGGATGGGAGCAAATCACACTTCTAGCTGTTTCACAGACGTACACTCCCAGGTACAGGAAGTCAGGCAACAACATGTGTGGTGTGAAAGTACATGCACACACAGTAGGAGGCTCAGAGGTCAGAGCCCCCAGGGCGTTTCACTGTTCGTTCTGTTCTGCGACGAGTTCGTGCTGGCTGCACAAGGAGAGTGTTGGGGACTGTGGGGGCGACCCCAGGCCTGCGTGTATGCTGACTGATGTAGCTCACGCGACTCAAACAGCACTCACTCTCCCGGAACAGACCAAGAAGAAATCAACTCCCACAAGAGATTCTGCCTACAAGGCTCAGACAAAAGAAAATAAATGACAGCAGAAGTCATGTGACTTCAAAATTAAATCCAATTAGCAGGCTGAAAAGATATTCAGAAGAGATGTAAGACTGTGATGTTGACAAGCTGATTGATTTTAATTCAGTCTGGAAAAATTGTGGCTTCCAAGTAAGAAAAGGTGGTGGGAAAATATTTCTCCTGGAGTTTTCATCATCACTCTTCTAGGCAAGAAAGTTTCCAAGAACTCCTATTGGTGAGGCTAGGGACAGCCTTGTGCAGAATTTTGAAGGAGGCAAGTGTTAGATACGAACATTCTGACACATGAGTGTGTCTCCCAAGATGTTTGCACATGGTACCTGGTTAAAGACGAAAGTGGTAACTTCACTCAAATTAAAAACGTAAAGCCTTCACAGGCTCATGAAGGAGACATCTTTTATTATTATTATTATTTTAATTGTGATAAAATACACATAAAATTTACCATTTAACCATTTTAAGTATACAGCTTACCTGCCTTAAGTATATTCTAATTGTTGTGCAACCATCACCCCTATCCATCTGCACAATTCTTTTTGTCTTGCAAAACTGAAACTTTACATCCATTAAACAACAACTCCCCATTCCTTCCTTCCGCCGTGCCCTGGAGATCGCCACTCTGCTTTCTGTCTCTGTGAATGTGACTACTCTAGGGACCTCCTATGAGTGAAATCAGTCAGAGTTTGTCTTGTTGTGACTGCCATTTCACTCAGCGTAGTGTCCTCAAGGTCATCTATGCTGTAGCATGTGTCAGAGTTTCCTTCTTTTGGAAGGCTGAATAGTATTCCATTGTACATATATACCCCATTTTGTTTATCCATTCATCCATCGATGGACACTTGGTTTGCTTCCACCTCTGAGCTACTATGAATAAGGCTGCTATGAACACAGGTGTACAAATGTCTCTTCAAGACCCTGCTTTCAATTCTTTTGGGTATAAACCCAGAAGTGGGTTAGACCAGACAACTCAAGTGCACAAGGTAACTTACATCAGTATCACAAGGTGTCCATGCTCTTTACCACAGAGCAGTGGTTCTCTAACTCAGCGGGCATCAGAGGCCCCCGGAGGGCTTGTTAACACATAGATTGCAAGGCTCAGCCCCAGAGTCTCTGCCTCACAGGCCTGGGTGGGGCCTGAGAATGTGCATTCCTAATAAGTTCCTAGGGGATGCTGATGCTGCTGGTCTCGAGGCCACACTTTGAGAACCACTGCCTTAGATGAACTTATTTTTTTCCTGCCACTCTTAAGATGGAAAGGAGTAAATGTAGGAGGTGAAGTGGATCCCCAGTTCTGCTCTCACTTTTGAGACTATTCAAATAGGTAAATCTCTCTAGTGGAGGGCTGAGTGTTTATGGATGCTATCTTCAGATTTTGTTGAAAAGGCCTTTGATTGTTGTCTATTTCTTATTAGAATTGTGATTTATTTTGTTTTGTTTTCATCACTGCCTCATAAATAGAGCCTATTGATTAATTCACGTTCTGACAAGAAGAAAGAGGCCTTCTCTGATCTTTGGCCAAAAATTTCCTTAAAACATAATGCCCACTATGCGGTTTAATCCAGTATTCCTTTAAAAAAAGAGAAATAAGGTTTAGTGTGAAATTGCTATTTCTCAGTGAACTCATGCTAGCTTCTTGTGATCAGATTCCTTTTAAAAGGGAAGCAGAATGAGTAATCTATTCCAGAATCTTGGAATAGATTGCACTGCAATAGACGTTTTAAGTGTCTGCTCCCCTAACCAATGTTCATTCTGAAGCAAAATAAAATTCGAAGAAATCTCTTTTCTCCAAGTGGTCCCTCGACTTTACACCATCATATCTGACCAATGGGTTCATGTCATTGGTCATCCTTTTGTTTCTGTCATGCCCTCAAGAGCCCCTTATTTGTCTAGCATGCATCATGGTCCTCTGCTCATTCAGGACAGCAGATCTACCTCACCCTCACAGGAACATTTTTTCTATTCCCAGCCAATGTCTCAGCAGCAGAAAGGAACGTCCATGGGCCCTGGCTCATTTCTCCACATTCTTAGGAACTGCACACTCTTGAGCACCAGCAGCTATAAAGGGCCAGAAGGTCTCTAACTGATCTCCATATCTGACAAGTGCAGACGCAAAGGTGAGAAGACTTGCTGGATAGTCTTCCGACTGTGGTCCATCTGGCAATGGCAGTCTTGGTGAAACACACAGTGGTCTCCCAGTTGGTTCCACTGGACAAGATCTCAACGTAAAAAGAGGCTCTAGGAGAGTGGATGTTGCTTCCCCGCAAGCCTGTCATTTCATTCTGATGAGCTTCTCAGTCACGGACCCTTGTTCATTTCCCAATGCACAGAAGTTCTGTTCCTTCTCCCAGGGACATTCTTACGGCAGAAATCTTCAGGCAGGTTCCCTCACTTCATTTAGGTCCTTACCCAAATGACCCCTTCTTTCCTGAATGTTTTATCTAAAATTGCAACTATCCCAACCCCAACTCTTCCAATCTTCTTTTCCTGCAACATTTTTCTCATTAGCATGTGTTGCCATCGCAAATGCTATTGATTCTACTGGTTTTATCTTGTTTATTGTCTGTCCTCTAAGTACAAAGAGATTTTTCTCTGTTTGTTCCACTGTTGTATTCTGAACATTTAGATCAGTGCCTTGGGGCATAGAGCGTACTCCGCAGTGAATACTGAGTGAATGGCTGAAGTCGAAGAAGGAAGCTGTGAAGGGGAACGTGGGAATGGCCATCCAGCAGGCTAGCTTACAGCAGACATGCTCTCGGGTGCGTCAATTTTTAGCTAGGACATCACATGTAAATCAGGGATTTGAAATTGGTTATCTTAAAACTCTCCATGCCCATATACTCTCTCAAGACACTGGGTACCCCTCGAGTTACTACTACTCCAATCTGAAAGTATTTAGTCTAGTTAGCTCAAAAGGCCTTCCAGCTACTCCATTTCCTGAGTCTATAGGCACTTAAGTGAGAGCTGGTCCTCAGGCAAGCAGACGTCATTATTCCCCTCTCCCTCACTAGCCTGTGTAAACTAGAACCACACCTTTTCTACCTAGCACAAAGAGACTCCCTAAAATTTTGTATGATGTTGGACAACCTTCACACAGCAAACTTGGTCAGTTCCTACAATGTCAGACTGTCAGTAAGAATGTAATTCACTGCTAGTTATCAAGTAATTACTATGTGAAAAGCTCTTGCTAAGTGCTTACAGATATCATCTCATTTAATCCTCACAGTAAATCGGTTGCATAGTGTAATCTCCATTTTAAAGATTAATAAACTGAGGCTCAGAGAAGTTATATAGCTTTCCCAAGTATGTACAGTTTGCACGTCGGGTGGAAGGATGGAGCCAGGTGAGTCCGACTTCCAAGTCCATGCTGTAGGCTCTGGGTCAAAACTTCAGCTCACCAATCCTAGGGGCCAAGTAACTCTGGAGGACACTATTAAAAATACGGTTCTGCGATACTTCTGGGCTTTCACACAGGGGCTAGTTTCAGAAAGATCAGCCAGGCCCATGTGGTCGAAGCCAAGGCATCTGGTCCGTTCAGGAGCCCATCTATGGGTCTGTGGTGGAAACCCTTAGAATCCAAGGAGACCGTCTTCCCTCTCCTTCTTTTCCATTTAGACATGGATCTACATTTTTCACACTGAGCATGGCCAACGGGCCCAAGGCACATCTGTGTTTCTACACAGCCTCCCCATCATGCACACAAATAAAATAAGGGATCGCCAAGTAGACACCTGTATATACAGTCACTTTCTCGGCCAGACAGATATTTATTTGCTGTTGTATAAATGAAGGAAATTTGCAATCAGCCCTGAAAATTTGGCCACACTGGTCCATCCTTCCTCCTCCCCAGTGATTTCTTCACTGAGAATGGCCACAGTCCGTGACACTTCATTGTACTCTGCCTCAAGACCAGCTCACAGTCCTGAGAAGATCTGTTTTGCACCTGTACTGGGGCCTCGTAAGGTGCTCTGGCTGTCAGGGAAATCCTGTGCACCAGTGCTAAATCAAGTCTTACATGACAGAGAGGAAGTGCTTTTAAAGGCAGGTGTTCTAATCCTGTCACACATTATTTTATGGGATGGCCCTTTAAAATAGCCCCTGTGTAATGGGGCTTGCTTTTAAAGGGGTTGGCCTATCTCACTGGACTGAGAGTGGAAAAGATGTAAAAACAAGGCAAGGACGTAAACCAGGAATGTCAAGTTCTACCCCGTGTCTTTACCCCACACACAGAAAGAAACATCAACGAAGAAATGTTAGGATTCTCCCTCAGCAAATTGTAAATTTTTAATTTGTGGGCTGTCATTAAAATGCTAGGAGAAAATTTTAAGTGCATTCTTATAGCAAGATGGTGTTGACAAACAGTGTTTCAGAATTGCTAGGAGGTTAATGATTTTTCTTAACTAGTTATATTTTAAATTAAAATATTTTAATCAATTTCTATTTGATTGCAGAATTTCTAGAACTGGTACAAGCAATAGCATTTTTAAAAATACTTTAAAAAAAAAGCTTTCTGTGTGTAGAACAAGATTTGCACAGGTGTCATCAGTAGCCCCAGGACTGACAGAGGGGCTGGGATGGGAAGGATGCACTGACGGGTGCCCTCTTGAACACTTGAAGCGAAATAAGAGAAACAAGTCAACAGAGCACATGGCATCAGGATTTGGGTCTAAGTCCCATCCCTTCTGAGGACACTATCCACTACATGGCTGTATGCCACGTGTCATGTAGACAGTCTCATGCCATTATTAAGTGACCCAACCTCTTGGGATGGCTCATGCTATTTCCAGAGCCCTGTTTGGCATTAAATTCTTATTCCTCGGGTTCATCTGTAGCCTACTCCACACATTGAAAGGGCCATTTTCTTCTACTTACCACATGGATCCCTAGTTTAGAAATACATCCCATGAACTTGTTCCTAACTTTCCAACCTCCGTCTTGCAAATTCTCCATTACTGTCAATCACCTTTGAGTCTAATTCCCGCACTTACAATTCCTCTCTCACTAGCTTGGTTTATTTTGCTTAGACACACATTTGCTCACCATGTCTGCCCACATCACCATGGTTACACCGAGCCACGCCCTTGCCCATGCAATGCTGGATTTTTCCACGCTCTAGAGTCAGCCAGGGCTTGCCCACAGAAATGCCTGCAGGCAAGCCAGGGTTAGGAAGAGGTGGGAGGGCCTTTACTTATTTACCACCAGGGTAAACAATGCATGACTCAACAGATGACACAACAGGAATGGATCACCCTACGTTTCACTCAAGACCCTCATCTTCTATGGTGCAGCTGTCCCCTGAGCCACAGCAGAGGGGAGCAAGGACCACACAGTGGGAGAAATGGGCATAGAGCTCCTTAGTCACGGGCAGCCACTATAGTCTAAAGTCAGCACACCCGTGTGTCCGGCAGATTTACCTGGAGAGCTATGGACCACGTACTGGGAAGGGCAGAGACGAGCATCAAAATCACTGGGGAGGCTGGATTCAATGACGCTTGTCTATGGGGATGAAAACAAACCTGGGTGGTGGACATGGAAAGGCAGAGTAAGTTGTAAGCTGAAAAAGGCTTTTTTCATATTTTAAATTCTTATTTCATCTATAGCCCATTGTTTTAGGATTATCTTTACTAACTATTAAGCAAATGCAAAAGAAATTTATAAAATATGTGCAAGAATAATAATAAGATCTAAATAAGGCATCATAAGTGATAATGCAGTAAGCACTCATGGCCCACCACCCAGATGAAGAAAAAACAGGCCCTTAACTCGGAGGTCTCCTGTGGGCCCCCTCTCATCTCACTTTATTTCATTCCTCCCCTTCCAAGATTTTCTTGATAGTTTTATCTTATATAAAAATATCCCTAAAATACAGTATTTAGTGTTGCGTATTACTGAGCTTTATATAAATGAAATCATACTCTGTGTCCTTTGCTGCCATTTGTTTTTTCACCCAATATTATGTCCCTGGGATTTATTCATGATTTTCACACAGCTGTCATTCATCCATTGACACTAAGTGGTGATTTTCCCTTTTTCTGGATGTCCCACAACTTATTTTTCCATTTTCCTTTCGTGGGCATTGGGTTGCTTCCTGTTGGCGTGTTTGTGCGTGCGTGTGTGTGCACACGCACTGTCACAGTCACAGCTGCTGTGGATGTTCTCACACAGGTAGAAGAGCAAGAGTTTCTCTACGGAATATACGCAGAGGGTGGACTTGCTGGGTCATGGGGTGTTCACATTTTTAACATTTCTGGGTACTAACAAACTGTTTTCAGGGAGGTTAGAGTAATCGACAAATTGCTCCCATGTCTGCACACCCTTGCCAATCCTTGATATTACCAAAGCTTTCCATTTGTTTTAGTTCTGTGGGTGTGAAATAGTATTTCATCTGATTTTGTGATTTGCAGTTCCCTTATTCCTAGTTAGGTTGAACATCTTTCACATGCTTATTAGCCATTTGAGTTTTCTTTTCTATAAAATTACTCTTCAAATGTTCTGTCCGTTCGTCTGTTGGGTTGTTTTCTTTTTGTTAGCATTTTTTGGCTTGCTTTATATATTCTATATATACTCGCTTTGTCTGTTATGTATGCTGCACGGATATCTTCCTGTTCTATCTTTTCATTCTCCTCATTTCAGTTTTTATTAACATTAGTTCTTAATTAAAACATCGTTGAATTTGTTTATTTTCTTCTGTACAGTCTGTGCTTCTTGTGGATTACGAACTCCTATCTCCCCCAAGGTCGTAAAGATATTTTCTCATATTATCTGCTAAAAGCACCATGGTTTTACATTTCGTATTTAAGTCTTTAATCCACCTTCCTTTTTTGCTTGTTTGTTTTTGGTAAGGTGTGAGGTAGTTTTAACTTTATTTTTCTCTATGGACAACCAATCTCCCCTGCACCATTTGTTGAAAGCCCTTTCTATCCCCACTGGTCTGCAGAACCAACTCTGCCTCAAAGCAGGATTGCCTATACATGCACGGGCATGTTTCTAGGACCTCTATTCAGTTCTGGTTTTTTTTTTTTTCTGTCTATCCTTTCACCGATGTATCATTTTCTTAGTTACTGTAACTCTAAATAAACCTTGTTTTCTTATTGGATAGTTTCTCCCACAGAAAAAAAATATAGTTTTGTTCCTTTATAGATTTGCATGGATTTTAGAATCAGCTTTTCAAGTCCCTGTGGTAATTTTGAAAGGGATAGTATTGCATCTCTGGGTTCCTAGAGAGCATTACTGTTTCTTCCCAATCAAAATCCATCTCTAAGTGAAGACTTGAACGGAATTTTCCTTTGAAGCAAAAAGGGAACAGTGGACCACCTTAAGAACAGCCATAGCCCCAAGCCGTGCAGCAAACTTTGCGTGCCTCAGATCCAAATACCCACGGGAGATTGTCCAGCAACCTCAGGCCCTACATGTGTAAACCCAGAGTAAGCCTTCGCAGTGTCACAGAGGCATGTTTTGGCAGAAATGGAGAAAGATACAAGGCAAAAGCCAATATGTAAAAGAGAACAAATGTCAAGGAAAGTGAGATGGATGTAGATTCTGATAGATTCTGTAAATTAAGGCTGTTATCTTGTTAAATAGAAACTATTTGTTTTATAAATCATGAGTATCAAAGAAGATTGTGTTAAATCAGAGTAAATTCAATATTTCTTATGTATTTTTCTGGAAATCATTTCCATAAGCTATAGCACACAAAAAATAATATTAATTTTTTTCAGTATACTATATAATGCCATAATTCTTTTTAATGTTTAAATAATGTGTCTGTGCGTGTGTGTGTGTGGAGGGAGGTGTTGGAAATTTTATTTTGTGGCAGTAGAATTTATTTAATCTACATTAAATTTACTTTCCTCGTTTGGAAAATGGGGTTAATAATACCCAACTTAACGAAAGTGATTAAAAACTAAATTAGATAATACATGTTAGTGTTTTCAAACATTTCTTAGCTCACGGGGCTTCTGTGCAAACGGCCTCCCCCCCACCCCTGAAGCCCGTGCTTCTGTCTGTGCTGGCGGTGGGTGATGAACCGCTGCTCCTCCCCTCTCCCGCCCAGTGTCGTGTCTGGGTCGTCCCAGTGCTTCTCAGGATTTGCTGTGTAGAAGAATTAAAGCGAGGAGTGGAGCTCAGGGCACAACACAGCAGAGAAAATTGCAGAAGCTGATAAGGCTAAGTAATTTAATGAGAAAAAGATAAAGTTTCTGGTCAAAATGAAAGAATTATCAAGAAAGTAAAAAAGGCAGGGAAGAAAAGACAAGAATCCATTCGTATTCAGGAGAGAAGAGAAGCTCTGGGACAACTGCTGTCAATGAAAATGAGAAAGATAAAAAAATGAGTTTTAAAGATAGATAGACAGATAGACAGACAGATAGATATATTAGTCCTTTAGAGCATTGCTTGTAAAAATGAAGTAAAGATATAAATTGTCTTATATGGATTCTCTTTCTTGGACTGATTCTCTGCCAGACCTGGTCCTCAAAGTAGCTGATTCTCATATGGGTTACATACGAAACTCACGAAGGCAGAGCTGCTCTTGTTGAACAGTGTGTGCGGATTCGAGGGCGGGTCTCCTGAGAAGCTGCTGGAAATGCTTGGGACTCCTTAAGGCACAGGTATACTTGAAAAGACTTTGAAAAACTTGAAAGTGACACACACATGAGGCAGGATCAACTATGAGGAGTGGCTGCTGCTTACAAAGCATTCTTATAAAAGCAGGATCTGCAGCTCCCTGGATGCTTGTTGAAATGCAGACACTCCAATCAACTCTACCAGACTCCACCTTGTTAGCAGGTTCCTCGTATCATTCTCTATGCCCCAAACTTTGAGAACCAGGATGTCTGTGGAACAAGGAATTTGGGAGGGGACAAAAAAGACCTGCTCAGGTCTATACCCCATAACAAAGAGCAAGTTTTGTGGCCTGCATGTTTTGACATAAGTGTTGACTTCACTTAGCTCAGGTGGAAAATATTTTTCCTCGTCCTCAATGTCCCTGGAGAAGCAGAGTTCTTGGTGGAATCTGCAAGTCCATTTGTGCATGAGGTCTGAATTGATCCTTTCATCTACACGTATACGTGCTATAATTTGTCAAATGTAAAAGGATTTTGTTGTTATTCATGCAAAAATTTATTAAAATTTTCATTGCATTTAAAGGAGTAGAATCAAAAATTATTTGGCTCAATTATAATCACTGAAGATTGAAAAAAAAAGGACTTATGAGCTATATATATTTTTTTATTTTAATTTCTTTCTAATTTGGGAGATACTCAGTGTCTGTGCTAAGCAGACAGGGCAGAACTTTTGACATAACCCAGAACATTGCCCTCTGGTGTCAGAACAGGTAAATCCAGCTGAGTGACTTGAGTTGGGCTTCCAAGGTGCTCCATCCATCTGTATGGAATTGCCTGACTGTGTGGTCCTGGAAGAGAGGTTAATTTGTGGCCACTCCATTGCTTCTAGTGCCCTTCCCTACACCATTCCAGGGGTGCACTGACACACCACAGAAATTTTAGGAACCACTTATTTACTTAAATGTCTCATATGACATCCTTAACAGAAATCAGGGATGTAAGCAACACTCGACAAACACACCATAATTTGGTCCATACCTTGCTTTGGAGGTAAACTCTATATAGGAGATTTCTAATACTTTTGAACTTTGACCAAACATTAAATGGCATTTAAAAGCCAACTCTTAAGTGGTGGAGCGAAATCATGTGAATAGATTTGTACTCAATTTTTTAAAATTTCAGTCTGTTAAAAAAAAAAAAAAAGGCAAGAGGCTGTCCTGCAGTCCACATCAGTCGTGAGAAGAGAATTCAGTTTGCCTTTCAACGTGTTCATATTTAGTTAGAGTTTCTCTCATGTCTACAACTCAAATTATTAGAGGTTAAAAGTTTAAAACTTACATGAAACTTCAGTGTGAATACGAGAGGGATTTTGTAAAACCATTCTTAGCTCCTCTGGGCTCTCCCCTCTAAACCCTCACCACACACACACACATGCACACACGCAACACACACACACACGCACAGACACACACATGCGCGCACACACACCAGTAGCACATGTTGCTGTCCATGAAACAAGAGTTTCAAGGTTGTGTGTGTGTGTGTATTTCTTTTCCTACAGGAAATGGTAGAGGTAAAATGTCTCTAAAATATTTAAAGACTAGTAGTTCTATTGAGTTACGGATATTCTTTTTTTTCCTCTTGTTAATTGTGCACATAAATATTTGTGTTTCCTAAATTTGAAGCCAGAAACTGAGGAAGAGGGAAACATTCTCACAGAAAAGAATCCAACCTCAGCTCAAAATATATGCAATGAGAGGTTTTCACAAACCAATTATTCTCTTTAGATTCCAGAGAGTTAACTGAGCTGATTTCTTGAGCAACCAGGGTTTTCTAGCAGCAGACGTGTTTCCCAGCGTCAAGACCTGCTGATAAAATTACTGGAACCAGTGCGCCACCTAATGGTCTTTCTACACATTGCGGTTTACTAGGAAAAGGCAAAAGAACTTGGAAATTCCCTTCAGCAAGCGTCCTCTAACCTGAGTCAGGTAAGATTCTCACAGAATATTAAAATTTGCTGCTTATCCTAAATATCCATTCACTTTTTATGAAAAAAAATCTTATCCAGGGCCTTCAAACCCTGTCCTATGTTAGACCATCTATCTAATTCAAGAAATATCAAGCGGATCTGGTTTGCTGTTAATTTCTGTTTCTTCTCTAGTTACTGGGAAAAATTTGAAAGCTATGTAGCAGAGGCAAAGGGCATCGTCCAATCGCACTCCTAACCCTCAAAGTAAAATAAGCCCTCAGGTAACCTGGAATCAGCCATCCAAATGTGGGAGCTGCATGAGGTCATTTCATTCAACATGAACCAAAAACTAATTGAGCTCAAAGTTAACACCATTGAAGTTGGGATAAACAGACGTCATGTGGCTCCTAGCTAGATGCACTGAGTAGGACGTAACATCACTTCTGTGATTTTCCTGCCAAAAATGAAAGACATTGGAGAAATCCAAATTGAGTGACATTTTACAAAATAACAGGCCCCTACCCTTCAAAAACATCAAGGTCAAGAAATATGAAGAAAGGCCGAGGGACTCCTCCAAATTAAAGAAGTCTAGTGAGACGCGACAAGCAAACCCAAGTGTGACTGGGTCCTGGACTGAGGGAAATAGCTGAAAAGGGCATTATTTGGACAAGTGATGACATTTGAAAGTGGACTTTGGACTAGATAACAGCATTGTACCAATGTCAAATTTTCTTACTTTAATAATAATACAATACTGTGATTACGTGAGCAAATTTCCTTGGTCATAGGAAATATTCACTTGGGGAAAACCTGTGAGAGTTTCCTCTTACATACAGACCCAGAGCAGTGAGGTAAGTTTTCTTGTAGGTGGTGCGAGAAGGAAAGATGACAGGACAGGGGACCCTGCGTCTGTGGTTGTTGCTTGTGCAGGGCCGCCTGGCTTGGGGCTCGAGTCCTTTGTGCCTTGACTTCTGTATCTGTATAAGGGGAGATGGATTTTCTCCAACCTGTTCCATGTGACCTTTCTGGCAGGGATGCTCTGAAGATTAAATTAGACAAAAGTCTAAAAGTTAGTTAAGAATGTTCTTGCCCCTGCATGGAGAGAGGAATACAGAGTGCCCTCTGCTGGTGAGGATATGAGCAGCGAGGGGAGAAAACATGTCTTCGTGAGAGAAAACTCGTGTTCATGAAATGAAGTCAGAGGACAGGAGGGAACCAGTCGTTTATCTCATGTTTGCCTACAGTGGTTCTCTGTTCCCTGCACATTTCTTGCTACACTATCTCCTCAGACCTGCACTGTGACTTTGTACAGTGCATGGATGAGATATTGTAAATGACATTGTATTAATGATGAAAGTAGGGCTCATATACGAATAGCGACATCTCAAGTTTGTTTTCTGTTAGTCCTGGGCAGAGTTGGTGTGAGGTAAGAGGCCAGTTGTCTCATGGGCGTTCACTGCTCCTCAGTTGGATGCAAGATGCTCACTTAGCAGAGGCACGGGAGGACTGCCGGGAGGCTTTGTCTTTGAAATACTCCAGACTTGGATGGTCACCTTCCCTCCACCACTTCCCAAGCATCCAGACTTCAGCTTGAGTCCTTTTACCTCCCTGAGCCTCAGTTTCCTCGTGGTTTTATTCTTTAATTACATATGCACATCCATAAAGGAAACAGCACTGTTTAGTGTATTTATTCATAATAATTTAATATAACTTTATTGAGGTATGATGTTGGTGTGGAAAAGTGTCATGTCCCACAAGTACCTCTCCATGTGCTTTCACAAATGGAATACACTTGCATAACCACCACCTGGATTATGAAAATAAACATCATCAGCACCCAAAAGCCCCTTCTCATGCGTTTTTAAATATATCAATGGCATTCTACTGTTTGCGTCATTTAACACCTTGCTCTTTTCAGTCAACATGTTTTTGGCTGTAAACTGCTGTACTGAATTTAATTCAAATTGAGAATAACAATTTTTATGGAACATTTTTAACAGTTTATTATTTAATGAAATAAGATAATATACAAAGGAGAGAAGATGGGAGAGAGAAAGCAGAGAGGGAGAGGCAAGGAGGGAGGGAGAGTGAAGGAGGGAGGGAATGGATAGCCCAAGTCATGTCCCCCACCGCCTGGCACAGTGAATCATTTTGACCAAACCCAGGAATGATCCGCTCTGTGGCTGCCTCCACCTGTATGGTTCTGCATTCCTGTACTTTGTTCATGTGATGGAGAATGATCTAGAATGTCCACTCACATAGGTGTTCTCTAGAAGGTCATTTCTAATACCTGTAACCATCAAGGGAAAACATCCAGTCCCTCTCTCTTCATCATAACTCATTTTTAGATCCCAGTGGATGCTTGCCAAGCATTTCTTTTATAGTTATTTTTACCTTCCTGGTTAATCTTGGCCTGTGCTGCTTTCTCAGCCAAAGTGGAGTAGGTACAAGTCCTGACTCTGGTCCTGGCCGCCCACACTGGAGGGTAGTAGGGTCATTCGACTGCCTCTGAGGTGAGATTGGACTCGTGCCCGATTTTACAGCTGGTATAATGAGCCTCATGAGGACACGCTGCCTACGCCAAAGGACATCACTGGATCTCCGTCACCACTTGAATTTACTCTTGTGGGAAACTCAGCCGTGATGGTTCTCAGTTTCATTCACCCTTCCTCTGTACCTCAAGATCCTCTGTAAGTTGGGAGGGACAGGTCAGACCCTATGAGATGTGTTTGAGCTGGTGGTCACCTAGCCAAGCACACAGACTTCCGTCTGCCTATTCCCGGGGCTCGTCTTCCTCAGCGAGGAACAGTACGGAAGTGAGAAAGAGCTCAGGGGCTCTGGAGCCAGAACAGGCAGTGTTCATATCCAGGGGCACCTAACAGCTGTGTGACCCGAGAGTGTGGTTACAGAACTGAGTGCTGCACCCGTCCTCATCCTGAAGGAGAATTAGATGAAAGATACAACATAAAGCACAGATCATAGAACCCGACCCGTGTTAATCTCTAAGAGGTGTTATTTTCTTTCCTTTTTTCCCTCCTTTCCTATCATTAAATCTTCCATCTGCCCTTCCCTCTCTCCCTCTTCTTTCCTCCCTCCCTCCCTCCCTCCCTTCCTTCCTTCTTTCTTTCCTTCCTTCCTTTCCTATGCTAAAGCAAATGAATGTGTTGCAAAATCTAGGTGGTAGCTTCATGGATATGCACTATATGTTATCTGTGTATCTCTATATATTTGGACTACTTCATAATTAAAAATTAAAATATTAAAACAATATCCACCAAAAAAAAGTCCTAAAGGCCCGCACCAGACAAATTGAAGCAGAATCTCTGAAGATGGGACTATTTGTAATTTTGAGAAGCTCACAGATGATTCCATTATGTAGCTGGAGTTGAGAATCATTGGTCAGTCCTCTATCACAGCTGCTAATTTTTGAGAAGAGTGATTCAGTTTGGTCCAGATCGGGTTTGGGACCCCCGCCCGGGTCAGCTTGTCCAAGTAAACATAAGTATACGCCAGAATTGTTGGGGCAGACCTTTGAAGATTCTGGCAATAGCAGAGGGAAAAGATGTCCACCAGCGCTGATCCATTTGTTTGGGTGAGAGAAAAGTGGAGAATTCACCCTAAAGAACACGAAACAAATTGTAAGTTCAGTTTATGTCCCCACCCCCGGCCCCAAATGCAGGTATGGGAAGCAGAAGTCTGGGAAAAACCTGGGTAAATCTCCACGCTGATTTTCCCTCAAGAGAATGAATCTTGGGACATCAGTTTAGAGCCAGGGGCTCCTACATTCTTCCCCAGAGTGGACCTAACCTCCTGGGTCAGCCATGCAACTCCCCAGACCTCAGCCTTGACCACGTGCCAGTTGCTGTGCCCAGGATAAAACCTGATTCAGCTTCTGGACTCCTAAAGTCTGAAGAGGTGGGACAAACTGAGACTGACTCAGAAAGTGAGAGGCTGCATTTTATTTTCTGTGCAATGGACCTCCAAAGAAAACAAATATCAGTGTCATGTATGTTCAGGAAAAAATATTAAGGCTAAAAGGCAGACTTGATTTGAGTTAATCTGTCAATGAGAAAAAAATAGCAAAATCATGTAGGAGTGTTCTGTTGCATGTAACCCCAATACCATCACTATGTGGGTTATTATAGAAAAGTGCTGGCTTGAACTGGGGCAGAGTTCAAGAGTTAGAGGTGTGCAGATCACACGAGACTGGGAGTTTTGTGTGATCATAGGGGTGAGGAGTAATGACTGCAATGTGCAGGTCATCTCAATTCAAACCAACAAATAGTGATAGAACATTGTTAACCAAAATATAAGCATCATTAAAATAAAGATGTTCATAATGGTTTCTGGTTTTTATTCAAAGCTTTCTTTGATCTGGGTATTTTGACAGTCAATTTGTGTGCCTTTGCCTGATATTGCAGAGACTGGTGACCATGTTCAAATGTAGCAGAGAGAGAAGCTGTGTGTGCTGTGTGTTGTCGATGCATCGTTTTGGAGGATGGGCAAGTTTTCCCAAATGCCCTCTTTCTCGTTAACAGGACAGTGATGAAGATAAGTCACCTTTGCCTCTGTTGTTATCAGTCGCCAGATAATGTTCCCAGCATTGCCTCCCTGCCGACGCTCTCGGCTGGAGGCCAGCAGGTAACTTCAGGTATGCTCCAACAATTGAAGACAGTGATCCCAGCGGCTGTCAGCTCAAGTACGTGATATCTTTCCCTCCAGACAAAGCCAAAGCCTGTGAGTCATCCTCTCAAAGCCAAGTTTTCCAGGATGGAGAGCTTGAGCACTTTAGTGCTTCCCTTCTGCACGCCGAGATTGGAGTGTCCTGTGTCGCTCTTCTCATAAAGTCTTCTTTGTGTTTCCACCTGTTTCAACAACATTTAAATCTGTCAGCATTTGACCACACCCGCTGCCAGTGTGTGGTATTTGGATTTTCAAATGTAGAGGGGAGGTTCAAGTAAAAAGTAAATAAATAAATTCCCCACTGCCTCTCCAACTGGATTTGTGTAACTGTGTCAGACAAAATTGAGTGCATATGTAAGTGCATGGTGTGTGTGTGTTGAGAGATGGTTTCTGCACATACTGAAAATAAGGTTTGAACTCTTAACGGTCTGACAAATGAGAAATTAGCAGAACCAACTATCTGAGGAATCAGCACCTCATACTTTACTGCAAGAAACTAGAATTAAGAAGACTCAGGCGTGTCTGAGGAGGTCTTCATTTGAAAGTAGCATAGATCTGTCCTAGCTCTGCCCACTGAGAGTGTCTTGAGGCAACGAATCTCCAGTAGGAATAAGCACACCCAGCACCCAGATCTCAGTTACTAAACACCATTCTCCACTAAAATGAGCCCAGGATATTTGGAGAAATGGCTAGGGCAAGGAAAGGTCAAAATGAACATGGAATATGAGCTGGAAAATAAAGAAATACTCAAAGAATGATGGGGGCATGGCCTATTAGTCGGCTCAGGCTGCCACAACAGAATATTACAGACTGGGGGGCTTAAACAACAGAAATTCACTTTCTCACAGTTCTGGAGACTGGAAGTCCAAGGTCAAGGTGCCAGCAGGGTTGGTTTCTGGCGAGGTCTCTCTCCCTGCGTTGTAGATGGCCATCCTTGCTACATCCTCACATGGCCTTTTCTCTGTGCGAGCGTGGAGAGAGAGAGCTCTGGTGTCTCTTCCTCCTCTTACGGGGGCACCAGTCCTATTGGATTAGGGCCCCACCCTTATGAGCGCATTTAACATTAATTACCTCCTCAAAGGCCCTGTCTCCAAATATAGTCATTAGCGGATAGGGCTTCAACATATGAATTTTGGGAGGACACAGTCCAGTCCAGTCCATAACATGTGCCAAAAGTACACAGGAGTCAGCATGAAGGGGGTCCCACTAGCCAAATATGGTACCACTTGAGTATCAAAATAAATATTGATAGCAACAGAGTATAACCTTGAATAAAATAAGAATACATGCTCCCATGCTGATATAACTAAATGAATGAATAAATAAAAAACTGGGGGAGAAGACAGAGCTCTTCCTTGCGGTAGAAAAACAGTTAATGAATGTATAAGGAGCAATGTAATTAGACAATCACAACTGCCATTTAGCAATCATCTTAGTGATACTTAATTCAGGCAAAATTGCCAATGGATGATAAAACCAGTGAGTAAAATTTTGAAGAACAAAATATTTACATGATTTCAAAGTACCTCCCCTAAGATGTCTATACCTTACAAAGGGAAAGAGAGTACTTTGCAGCAGAGAAACCACCTTAACCAAGTGATCAAAGCTTGATAGTGGGACAAGATGCATCACGTGCCTCCTGATATGTTCACTGATATACACATCATGTGCTCCGAGAAGAAGGTGTATCATTTCTGGGGTATCCTTGTCAAAATGTGCATAACTTGAATCTCATCATGAGGAAATATCAGACAAACCCCAACTAAGCAACATTCTACAAAACAACTGGCCTGGACACTTCAAAAATGACAAGATGATGAAAGACAAAGACAAAGCCTGAGAAATCATTCCAGATTTTAAAAGACTTGAGAGACATGACAACTGAATACGATGTGTGATCTTGGATTGGATTCTGGACCAGTAAACACACACACACATACGTGCGCACGTGCACACATGCACAGATACTATAAAGGATATTGGGACAGCTGATTAAATTTGAATGTGGACTGTGAGTTAGATAGTATTATATGAACATTAAATATCCTAATTTTAATAATTCTATTGAGGTTATGAAAGAAAATGTCCTTGTTCGTAGGAAATATACATTATAATATTTAGGGATAAAGGAAAACAATGTCTTTAACTTACTCCCAAATGTCTTGGAAAAAAATGTGTGTGTGTGTGTGTAAATAGATATATGTATGTAAGTATAGATGGATGGATGGATAGATAGGTTGATAGTATAAATGGAACAAAATGTGAACTATTAGTGGATTTGACTAAGGGGTATATGAAAATTCTTTGTACAATTCTTGTAACACTTTGTAAATTTGAAATTATATCAGTTTATTTAAAAATAAACTTGAATACAAAGAAGTGGGGTGACTTAGAGTCACCTAGCTGAAAAGTGGCAAATGGGGACTAGAAGTGAGATGACACGTCTCTCAGTTTCTCAGTCTTACTCCTTGGTCAGAGGAAGGGAATGGTTAGAAATCTGACATCTGTTTCCATATTTGCCTTAGTTTCACCACCCAGTAACTCTTAGGCCAATCTGAAATACTCTACATTTCCACTTTGGGAAGTCAAAACACCAAACAAAAATAAATCCTTTTTATTGGAAATCTACTTGCCTCATGAAAATCACAGTGACCTAAGGGTTCCTAGGATGCAGCCTCAACCACTGATTCCTCCTGAAGTGGGTTCAATGATGGCTCAGCTTACACGAATTTCCATTCAATAGCAATTGGTCTAGACCCCAACTTTATGAATATTTCCACTCTGACCTGATCTCAGACTGAAATGAATTTTCAGAGAAGTAAAATTTTAATGTGCAGAATCACATCAGGGGAGATCTGATTCATCTAACTCAGTTGTGTAGTTCAACAGCCCATTCCATACCCAGCATATAACAAGCATCCTTTTCCTAAAAGGAAACTTAAAGCCAGCAAGTTGATAGTCAAGCACTAGTGGCTGTGGTCATAGGATAGTTTGAGAGGGATTTTCGTAAGGCTTTTGTCAAATATACTAAGTATCTACAGCAACCATTCTGCCATTACTGCTTTACTCTTGTAATTCTTTGGGTCTTAAATGTCTCCTTTAAACTACAATTTCTAAACACCTCCCTCTGCAAATTTAATTAGCCAGTACATACCTCAGTTAATGACTTCATGATGAATCCGTATCAAACCAGTGTGGATGGAGCAACAGCTGGTTGGAAATCAGTGGGAAAGATGCAGGTAGGACAGAGGAGGACACTGATGTCTGTGGGAGGAGGTGGGAAGGCTTGATAAACCAGGTCCCTGGATTTGCACAGTTTTAGTTAGGCCCAGAATTGGGATGGGCCTAAACAAATTTTTCTCAGGTGTGTACATTTTTCAAAACTCAACAAGTGGTCCATTTAGGATTTGTGCTTTTTATTCTGTGTAAATTTCACCTCAAAGAAGAAGGAGGAGAGGAAGGAGAAGAAGAATGAAAATGGGGGGGAGAGGAAGGAGAACTGTAAACAAATGAGCTCTAGTAAATGCTATTCATGCTGAAGTGTTTGAGGGTGAAGGATATTGATGTCTGCAAATTACTTTAAATGCATACAAAAAATATGATGGAGGGGCAGGCTCTGTGGCCAAGTGGTTAAAAATTCAACGCGCTCCACTTCAGCAGCCCAGGTTCACAGGTTCAGATCCTGGGCGTGGACTTACACTACTCGTCAGCAATGCTGTGGCAGCATCCCACATACAAAAAATAGAGGAAGATTGACATGGATGTTAATTCAGAGTGAATCTTCCTCAAGCAAAACACAGAGGAAGGTTGGCAACTGATGTTAGCTTAGGGTAAATCTTCCTCAACAACAACAACAACAAAAATATGATGGATTGATAGGGGAATGGATATGTGATAAAATGAGCAAGTATATTAAAACATTAATTATAGAATACAGGTGGTGGGTAGATAAGTATAATATTATAACTAATATTTTATAACTATAGTATTTAATAGTTAATAACTTTAATATATATTTTTTAATTTATGTTTAAAATTTCCATCTTGAGAAAAATAGAGGGGTTCTACTAGGATGAAATAACAAAGGTTCACAACTTTGAGCTATTGAGCTGACCTACCTAATACACAGACACAAGCACAGGGAAAGAGGCAAAATGAGGAGGCAAAAGAATACATTCCAAGTAAGGGAACAGGACAAAACCCCAGAAAAGGAACTAACTGAAACAGAAATGAGCAACCTACCTGACAGAGAGTTCAAACTAAGAGTGTTAAGGATGCTCACTGATCTGGGGAGAAGAATAGATGAACTCAGTGAGAATGTCAACAAAGAAATGGAAGATATAAAAAAGAACCAATCAGAAATGAAGAATACAATACTGGAAATGAAAAATTCATTAGAGGGACTCAAAAGCAGAGTAGAGGATACAGAAGAACGGATCTGTGAGCTGGAAGAAAGACTAGAAGAAATTACCCAAGGTGAACAGGTAAAAGAGAAAAGAATTAAAAAGAGTGAGGACAGTCTAAGGGACCTCTGGGACAACATCAAGCGCACTAACATCCGTGTTATAGGTGTCCCGGAAGGAGAAGAGTGAGACAAGGGGGCAGAGAATCTATTTCAAGAAATAATAGATGAAAACTTCCCTAACCTAAGGAAGGAAACAGACATCCAGGTACAGGAGGCACAGAGAGCCCCAAACAAGATAAACCCAAAGAGGCCCAGACCAAGACACATCATAATCAAAATGTCCAGAATTAAAGATAAAGAGAGAATCCTAAAAGCTGCAAGAGAATGTCAAGTTACATACAAAGGAAACCCCATAAGGCTATCAGCTGACTTCTCAGCAGAAACCTTACTGGCTAGAAGAGAATGGCACGATATATTTAAAGTGCTAAAAGGAAAAAACTTACAGCCAAGAATACTCTACCCAGCAAGGTTATCGTTCAAAATGGAAGGAGAGATCAAAATTTTCCCAGATAAGCAAAAATTAAAGGAGTTTGTCACCAAGAAACCAGTGTTACAAGAAATGTTAAAGGGACTGATTTAAGGGGAAAAGAGAAGACCACAAATAGGAAAAATTATCTATTTCCACGATTAGAACGTAATGGATACAAATGCACAAAAAAGAGGTTAGATATGATATCAAAAACATAAAAGGAGGGAGGAGGGGAGTTAAAGAGTACAGCTTTCAGACAGAGGTCAAACTAAAGTGACCATCAATTCTGTATAGAAGAAGTAAGGAACAGAGAAGGACTACTAAAACACTGAGGGAAAAAAAAAAAAAGTTAAAAAATGGCAGTAAGTACATACTTATCAATAGCTACTTTAAACGTCAATGGACTAAATGCTCCAATTAAAAGGCACAGGGTGGCTGACTGGATAAAAAACAAGACCCATATATATGCTGCATACAAGAGACACACTTCAGACCTAAAGACACTCACAAACTGAAAGTGAAGGGATGGAAAAAGATACTCCACGCAAATGGCAATGAAAAGAAAGCTGGGGTAGCAGTACTCATATCAGACAAAATAGACTTTAAAACAAAAACTGTAAAAGAGACAAAGAAGGGCATTACATAATGATCAAGGGAACAATCCAACAAGAGGATATAACACTTGTAAATATCTACGCACCCAATGTAGGTGCACCTAAATATATAAAGCAATTATTAACAGACATAAAAACAGAAATAGACAGTAACACAATAATAATAGGGGACTTTAACACTCCACTTACACCAACGGATAGATCATCCAAACAGAAGATCAATAAGGAAACATTGGCCTTAAACGACACACTAGAACAGATGGACCTAGTAGATATATACAGAGCATTCCATCCAAAAGCCAAAGAATACACGTTCTTTTCAAATGCACATGGAACATTCTCCAGGATTGATCACATATTAGGCCACAAAACAAGTCTCCATAAATTTAAGAAGATTGAAATAATACCAAGCATCTTTTCTGACCACAACGGTATGAAACTAGAAATGAACTATAGGAAGAAAATCAGAAAAGCCACAAATACGTGGAGATTAAACAAAATGCTACTGAACGACGATTGGGTTAACGAAGAAATCAAAGAAGAAATCAAAAAATACCTGGAGACAAATGAAAATGAAAATACAACATGCCAGAATTTATGGGATACAGCAAAAGCGGTTCTAAGAGGGAAGTTTATAGCAATACAGGCCTATCTCAACAAACAAGAAAAATCTCAAATAAACAATCTAACAATGCACCTAAAGGAACTGGAAAAAGAAGAACAAACCAAGCCCAAAATCAGTAGAAGAAGGGAAATAATAAAAATCAGAGCAGAAATAAATGAAATAGAGACCAAAAAAACAATAGAAAAAATGAATAAAACCAGGAGCTGGTTCTTTGAAAAGATCAACAAAATAGACAAACCTTTAGCTAGACTCACCAAGAAAAAAAGAGAGAAGGCACAAATAAGTAAAATCAGAAATGAAAGAGGAGAGGTTACAACAGACACCTCAGAAATACAAAAGATTATAAGAGAATACTATGAAAAACTATATGCCAACCAATTCGACAATCTGGAAGAAATGGATAAATTCTTAGAATCATACAACCTTCCAAAACTGGATCAAGAAGAAGTAGAGAATTTGAATAGACCAATCACCAGTAAGGAGATCGAAACAGTAATCAAAAACCTCCCCAAAAATAAAAGTCCAGGACCAGACGGCTTCCCTGGTGAATTCTACCAAACATTCAAAGAAGACTTAATACCTATCCTTCTCAAACTCTTCCAAAAATTGAGGAGGGGGAAGCTCCTAACTCATTCTACGAAGCTGACATTACCCTGATACCAAAACCAGACAAGGACAACACAAAAAAGAAAATTACAGGCCAATATCACTGATGAACATCGATGCAAAAATCCTCAACAAAATACTAGCAAATCGCATACAACAATACATTAAAAGATTATACACCATGATCAAGTGGGATTTATTCCAGGTATGCAGGGATGGTTTAACATTCGCAAATCAATCAACGTAATACACCACATTAATAAAATGAAGAACAAAAATCACATGATCATCTCAATAGATGCAGAGAAAGCATTTGACAAGATTCAGCATCCATTTATGATAAAAACTCTGAATAAAATGGGGATAGAAGGAAAGTACCTCAACATAATAAAGACCATATATGAGAAACCCACAGCTAATATCATCTTCAATGGTGAAAAACTGAAAGCTATCCCTCTAAGAACAGGAACCAGACAAGGATGCCCACTGTCACCACTCCTATTTAACATAGTACTGGAAGTCCTAGCCAGAGCAATCAGGCAAGAGAAAGAAATAAAAGGGATCCAAATTGGAAAGGAAGAAGTGAAACTGTCACTATTTGCAGATGACATGATTTTATATATAGAAAACCCTAAAGAATCCACCAGAAAACTTTTAGAAGTAATAAACGAATATGGTAAAGTTGCAGGATACAAAATCAACATACAAAAATCAGTTGCATTTCTGTACACTAGCAACGAAGTAGCAGAAAGAGAAATTCAGAATACCATCCCATTTACAATTGCAACAAAAAGAATAAAATACCTAGGAATAAACTTAACCAAAGAGGTGAAAGATCTGTACACAGAAAACTATAAAACATTTCTGAAAGAAATTGAAGAAGACACAAAGAAATGGAAAGATATTCCGTGCTCTTGGACTGGAAGAATTAACATAGTTAAGATGTCCATACTTCCTAAAGCCATCTATAGATTCAATGCAATCCCTATCAAAGTTCCAACAACATTTTTCACAGAAATAGGACAAAGAATCCTAAAATTTATGTGGAACAACAAAAGACCTCGAATAGCTAAAGGAATCCTAAGAAAAAAAGAACAAAGCTGGAGGTATCACACTCCCTGATTTCAAAATATACTACAAAGCTATAGTAACCAAAACAGCATGGTACTGGCACAAAAACAGACACACAGATCAATGGAATAGAATCGAAAGCCCAGAAATAAACCCACACATCTATGGACAGCTAATCTTTGACAAAGGAGCCAAGCACATACAATGGGGAAAAGAAAGTCTCTTCAACAAATGGTGTTGGGAAAACTGGATAGCCATATGCAAAAAAATGAAAGTAGACCCTTACCTTACACCATATACAAAAATTAACTCCAAATGGATTAAAGACTTGAATGTAAGACCTGAAACTGTGAAACTTCTAGAAGAAAACATAGGCAGTACGCTCTTCGACATCAGTCTTAGCAACATCTTCTCAAACACCACGTCTGACCGGGCAAGAGAAACAATAGAAAAAATAAACAAATGGGACTACATCAAACTAAAAAGCTTCTGCACAGCAAAGGAAACCATCAACAAAACGAAAAGACAACCTAACAATTGGGAGAAGATATTTGCAAACCATACTTCTGATAAGGGCTTAATCTCCAAAATATATAAAGAACTCATGCATCTTACCAACAAAAAACCTACCAAACCAATTAAAAATGGGCAAAAGACCTGAACAGACATTTCTCCAAAGAAGATATACAGATGGCCAACAGACACATGAAAAGATGTTCAAAATCATTAACTATCAGGGAAATGCAAATCAAAACTACAATGAGATATCACCTGACGCCCGTCAGAATGGCTATAATTAACAAGACAGGAAACAACATGTGTTGGAGAGGATGTGGAGAGAAGGGAACACTCATACACTGCTGGTGGGAGTGCAAACTGGTGCAGCCACTATGGAAAACAGTATGGAGATTCCTCAAAAAATCAAGGATAGAACTACCATATGATCCAGCCATCCCACTGCTGGGTATTTACCCAAAGAACTTGAAAACACCAATTTGTAAAGGTACATGCACCCCTGTGTTCATTGCAGCGTTATTCACAATAGCCAAGACTTGGAAGCAACCTAAGTGCCCATCAAGGGACGAATGGATAAAGAAGCTGTGGTATATGTACACAATGGAATACTACTCAGCCATAAGAAATGATGAAATCCAGCCATTTGTGACATCGTGGATGGACATTGAGGGTATAATGCAAAGTGAAATAAGTCAGAGGGAGAAGGTCAAATACCGTATGATTTCCTTCATTAAGTAGTAGATAATAACAACAATAAACAAACACATAGGGACAGAGATTGGATTGGTGGTTACCAGAGGGGAAGGGGGGAGGGAGGAGGGTGAAAGCGATAATTTGGTACCTGTGTGTGGTGATGGGTTGTAATTAGTATTTGGGTGGTGAACATGATGTAATCTATGCAGAAATAGAAGTACAATGATGTACACCTGAAATTTATGCAATGTTATAAACCAGTGTTACTGCAATAAACAAAAATTAAAAATAAAATAAAATAAAATAAAATAAAACATAAAAAAAAAAAGAAAACACACACAAAATAAATAAATAAATAAATAAATAAATAAATGTACTAGAGGTGCTATTAAAAATAAATCTTATGGAACATTTTGTTAAAAAAAATTCTTTTATTAAAACAGTGAATGTTAAAATTCTCTAAAGAAGCAATCCCCAATTAATGATCCTTATGTACAGCTGAATTTTCATATCATATGTTTGTTTTAATGGCAGTGACTAAATAAACTCTAATTATAAAAAAAAAAAAAAAATGGGCAAAAGATCTGAACAGACATTTTTCCAAAGAAGATATACAGATGGCCAACAGGCATATGAAAAGATGTTCAACATCACTAAGTATCAGGGGAATGCAAATCAATAGATATCACCTCACACCCGTCAGAATGGCTATAATTAACAAGACAAGAAACAACAAGTGTTGGAGAGGATGTGGAGAAAAGGGAACTCTCATACACTGCTAGTGGGAATTCAAACTGGTGCAGCCACTATAGAAAACAGTATGGAAATTCCTCAAAAAATTAAGAGTAGAACTCATACAATCCAGATATTCCACTGCTAGGTATTTATCAAAAGATCATGAAAACATGAATGCATAAAGATATATGCACCCCTATGTTCATTGCAGCATTATTCACAATAGCCAAGACTTGGAAACAACCTAAATGCCTACCAAGAGATGAATGGATAAAGAAGATTTGGTATATATACACAGTGGAATACTACTCAGCCATAAAAAAGGTGAAATCTTGCCATTTGCGACAATATGGATGGACCTTGAGGGTGCTATGGAAAATAAGTCAAAGAGAGAAAGTCAAATACCGTATGATCTCACTCATAGATAAAAGATAATAACAACAAAAACAACAACAAACAAACACATAGATACAGAGATTAGATTAGTGGTTACCAGACGGGAAGGGAGAATGGTGAAAGGGGTCACGGGGCACATGTGTATGGAGACGGATGGTAATTAGTCTTTGGGTGGTGAACATGAAGTAGTCTACACAGAATATAATGATATACAACTGAAATTTATATACTGTTATAAACCAATGTTACCACAATAAAAAAATGATTTTAAAAACTCATAAAATCATTCAAAAATATTTATTGATAGATATCCTATTGTGCCCAAGGTAACTTTGTGTGGTTCACAGCCATGAGACAGATCTTGATTTAATCTCCTGTCCTGTCACTAACTGTGTGATCTTGGGCAAGTTGATTAACCTCTCTATGCAGCAGGTTCTTCATCTTCCTAATGGAAATATGTGGCAAGAACTACATTAAACGGTTGTCTTAAAGATCCATGAGTTATTTCTGTGAAGAACATGGCAGACAGAGTAGGAGTTCAAAAACCGATAGCTCTTCTTATACAATTAATATAAAATATCAGAGTTCAGACCAATGGAGGTGACCACAATGCCCCAACACGAGCCTTGGTGAATTATTCAGGTGGACATTTGTAATTAGAATGCTTTGGGAAAGGCCTGCACTGTGTGTTTAGCCAACCTTGGCAGCAGAATTGTAAGATGTGACAGGATCTGCAGATAATGGCCACTGCCACGGCCGGCTCACCTCTCCGTCATGAGCCTTCACCACGCAGCGTGGAGAGGGCTGCTGGTTATCATCACACCTTTGACTGCTCAACCACATTCTTAGAAATTACCATTTCAAATATCAGATTCACAAATGGACAATCACGGGTAGGGCAGTCAAAGTTTATCTTTGGCACTTCCCATCTTCCCTTTCACTCCCCACATCTCTTTCCTTCCATACTTTTTGCCCTGAGTATCCAATACATCAGTGAGGACCACTGGTTCCAAAGCACAAACCCTGGAACAGTGGCGCTATGCACTCTACATCAGCGGTCTCCAAACTGGAGTACTCAGACTCCTGGAGGAGTGAGAGCACTTTCCAGGCATTCAGGCAAGGGTGGGATAAGAAAATCAATGTCCATGTCTTAACTCCCATAACAGTATTTCCTAAGTTTGGTCTGAAGTCTCATTCTAGTAGCCCATACCCTACTGTTCATGGAAGGCAAAATGCTCCCCCAATCCTAAATCAAACTGTGCTGCCTTTCTCCAGGGTGGAAAACTCTCCAGGGCATCAAGCAGAAGGGAATTTCCCTTAATGATTAATCCAGCCATTATAAAACTCATGGGATAGTCCTGTCTTTGCCTAGCTTCTTTTACGAGTGAAATAAGTGGTTAAAAACCCACATTTGGAGCCTTCTTGGGATATTCTGAATTACATATGATAGATGAACATGATACACTGATGGAAGCTACCTGATAGTACAGATATCTAAGGACGGGTGGTCCATAATATCATTTATGTTGCCAACCTTGACAAATCCAAATGAAAAGACCTTTCCCACGGAGATCAATTGTGTTGTTTGCTTAGTTTCCTTCAACTAGAGCCTCAAGTGCCATATTTCTCATCAAGACTGGCAACCTGGGGCATGTATACCTCTACTCTTTACCACCAATGCCACTCAGCACATCACGCAGTTAGCATAATCCCAAAACCTAGTGATTTGCCACTCTAACATGATTGACAGAAGAGGTAGACCAGTTGTTTGTGCACACATAATTTTATGTTTGGGCTAATTAAACATGGAACAAAATAAACTCCAAGTCCCTCAAAAGAATGACCTTGTTTTATTTCACTTGGTTTCTCCCAGTGCTTGGCACTCAATAAACTGTTCTTAACTAAATGAATTAATGAATGGATGTATTACCAAGATAGCAGTGTATCTGAGTCCCCACCAAACAACCCAACTCTACAGAGTAACTGAAAAAAAAAGTTTTATATTCTTCCAGATCAGTTTCCTTTGACTTAAAATAACATCCCCCACTTTTAGCTAGCAGCTTAGTGCTTCCCACTCATTTTTGGTGCAGGTAAGATGTTCTATTTCTGCTAAACAGGCATTATTGACCCATTGTTTCCTTTTCAATGGCCAGCAGGTTGTTGGAAAAGGCACACGTTCTTCATTTCTCACTGCTACATCATTTCCTAGTTGACATTTCTCAAGAGATCAGTTGGGAGTCACTGACAGTAGTGACCACTGCCAACGCTAGGCATAAACCACAATTCAAACAAGAACTAGGAGGTGATGGCGAAGGATGGAGGGGTTGGAGATGGGATCTACTTGGCCACGGCACTCTGCTGGTTCATCCTGGGTTTTTGAAGTAACCAGGAGTGTTTGTTTTGCTTTATATTTTCCTAAATGAGACACCACAAAGTGGTGGGAAGAGCATGGATTTTGAAGCCCACGAATCTCAATGTGAAAATCACTCCTGACTTAACAGCAAACTAGTGGAGTCCTTAGAAGGTGGTGAGACCTGGGGTTAGAATTCTGGTTCAACCACTTAAATTACTTTGTGAGATTAAGTTTCTAAACCTTTCCGACACCAGTTTCCTCATCTGTAAAGTGAGAGTAAATGGTACAACCTCCCAAAAAGCTTGGCAGCCCAGAATCTAACACATAACATGTGCTCATGAAGGCTGCAGTCAAGTTTAACCACGCAAGGAGCCATACAACGTCTCTGACCCTCACCTACCCTCTCAAGTCCTCCTTCACCTCATCTGTACAAGGTCATGAAGACAACCTCAAAATGCTCACGAGGGGTCTGGCACCTGGTGGCTCTAAAGAAGAAGTTATTGTTAGTAATCTTAGTATCAAGAGCATTATTACTCTTATTACTATTAAATTTGATACTAGTTAATACGAGTATTATTGTTAGTTTTAATAATATTAGTTTTAATAATCAAGAAAGTGTGAATAAGAGATAAGATGCAGTCAAGACCCAGTCCTGGTCCTGAAAAGTGAAGATCAGAAGTATACTTTACTATTTGCCATTTTCAAATCAAATGTAAGTTTCCTCTGACTCTCGCCTCTTCCCTTCTCTTTTCCGCCCTTTGGAGGCCATTAATCTCCTATTTTCAGATTGATTTAAAAAAGCAAGCCACAGTGCCAGTGCCTGCCCTCATTCCTCAGCTGAAGTGATTTCAGTTTCCTCTAAAATATTAGATTTTCCCCTCACTCATATTTACTATGCACAGATGCAGAAGGAGAATTACTCAAGTTTTGCAATAAAAATAAGCTCGGCTTTGCGAGCACCTGCTTTCCGCCGTTTAATAATGCCGAGCTCCCTTCCTCTATGTGCTTCTGTTTACTTTTCTGCAAATTATTTTTGTTCTCAGTTGACAAAGATAAATGATGGGATTAATATATATTGAAGAAGTCTCTGTGAACAGTATGCTGGCCCAGAGGAAGGGTGGGTATTATTTCCCTCAGGTAAGGCAACACAGCAAACTGGATTAAGAGTAATTTGCTGTGGGGCTTACAGATGATCATGATTCATTAGTGGTACACCATTTATGAAAATTGCTTTTTCTTAAATAAAAATTAGAATGACTTTCATTACCTTGTCAGGACTGAGCCAAGCCAACCGCATTTTCCCCCAAGGGAAAACAAAACACCAATGGCAAGGTTTAGATTTTTTATTTAACCTCAAAGCAATCTCCAAACTGTTGAAAGCAACAGTGAAAAAAATATATGACGAGCAACTTAGGCTATAAGGTTCAGGGATACTGTTGTACAATTAGAGCTGAAAACTATAAAAGAAAATATTTGTAAGAAAAATGAGTAAAGTGAATTCAGTGTTGTACTTTTTGATGATTGTTTTAAAAAGTATATAAATCTATGTGATTTAGAAATTTTGCAAAATGATATCAAGACTTTCAATATCATCATATTTTTGTTTCAATATTACAGAATCTTTTTGAGTAATAAAAGTAATATTTTCAACCAACTGATTCAAATTTTATCTAAGCATCTCCCTTTCTTGGCATCCACAGCATCAAGCCCAGTGACTTACAGAATTGGTAAGATGTGTAATAAACCCTTATTTACATTCATGGCTGTCCTAGGATAAAACACTGTCCCCTTGTTAGAAATGTATTCATTTATTGTTGTGCCTAAAGTAATTATCAAGACTTTCTAACATTTGGACAGTTTTTTTAATGCATTAATAATGATAATAAAAGGTGTCAAAAGTGCTCGTTATTTATGACTAACTTTGGAAATTTTTTTATCTTTCCTGTTTTGGCTCATGGGCAAAATAATTTTACTCTTATATTATATTTCCAATTTGTGTCTTAGGGTAAGAGTTGCTATCAGGCCAAAATCTTCAAAGTGAAACAAAAAGAATGTAGGGACCAACCATGTGCCATGTTGTTTTTATGCCAACCTCAGTCTTGCCAAGATCAAAGGCAGCTGTGATGAATGGTACAAGATTATATCATGGGTGGTTACAAAGTCTTGGATCTCCTACAATAGAATTGGGGTGTGGCTCACATGCATGATTCAGAAAAGAGAAAGGAAGATTTGTGTGTTCGGAGCATTTGGGCGAGGTCAGAATAACATGCCTTTCTGCCTTGGGTTAACCAACTGGGAACTGGACTTCTCTTGAAGCTGGAGAAGCTATCAACCAGACACATTTTAAAAATGGAGATTCTAAAGCTTTCCCTGGGCCCTGGCACCTTGATGGGCCAGGAATTGATCAGGCATGACCTCAGTGGTTCCCTTGAGTGGACGGTATTGGTTTGCAAGAGTACCCCTTAGGAATGGTGATGGGGCCTCCTCATGCGATGCCTTGTTCCTACCTCTCTGCCATTATTCGGCTCATGGACACATAAACCCCAGGGGGGACATCCGCCCTGACACTTGGGCCTGGGTGAACATAGATAATCTAGACACTGTGTGAGGGACTCAACCAACAATGGGAACAAGATGGAAGGATTAAGCAGATTATAAACCCCACAAAATTCAGCTTTATTGATTGTATAACTTTAATGGCACCCAAGCGGACAAAGGCTTAACCAGATCCTTTAGAAGATCACACCAAGGCCAATTCCAAATAGGCCTACATATAGTCAGTCTTCTCAAAACGAATTGTCTACAGTTGAATTTTCGAAACCTGTCTTGGGAGATCTGGTCAATGCCCAAGTGAGTGACAAACCCTCCTGTTCGTTGGAGGCTCAGAGCTGACTGGTGATATAACTCAGGAGCATCAGGCGGGTGTAACTCTCATGCTTACACTTGTCCCTTCTCCATAAAATTAGAAAAGGTTGGTCATTGAACGCTGCATTTACACAACATCCAAGAATAGGCTGGGGAACGAAAGAACAGAGACTTGCTCAGTTCAGAATACAGAGAGCTGTTCTCTTCTCTCTACTAGCCTTTCACGAGCAAACAAGACAGAGACTACAGCCTTAAACCAATTCAGAGTGTTCCACCCAAGAAACTGAAAGTCTCTCGGTATGCTTAGCTGTGAAAACAAGACTGGGAACAGGAAAAATGAGATTCATAGATTTGGTTCCCTTCTAGCCCCTAGAATTCCTAAGATTGTCACTCAGTGGCCGACACAGTCATAGAAATATGAGTTTCCTGGGAGCACTCTTGTTATCATTTCCCTTGTAAAGATCAACGTTAAATTTCATTGTGAAAATTGCCTCCAGGAACCCTACAGATGTTGTTTGAAGGAATGAGTAATTAATCATGCCATCATCTGCTGCAGTTGAGATTCAGATCAATCCAGGGACAAGATTTGGGGACGTGTGTCAAAAGAGGCCCTGTCAAAAGAAAAACAAACCTATGAAAGGATGAGAGAATAACGTGGCAGAGACCACAGGAGGTAATGGGTTAATTACAAGGGAGGAACTGAGTTTTAGAAATCGCTGTGCCAGGACTCCTCGAGAAGTAGAGTCTGAATATCTCATAGTTCAAATCGTCTTCAGTATCATCTTCAATTTTTTCCATATAAAATAAAAATGCATAACAACAGACATTCTAAACCAAACTAAATACATTAAAAATAATTTTGTTCAGAACAGAGAAATTCCCAATAGCCACTAACCTTTCATTCTTTTTTTTTCTATTTTAATTTTTATAACTGTAATCTATCTTTCTGTATTTTGCTCAAAGAGGTGTATCACTAAGAAGTAAAGTATGTTATTTTTGCCTTTCTGCCTTTTCTTTTGGTATTTGTCTTCCTTTTCAAGGACCTCTCCTTCTCCATTCCCCTGTCCCCCAGAGCTAACTCCTCTCTGTTCTCATTTTGATTTTTGAAGACACAGAGCTTAACAGTATTCTCCAACCAACAGCCACAGTCCTCTGCCTCCTGCGTCTTCCTCTCGAGAAAGCCAGGCAGAGGTCCTGCTCCCTCAGCATTTCCTAGTGCCTGCAGACAGACAGTGAGCTAGTTCTTGCTAAAATGTGCAAGAATTTATTGAGCTTGTATTATGATAATTAACATATATTAAGGTTTATAGTACTTAATTTTGTAAGTGTTTTTATATATTGATACCCTTAGCTGTTGTTTTGCATAATCTGCTTCCTTCCTTCTGGTAACAGAGCTTCCTTTGTCCTTTAAGTTTGTGGTGTGGCTGGGGCGGGCTCATCTACTGGGGGTGAGCACTCCACTAGCCTGGTCATGGTCAGCCATGGGCAGGAATCTTTTGCTGGAAAGAGATTTGGTCTCCTGGGTAGCTAAACAGGAAAATGAAGCCTGCAGCTCTTGGTATTCATCTTTCCTACAATATGGAAGAACCTGTTCTGTGAATTCAATGGGGTAAAGCACGGGTGAACTTGGGGGAAGAGAGTGGTGTCGCTGAGCTGCTGGATCCTTCTATGCCTACGTTCCTCATTTATGTGAGCCAATAAATTCCCCAATAAATCTGCATAAGCAAATTTAAGTTGAGTTTCTCTCCCTTCCAACTGAAAGAGTCCTAATTAATAGATAATTTGACAGCCGTTTATTAAGCTCCTACTATGTAACACGCACATAGTTCTAGATGTTTTGGCACAAGAATCTCCTTATTTATATTACCTTAAAGAGGGAACTTTTATTATTAACAAATCTTTGAAGATCAGCCACCTGAGGCTCCAGGGAGTAATTCTCTCCATTTTACGGAAGAGGAAACGGGCTCAGAGTGATGAAGTAACGTGCCCACTGTCACACAGCTGGCAAGTGCAGAGCTGGGGCTCAGACTCCTAGTCCAGTGCCCTGTATGCTCCTGAGCCAAGTAGACGTATAAGACACACTGGGTTTGAGGGAGCTCTCACTCTCTTTCTAGAGCCATGACTTTATGTACAGCACATACAGAACAGTGGAGACCGCACAATCATTAACAACTCAGTGCTCGGCTGAGTGACAGACAGCATGAGAGGGAGGGACTGCCAGGGCTGCACCAGCCAGGAAGGTTGGACGAAGCCTAGCATTTAGCCAGACTTGGAAGAGTGGACAGGATTGGAAAGACCAAGAGGAGGAGCCTTCAGAAAAAGGGTGAAGAGGTGAAGGTTGGGAAAGGCATACAGCTCAGCCCGGGCATCCAGGGGCCTTAACACCATGAGAGGCGGGACCCTCTCAAAGGGATCCACATGCTCTGAGCCTCAGTTTTCTTATTGATAAAACCGGAAAAATAAAACCTCCCTCGACTCCCCTCCTTCTCCCTCTCTTTCCACCCCCCTCCTCTTCCCTTCCCTCTCTTCTCGTTTTCCCTTTCCCTCTCCCTCTTCCCCCCCTCCCCTCTTCTCTGTGCTCCCCATCTACTAGTTCTTCTCAGACACGGGAATGGCAGCTCCAATAGAGGACACTGGATTTAGAATCAGGATATTCGGTTCCCCATCCCATCTCCACTTACAAATATGTGTGACCTCTGTCAAGTTGTTTAACCTCTCTTATCCTCAGTTTCCCTGTCTGTAGAGTGGGGAGAATCCTTTCCTCAAAAGCTTGTTGATGAGGATTAAAACCATCCCCCTACATCTGCTTTTGGACCATCCAGCTCACTTCCTGCTTTTTGCTTTGAACGAGGTTTCCCCAGCGCAGTCTAATTCCCTAGTCCCACCATCAAACTCAGCCTGCCTTCACTGGCCTGGGAATCAAGAGGAAATTCACCCCAGAGGCCTGAGTCCTGGTCTCCCCCTCACGTCCTAGACTGCACATGAACGTGCACGTGCCCCTCACTGCTCAGTGCTATCTCCTGACCAGCAGCACTGGCATCTCCCGGAGGCTTGTTAGAAACGCGCCACCTCAGGCCCCACCCTGGACCTTCTGAACCAGAGCCTGCATTTTAACTGGACCCAGGGAGACAGGTTTGTGCACAAAAAAAATCTGAGAAGCTTTGCCAGAGTCAGCAGCTTTCTCCCCACATCAGATCCCACAAACCCACTGCCTACTCACGGCTGCACTTAGCCAACTGATCCTCCACCCAATTAATCCTACTCACCCTTCAGTTTTCCGCAAACCCCCACCCCCCCGCCAGGAAGCCTCCCAGGGTCCCACACTGGGCCAGGTCTCTCTGTTACCTGTCCCCATGGAACCTTGCACTTCTCTTGGTGACACTTAGCAGAGTTGCAATCAATAGTTAGAGTAAGTTCGTAAGCTCTATGGAGATGGGGATCTTGACTATATTATTTATCACACAATTCCTCTATGTCATAGTTTCTCAATAAATATTTGTTTAATAAACCAATGATGACTAAATGAATGAATGAGTGAATGAATAAAGGCTAGTATATGTGCAAATACCTGACATAGAAGAGCTGAGTCAATGTATATTTTCATTTTTCCACATGTACCATGGGTGGGGGGTGTATATACTCTGCATATACCTCAGAGCCAGGCTTGGTTGGGTGCTGTGAACACACAAAGCCTCACGGCCCATGTGCTGCCCTCCAGGGCTCACAGAAGAGGTTCTTACATCCGCTTGCCCTTCATGCACTGGCGTGATGAACCACAGTCTCACCCACCAATACCAGTTAGCGCATGCCCAAGGGCAAGTGTGTGCAGTGTGCCCTGCAGCTGGGGACTCCTCCACCCAGACAGCAATAAAGAGAGGGTGTGCATTTGACCCGATCGCGTGTGCAGTGTGTGCTGCTTGTCACTAGGCACAACTCAGAGGTGTGAGACATGAGATGAGGTCTGTCTATGACCTGAGTGACAGCCATTGGCCACCACTAGGTCAGTCCCTGAGATTCTACTCTGGATTGAAGCGGGGGATAAGGTCTCCAGAGAGTGTTTTGTAAGTTTCCTTTTAGAGAAAGGCCCAGATAAATGGAAAACACTTTGCAATTGCTTCTTAGCAGCAGAACAGAATGTTCAGTACTTTTCTATGAGAAGCTCTCAACTCAACTCAAGGGGATCTTAAAATGCTTTTTTAATAATTCTCTCTTGTAGCAGGAATACATTTAAATCATGGTAGACAAACTAAAGGTCTGAATTACTCCATTTCAAGAAAAGCCCTTTTCCACCACCAGTTCCACCCAGTTCCACCACAGGGCTATTTCTCCTTATGTGTGACCCAAATCCTTTCTTGTCTCCTGTAATTGCATCTCCTCCTGGCCTGTTGAAGATGGAGACTGACTAGTGGATAATCATGTCTACGTTGAAGATATTCCCTGACCGTATCTTTTTGGTGGTTGTTCCATTCCATTCTTAGAATTTTTAAATCCTATTCTATATTACTGTCTCTCCAGTATTAGGTCATATTGGACCATAATTTTGCCATTATTATTTTAACTTCTATTAAAATCTTGCATTCATCATGAGTGTATTAAATATTCTATACCTCTATAAGCTCTCAGCTTTCACTGAGTTTCATGACTGCAGTAATTGAATTAGCATTGAAGTTGGCATGCCCAGGGAGGTTAGAAAGGGCACTAAACTGTAAGCGAGAGTCCTGCTCGCCATCCCTGCCTACACAGTCATTGCTGTGAGATCTTTAGCAGGCAACCTCACTTCCTGGGCTTCTGTCTCTTCCTGTGAGAAATGAGAGCATAGGCTAGCCCTGAGGTTTCCAAAGCTGGGGATCATCAGAATCGCTGGGGTGTGACTTACACTGTAGACTCAAGGGCCCGCCCCAGGTGGCTGGCTTCACTAGGTCTGCGTGTGGTCCACCTGGACTGGATATGACTTAAGGACACCTGCAGCTAAGAGCTCAATAAATTTAGGAGGAGAGTGAGGATCAGGGTCAATTTTGTAGACGAGGTTGATTTAAACTGTCTTATAATGTAGGCAAGAATAGGTAGAAACAGGGTGAGAGTCTTCTGGGAGGAAAAAAGGAAAATAGGCAATGGATGAGGATGGGAAAGTGAAGTTTCATGGAAGGAATTTGAGGTGAGTTAACCAGCAAGTTCCTTGTTTTTCTGGAGTGGAGTGTTTCTAGGGAGGAAGGGACACAATTGGAAAGCTTAACTAATTTAGCAACTTATCCTGAGGGATTTTATAATTCTCCAGGAAGGTCGGGGGTCTCACCTCACACATTTCTACCTTGGTTGCTCTCTACATAGTCTCATTCAATCTCCATTCTCTCTTTGCCCAGATTCCTTCTTCTTTATTTTTTATCTTATTGTATCAGGAAGGTTTGATAAACCACCTCAAAAAAACTGCATGGGGATAGGGGAGGTCATGAGGGTAAGCTAATCAATTTTAAAAATCTGTAGACTATAAAGAATTTAGGCTCACTAGGTTTGAGTGGGGTCCAACTGTACTGGCTATGCTGTAAAGACATGTCCAGCTAAAAGCCTGAGAAATTTAGGGAGAAGATGAGACTCAGGGTCAACTTTGTGGATGAAGTTGACTTAAACTGAGCCTTGAATAGTCTGCAAGATTTCAATAGGTAGAAGTTCATTTTATCTTGTCTACCTGACCATTGTACCAGCCATGAGCCCTGGAGGGCATGGAGAATTGTATTAACTTCCAGGTCGAGTCCCCACAACCAGAACAGGGCTGGGTACCTGACTGCACCCCACAAATGCTGGCTGACATGTGGGTTCATGTGTAGGAACGTTGACCAAGGGGAAACACGTTCTTCCCTCGGAGTGATGGAAATGTTCTGTACCTCCATCAGGGTGGTGGTTCCAGAGCGGATACATTTGTGAAAGCTCATCAAACTATTCGCTTAGACTAGGTATCCCTTGCCGCCTGTGAATTATGCCTCAGTGTCGTTGATTTAAAAGTGAGCACACACACTTTTTGTTCCTCCTATGCTCCTGGCAATGAGTCTGTCCTCACTAAAGTTAGAGACAACATATTGGCGACTCTTAGAAGTTAGGTGAAGTGGCATAAGAGGGAGAATCTCCTTGTATGATTGAACTTAGAAAGCTAAGAAGCTTTAATAAGATAACAAATTAAAATATTTTAGGGTTCTGAATCTGATGAAGGGGCGTTGAAAGAAGCTGGTCTGACTTTAGTGTGAATAATGGACTGAAGCGTCTGGACAGCAGCTCAGGAGAGTGGTGGTACTGCCCCAGGAGTCCCGAGTGAGGAGACAGATCCATGTGTGGGAAGTGGGAGAAGGACGTCTAAAGCTGAGGGGCGAAGACAGACGCGCACTGAGCATCGTCTCCATCTAGTTCCTCCTCCAGATGCTCTCTGTTTCCCACTCCTATAAACTTTGGAACAGCCCTGCGGTGGTTGGTCTTGTCAGCCTAAACCCAGCCCATTTGTTCTGAGACTCATTCTCATCTCACTTGACTGTGGTTTGAACGTGGGGACAAAAGCTAACCTGAGAAATCCACTCGTCCTGGCACTTGACCTTCCCGCTCTGCTCTGCCGTGAAGAACGGCTCTGCATGCACTTGCACAGTGGCAGACCTGCGGGCAGGGTGCTGCCCTCTGTCTTCATCAGGGTCCTCATTGTGGACAACTTCTCACTGGGTCTGGGCTGTCCTCCTCCCGGTCACTTGTAGTGTCCAGTTGGTTGCTGCCGCCAGACCCGGGCTCTTTTGACTTGTCACCTGGTCTCTGCACCCATTCCCCTTGCCCACACTGACTCCACTTCCATTGGCACTGGGGTTCCTGAAGGCAACCGAGGAGGAAAAAAACCTGCTCAGGTTGAGTTAGCAAGAAAAGAAACTCAAACCAACTAAGATGCTGCTGGACGTTAAACAAAGATGAAAAGTCGAGGATCTTTCACTCCGTATGTGCCTCAAACTCAGTCACATTCTGGGGACCTCTCCAGTCAGTGGAGCCGCCTCCTTCTCATTCCTGGTGATTCCTCCCAATCTCACCTGAGAAGAGAGCCGAGGACAGAAGAGAAGGAACAAAGCAGGAGAAGTCAGCAGAGGTGGGAAGCAGTGCATTTAGCTGGGACCCCACTGCTGGACGGCCGTGGGTGGTGACCGCTTCACGTCAACCTGTGTGTGTGGGATGAACCAGAGGAGGGGGACATCAGGACGCCTGAGACAGCTGCAGGCTGTGGAGCAGAAAGAAACTGTCCTCCCCCACCAATAACACATGAACCCCCTGCCTAGGAAGGAACTCTGAAACCCCCACCCACTCTGTACTTCGTCGCTGACCAGGTTTGTACGAGACAGAAGTTTCTAAGACTGTAACCACAACCTTGGGCTTTTCTCTTGTCCAGAGAGAACACTTGAAAGTGCACCTTGGCCCCAGCTCGACCCGGTCCTTTGGGCACGCACTGAGCACCTGACTGCCAGGCCCAGTGCCTCTTCTGTGGGTTCCGGGGTGGTTAGACCAAGCACAGGCTACGGCGGGCCTGGGGCAGAGAAAGAAGTGCTGCGACCTCCGGACGCTCTGTTTACTGTCATGCACTGCAGCCAAGAACAAGCTACTTACATTTAACAACAGAAATCATAATTGAGTGAAGTCACAACACTACAGGGCCCACCTTACAAGGGCCCACCTGCACAGCAGCAGAAGGCATGGGGATCGGCACTAACTGTATATTTAAGAAGCTGGTCTAGAAATCGGAGCTTCCCCAGGCTCCCAGGATACGGGTCACCCCCTTGGCCCCTTTCCCTCACTCCAGTGCTTCTCAGCCCTGCCTGAGCTTCAGCATCCCTGAGGAACTTTTACCGGGTGCAAGCGCCGGGCCCTCCCGCAGAGACTCCCATTCAGCCGGTCTGGGCTGGGGCCAGGAACTGGTACTTGCTTAAAGATCCGTAGATGATTTTAGTGGGCAGACACCAATACAAACCCTAGCCCTGTATTCCTGGAATCGGGGTAGTGGAAGCCTATGGGAAGAGGAGACTGAGGCCCGGAGAGGTTAAGTCACTTACCCAGAGTTTACACAGTTTAACTAGTCCCTGAGCCAGGCCGGGCACCTGAGATGCCGGCTCCTCACCAGCTGCCTCACCAGCTCCCTCTGCCTCCTTCTCCCCCTTTTCCTCCTGCTGACATCTGGGGACACCTAAGGGTCCAGCGTGGACCTTCTACACTCAGCGCTGCCTGGTCACATGCTGGAATTTCAGCTCCACAAAGTAGAGACTAAGGTTCTTGTCCTGGGTTGTCAGAGTTGGCCGTGGAGAGTTGGCTCCCCCAATGCACCCACAGTCATGCAGCGGCCCCCCTGAAATGCCACAGGGAACTGTTGATGCTTCATTTTCCCAGACATAGACCTTTGGTTAAATTTGGGGTAGTAAAATAAGAAAAAATAAACTTCTATTTTCTGTTCCTTCCAATCCATCCTAAACAGTGCCGCAGAGTGAATCTTCCAGAACTCACCGCTTAACTGCCTTTTGCTGGCTCTCCATCATCCACAGGACAACATCCACACTCTTGGCCACATGTCCACTGCTCTCCTCGGTTGTTACTGCACACTAATACATTCACAAACCTTTGGTGCCCGCCAATCCGGTCGATTAATTATTTCCCAAATCAATTATATCCCCAAGATCCTTTGCTGAGGATTTTGAAAACTCTCCAGGCAGCACTTGTCAGTCCTTCCTCTTTTAGTGCCCCTATATAAGGCCACTGTCTCCACCAAACTTCCTGCTCTCGATAGCGCTTCCTGACCCTAATTCCTATGTTATTATTTATTGTTGGTTCCTGCCCCTGGGCGTTTGCACTTGCTTTGCTGTTCAATCTTCCTGGCTCTTTCTCCTAACCAGCTCTTCTAAAGGCTCACCCCCCACCCATGGCACTATCACAGCACCCTGATTCACCTTCCTCCAGTACACAGCATCACTTGAAATCTTCTTGATTTTTTTTCTACTTGCTTGTTAACTGCCTCACCCTACTTAAATGTAGGCTCCAAGGGATCCAGAACTCCCTCTGTGTTGCTCACGACTATGCTCTTAGCACCTAGCACACTTCCAGCACACGGTGGATTCTCAGTCAATATTAGTGCAGTGAACTAATGCACGAATGCAATTCACGCGGCCACAGTGTGCCAGATACCCCTGTTTTCCTCCAGGCTGTGGCATCATGAGCTTGTAGTTCACCCCACGTTCAACTCTGCTCACCTTCTGGGCTAATATCTGCCCATCATCTCCTCGGGTGAGCCCCTCTCTTCACTAATCAGATGGCAAGAGCTTTCAGAGGTGGGGCCTTCAACAGCTGACTGCACTAGTGAACAGCAAGTGCCCAGGAAATAGGTGAGGCTGATGTGGGAGCCCCTCCGTGTGGCCCAGGAGGCCAGCTCTGTGGTTTATGGGGTGAAGGACAACCCCTACTTTTACCCAGTGTGAGGACAGACTATTTTGAAAACAAAAAATCTGCCAAGTTTACAGTAACATTGAGTCACAAAACTTTATACATTAATCTGCAAAATAAATTATAAGCGAGGGCAGGGATCAGAAAACAACCACCCACGGGCCAAATCCAGCCAGCCACTTGCTTCCGTATGGCTCTGGGGCTGAGAATGGCCTTTATGTTTTTAAATAGTAACATTTTAAATGGCTGTATAAGCACCTAGATCATATTCTTAAATTTGCCCTCTTGACTTGCAAGCCTAAAATATTTACTCTCAGGCTCTTTAGGGAAAGTTTGCTCATCACTGATTTAGTGTTACCTTTAATTATCTTACAAAACAACAAGTGGATGTTTGATGCTGTTGTTCAGAAGATTGGAAGTGCACAGGATGAAGTGGACATGTGTAGAACTTACTTTCCCCGATAGAGACACTGTTGACATTACGAGAAAGAGTCTGATCAAGGAACAGACACATGCCATGAACAAAGTGGTCACGGTCAGAAAGCAAGTTCACGGTCAGAACACAAGTTAGGAACCTGGGACACGTAAGGAACCTGCTGCATGAGAATGTCTTCAGTCCTATGTGAACTCGTGGCTGAAAATGCCAACCTGACCTTGCTTCAGCCCATTTTTACCCAACGGCGTTAACACTGACCCCTTGAGGTCTTGCTGTTCAGCACAGCATCAGTTATTAAAATCCTTCCATCAGTGCTTGATACACGTGTTTTCTTAGCGGTCCCATAGACTGTCCTTCAGTCACACAGACTGAAGACCTCGTGTTTCCTTCACAGCCCAGTGGCTGATGCAGAGCAGACGTGACTGCACGTGTCCACTCGAGGGCTCCACGGAACAGTGTCTGTCTGAGCGCACTTGAAAAACAGCCACTCAAATGCCGGTTCCGGCCAAATGTAACATGTGTCTGCATCACCTGCCCAAATTTGTAATTTTTGCAAATACGATAATAAAAATGATGTGGTAATTTCGTTATTGAGATAAAAGGGATTTTTGGCGAGATTTTTCTAGCCAGAGAAGCCAATCCAGGAGTTAGACTCAAACGTTATCCCCACTCAAGTAAGGAGACTGGGAGGACTGATGGCTGCCTGACAGGGAGAATCATCTGGGCATTCAGGGGTCGCCACCTCAGCATCTCTGAAAGGAACACTCTCTCATGAGCACCAGGCATTTCACACTAGACCAGGGCTATCAAAAGTCCGATTTCTAAACCAAACAGATGCCTGGTCTGATATGGCCCTAATTTCACTGGAAGTAACATACAAATGGTATCCTTTTGAAAAGAAAACTAATCATGTCATCAGGACCTCTTATGGCCCGGGAAACATTTATAATGATTATGACCCTAATGTTTTACAGCTCATTATCATTTTTATGGATTTTCACTTGCATTTCTCATTTTATCTCCTAAATCATACACGGGCTAGTGTTTGACTGAAATGAATGTCCTCAAATTAAATGACTAACTTCTATAATATCTGGCCCAATACTTACTGTTCCTTGACTATTTTTCAGAGGTTGAGTTAGTTTACTTTAAACGTCTATATACGCCCTCCTTTCAACAGCACAGTCTTTCTGAAATATATGAAGCATAACCGTGTGATGTAAACAGACACATCTGAGCTGTTTCGAGCCATCAATCGTTCAATATCTTAAGTTTTTAAAAACCTTTCTCTGATGCACCTGGTTCTGAGAAGTTACCCGAGAGCTAAGGCAGAGCCCTCTCGTTGGGGTCCACACGCATTTTTCGGAAATAAAAACAAATATTGCAAACTCCATTTAAACTATATCCTGCTATTAAAGGTACATATGCTCTGTCATGGTCTTACATTTCTCCTCCCCAGTTTGAACAAATGTTACCAGTTTCAGGGCTTTTGGAATTATTACCAGATAATAATTTCACCAGCCCTCCGGGTTTAGAAAACAATACTTGAGGTAAGCCGTTCCTGATCTCCTGCTAATCCAAGATAATTGCTTTCGGCTTTCGTGGGGAATCTGAAATTCTCAGTGCTGGATTCGCTGAATGGGTCTACTGGAAACGGGCTTTGGGGGGACTTTTCGGTCTATTGGCAAACTCATTTTTAGCAGAGGTTCTATTGAAAAAGTACCCTTTACTTCAGTGACCAACTGCCAGCTCCCTGTAAAAATGAAACACACCTATTGAGGAATTCTAAGATGCTGGTTAATAAGTCCCCACCTTCTCCCTCCTTCTCTCTCTCTTTCTATGTCTCCTTCCTTTCTATCTTTCTTCCTGTTGTGGTTTTTTTGTTTTTGGGTTTTTTCTATTGCTTAACAGACTTCTGGTGAATCCCTAGAAGGAGGCTGTGGAGGAGTAGTTCTCTGTCGCCTGGAGGACGTAGAGTAGGTTTGAGCCGCAAAAGGTAGCCCTGGGCGTGGCTTGTCAATTCCGAGGGGGGGACGTCAGGACTGTGTTGGTCTCATGGAGACTGTGGGCCTCTAGTCAAGTCTCCAGATGCTCTGCCCATCGGGTTTGAATTCTCCGACTTGCCACTTGGCAGTCTGTTCTGAGACTTTGCATTAAACTTAGACCCCACAACCTCAGACCAGAGCGCTGGGGGCCAGCACTTGCTGCCCAGGTGCCCATGAACTGTGCTTTCAGGGACAAGGGAGGAGGGGCCGGGATCCTAAAGTACAAGGCTCCTGGGCCACGTGTTCTTTCTTAAAAGAGCAAACCCAGCTGTTCCGATGGCCCCGGATTCTCCTGGGTACGGATGGTCTCACACTCTGGAATGCTTTCTCACACTTCCATTTTGCAAGGAGAATTAAATGCTATTGGAGAAGTAAATGTTAATGGAGAATTAAACGCTATTGGAAAATTAAACGCTATCGCCAAGGGCTCTGTCAGCCAAGTCATATCAACTCACCCCGTAGGCTTCATTTTCAGATTCATAACTGCCCCCTTTCTTCTTTAGGCCTCAGAGTGTTTCCACCTATTTGAATTTATTCATATCTACCTGTTCACTCCCTGGGCAATGTGAAGGCTCAGGTGTCCACTTGTCCCCAGGTTGGCTATAAATTAACCTGGAATTAGATTTGGGTCTTTGGCTATCTCTTTGTAGTAAAACTTCAGGGACAACTAAGAAAGGCAAAGTTCACTGAAGTGGCTGCACTTCCTTTGCAGCCCAGAGGGTTTAAGTACACTCCAAGGGGGAAAATTAATGTTGAGGAACAATAACTGTCACTGAGAATGTATTATATCATTTCACTCCTTTAATCCTCATGAGAAATAGGTAAGGCGAAAGCTATTATTGATCCCCACTTCACATAGAGGGAACTGAACCTTGGAGATTTTAGGTAAATGTCCCAAAGTAACAGAGCTGGCAAGTCGAAGAAGTGGGGTTCACAGTAAGGTCGGTCTCAGGATCTGTTAAGTAAAGGACATCCATTTTGCAAGAAATGTCTAGGAAGGTGGGGCACCAATGCATAACAGGGCTTACTGCATGTTAGGTACGTCCACTGTTGGGTGCCCAGAAGCACCGCCAGAGGAGACCCGCTGACCCAGCCAAGGTGAGTGTCTTACACGTACTGCAGACAGTGGGGATGGCACCCGACAGCGGGTCTCAGGAGCGGGATGTCAGGACCGGGTATTGATGGGGCCTGGGGCTGGAGCCGTTTTTAAGGCAGGTCTTGCGTGCATGAGAGGAGCCTTGATGAGCTCGTTCAGTTGTGATAAGCAAGCTACTTAGTTGGTTCAGAGTCTTATTTTTCAGGAGCAGAACTTTCCTGCAGCAGGCAGGTGCGTTATTTTTGCTTGTTCTCAGTGTTGTTTAACGGAGCAAGTGGGTTTCAGTTCTCAAGCACTAAATGGATGAAACTCTTGCTCCCGAGGAGCTGTGTCCCCTGTGAGGAGCCACTACCCTTATTGGACAGTTGAGAAAACAAAGGCCCAGGAAGATGAATAATAACGCTCATTCCCATTTACACCTGGGCGAAAGCTGGGCTGGGGGTGGGAATCAAGACTTGCATTCTGACTCTGAGCTGCCAGCCTCTGGAGCTCCAGAGCTCAGTGCGAGCATTCCTCCACCTCAGGCAGCTGATGTCCCCAGAGCCGGGTCAGCAGAGGGAGAAGGAAATGCCCCTGGGGGAATTTACTCAGAGGCCAGTCCAGAAAAATACTATCTCATAGAATAACCTGAGGATACCAGTTACCTGGCTTTTCTCTCAAGTTCTTTAAACCTGTAGGAGTTTTAATGGACTTGATTAACCTACAGATCACTGAATTTTAATCTTTTAAATTATAAAATGTCCTGGGGGCATTGAACAATAAGTGGGGCCTATTGAACAATAAAGAGCATTTGTTTTATATCAAACTATAGGCCACTAAGGGTTCATTGCTTTATTTTTAGTGCTCAGAAGGGAGCCCTCAATGCCCTTCCTTCCGACTCGCCTCAACAGCCCAAACTGTATGGAATAGCAGAATATTATAAAACAGAGGCTGGAAGTTGAGGCATTAATAAAACCAACTACAGGGCCAGCCCAGTGGTGTAGCAGTTAAGTGGGGCGCTCCGCTGCTGGCAGCCCAGGGTTTGGAACCTGGGTGTGCACACCGACGCACCGCTTGTCAGGTCATGCTGTGGCAGCGTCCCATTAAAGTAGAGGAAGATGGGCAAGGATGTTAGCCCAGGGCCAGTCTTCCTCAGCAGAAGGAAGAGGATTGGCATGGATGTTAGCTCAGGGCTGATCTTCCTCACACACACACACACACACACACACACACACAAAAACCTAGAAATATGTGAAAAATCTAATTTAAAAAATGGAGAGAGTGTTTTTTGTTAAACAGAGACATATTTTGATCCTTAGAAATGACGTCATTTCAATTTTTTTAGTGAGTTTTTTCACATTTTGGCTTTATATTTTTTTTCTTTTTTTTCAATTATTTTATTGAGGTGATAATGGTTATATACCATTGTGTAATTTCAGGTGTACATTATTATTTAAGAGTTTCTGTATAGACTGAATTGTGTTCACCACCAATAGTCTAATTTTTATCGGTCACCATACATATGTGCCCCTTTACCGCTTTCGCCCAACCCCAACCTTAGTTTTTTTTTTACGTCCTTAAGGCAGCAGAGTTGTGGAATACCTAGAAGACATTGAATGGTTTGGACCACCAGGGGGCGCGTTAGACCAGCAAACTGACACAACACGGGAGCCGGTCTGTGGAGTACAGTATTGCACTCCGGGAGGTTAGAAAAGCATAGGAGCTGTCTTTGAAGATGGACTGAGGGTTAAATAAAGATGGAGTTGAGCTTGATTCCATGTAGGGAGATAAAGAGGGGAGAGGTAATTTAACAGGGAGCTCTGAGATCCTCTTGTTCAATTCTGTCCTGGCCAAGTTGTGACTCCTTTCCCCTTTTCTTCACCACCCACCGTCCATCCAGGAGTTTTGTGGCAGAGGCTGAGGAGAGGGCGTTCTCCTGAAACGTTAGAAGAGAGCGCTGGTTCTCCCTTCCCCTCCACCACCAAAGGGGACGATGATCTGAAAGGAAAACGCGATGGGGCTATGATGTGTGCTGAGCTGCTGCAGGCTGGTGGCTGACCACTACTTCCAGAAATCCAGCGTTCTCAAGGCTCAGCCTCTTCAGGGTAATTCAAGGAAGACTGGAGAGGGGGACTTGATGGAAAGGTACCCACTTTGTGGCCTCTTTTCTGAGTCCAAGAGGGAGACAACAGATCAGAGAAGTAACTGCTCAGTGCCCAGCAAGACAGGAAGCCAAGTCCAGAGCTGTTGACTTCAGTGTGGCCGTGTAGCTATGACAAGATTGGGACTCGTCACAGCGGGGCTGGCAGTGATCCTATTACTAACGCCCTGCCTTATGATGGCGGCTCTGGGGCTCTGCAGACCACAGGTGGGCTTGGCCAGCTGCTCCCCCTTGGGCTCTGCCAAGACGGGGCGCCAGAGAAGAACAAGCTCCCTCCCTCCTGAGGACTCCCCTTCCCGCCAGCGTCTCCCAGCAGCTTCTCCACCAGGAGCTTCGCCTAGCAGCTCCCTCCTAGCGGCCGCTGACTGCTGTTTGCCGTTTTTCCACGCTCCAGGAACCAGCCCCACGTGCCCCTCAGAGCCTCCTCCCAGCGCTTCCGCGGCTCACGGCTGCGGTCCAGGCCTGTGGAGCGCCTCCTCCCAGCGGCTCATGGCAGCCTCTTCCTGTCGAGCCCGCAGCCCAAGGCGGGGCAGCTGCTTCTGCCCTTGCTGCCCTGGTGATAGCTGAGGGTCCCCTTTTTGCCCTTTCACTTCTTCAACAATAGTAACAATTCCTTCTGGTAAACTCTCTGGGTTACAATAACCACAGCGGCTTCTTCTCTGACTGGTAACACGTTCTACCCCGTAGCCTGATGGGCCATCGAGACTGCAGATAGGGGCCGGCCCGGTGGCGCAAGCGGTTGGGTGTGCGCGCTCCGCTGCGGTTCGGGTCCCGCGTGCCCGATGCACTGCTTGGCAGGCCATGCTGTGGCGGCGTCCCACATAAAGTGGAGGAAGATGGGCCTGGATGTTAGCCCAGGGCCAGTCTTCCTCAGCAAAAAAAAAAAGAGGAGGATTGGCAGATGTTAGCACAGGGCTGATCTCCTCGCAAAAAAAAAATTAAAAAAAAAGACTGCAGATAATTTGGGCTTCAGGTGTAAATTGGAGGAAATGTGAAAAGGGCCGGGCCAGGACCGGAAGTGGGGTGGCAGGGTTCTGTTGGAGTTAGCACTCACCCCAGAGTAAGGGAAGAAGACCACAAACCTTGAGGACCAGAGGCAACTTTCTGCAGATCAGGCATGGTCCACCAATAGCAGCATCGCCTCCTTCCTCAGGCCGGGCAGAGGGTGCCGATTCTTGCAGCCACAGCCTTCCCTTTCTGGGCCTTTTTCTTCCTCAGTATTAACTCGTTCTCTTCCCCTAGTAGAGCTTCATTGGGAAATTATCTGTGGGTCACATTCACACTAAATATAAATGACTGATAAAACTTTAATATGTCATAGGGAAATTTGCATTTTAAAAATGACCTCCATTGCCAAAATCCCAAACACTGACACCACCAAATGCTGGTGAGGATGTGGAGCAACAAGAATTTTCATTTCTCGCTGGTGGGAATGCAAAATGATACAGACGCCTCGGAAGGGAGTTTGGCAGTTTCTTAGAAAACTAAACATACTCTTACCATGTGACCCAGCAATTGTGTTCTTTGGTATTTACCCAAATGATTTGACATCTTATGTCCACACAAAAACCTGCCCACAAATATTTATAGCAGCTTTATTCGTAACTGACAAAATTTGGAAGCAACCAAGATGTCCTTTAAACAGAGAATGGATAAATAGATTGTGGTACATTTATATAATGGACTATTATTCAGTGATAAAAAGAAATGAGTTATCAAGCCACAAAAAGACATGGAAGAACTTGAAATGCATAATATTAAGTGAAAGAAGCCAATCTGAAAAGGCTCCATACTATATGATTTTAACTACGTAACGTTGTGGAAAATGCAAAACTATGGAGATTGTAAAATGATCCGTGGTTATCAGGGATTATGGGGGAGGGAGGGAGAGGTGAATGGGTGGAGCACAGGGGATGTTTAGGGCAGTGAAACTATCCTGAATGATACTGTAATGGTGGATACATGACGTTATACATTTGTTCAAACCTATAGAACATACATAACTGAGGGTGAACCCCAGTATAAACTACGGATTTTAGTTAATAATAATGTATCAAAACTGGGACCAGAACAACTTGCTATTTATTTAGACACTCAAATGATCAAAGCCAAATGGACAAATATTCTATAAAATAAACTGGCCTGTACTCCTCAAAAATGCCAAGGTCAAGTCACACAAAAAAGAATGAGGAGCTGTCCAAAATCAAAGAAGACTAAAGAGACAGAGCAGAGCTACAAAGGGCATTACTTTATGTGGAAACTGACAAAATTTAGATGTGGTCTGTGGATTGAGTTATAGTAGTGTATCGATGTTAAATTTGCAGATTTTGGTAACTGTGTTATGGTTATGTAAAAGAATATCCTTTTTATTAGGAAATATACACAGAAGTATTTAGTGGGCAAAAGGGCACACTATCTCCAACTCACTTTCAAATGGTTCACATATGCACATGAACACACACACTCGCACACACACTCTGTCTCACACACAGACACTCTCACACACTCACACACATCTTAGTCAGTTCAGGCATACCAAAATATAACTAAACCATAGACCGGTGGCTTAAACAGCAGATATTTATTTTCTCACAGTTTTGGAGGCTGGGAAGCCCAAGATCAAGGTGCCGGCAGAGTCTGTTCTCGGTGAGGGCTCTCTTCCTGGAGTGCAGACAGCAGCCTTCTCCCCGTGTCCTTATGTGGCAGAGCGAGCAAGCTCTGGTGTCTCTTCCTCTTCTTCTAAGGGCACTAATCCCATCATGGGGTTCCAGCCTCGTGACCTCATCTACACCTGCTTACCTCCCAAAGACTCCACCTCCAAATACCATCACACTGAGAGTTAGAGCTTCCAAATGTAAGTCTTGGGGGACACAAGCATTCCACCCAGAACAGTCTCACACACACTCTCACATCCACTCTCTCTCACACGCAGACACACTTTTTCTCACACATACACATACACACTCTCTCTCACACACTCATACTATCACATACTCTCACACACACTCTCACATACTCTCTCACACACACACTCGTCCCCACACGCCTGCACACGCCTGCAGACTGAAGGGTGGAGAGGAAGGAGAACTGACAGGAGGATCAGGAGAACTGGGTTCTGGTCCCAGTTCCTCTGCTAACCTACACCAAGGCCAGTCATTTGACCCTGTGGTGCCTCATTCTCCTCTTGATGAAATGTGAGAGTGGGGAAGCGACTTCTAAGATCGCCTCTGCCTCAAAGACACTAAAGAGAGTCTATGGAAGTGTGATGGAGGCCTCTCTCCCACGGTGCTCAAATGAGCACTGAGGGCTGTGATGGGAAATAACACTTCCTGTTGGGAAGAGTCTCTGTTAACACCGAGAGTGCAGAAAAGGCAGAGGTGATGACCTCACCACACTGCGGCCTTCAGCTTTGGTTTCTCCGTCTCTTCCTCCATCAGCCTGTAGGGAAGGTTGTGAAGGGCTGGGTGGATATGGTGTGGGTAGCTGGGTTGTTTCTGATGCTGGTGTTTTAATGTTAAAGGCAGAAGCAAAGTTGAGCCATCTGAAGTTCCAGAACCTAAACTTTAAAGAAATTCTATATTCTTTTAAATCCATGCACGGTCGTTAACTTCAAAGACTAGGAAATGGAAAGTTAACAATGGGGATATTGTAGAAATACTCTTACAATCTAGGAAGCCCCTGTGACCTCACCATAGGACAACACGAGCAAAGGCTCATCAGTGAGGGTTATAAGCCGGGACCATGGTAGACAGTCCACATGAACTCACTCACTCGTTCCTCAGAGACGCAGTTATTATTAGTCCTTTTTCAAGATGAGGCAACTGAAAACTGGAAAGGCTAAGCAATTTTCTAGAACATGGCAGAGCTGGGATTTGAACCCAACTCAGTCTTACCCTAAACTTCAGGTCTTAAGGTCAAAGGTGAAAGTGAAGTGAAAGAGATGCACATCTAGGCCTAGAACCAGAATGGCAAAAAACATCGAGCCGGGTCACCTGATCCCGCTCGTTCCTTCAAAGGGACCCTTCCTCCAATAGTAGAAGCGGGAAAAGGAAGGATTTGGGTTTGACAAACTTGCATTCAAATTATGGCTTTGAGTCCCGGACAAGTGACTTAACCACTCTGATCCTCAGTTGCTTTTCTTTTAAAGTGGGATAATCATAGAACTTATCTTGTAGGGTTGATTGCTGAGAGGATACAGTGATATAGTGAACCTAAAACACGTGGCACAGTGCCCAGCTGTATTAGTCAGCACTCTCCAGAGAAACAGAACCAATAGGGTACAAACAAATAGATAGACATAGCTATACAGAGAGGAGATTTAGTATACGAATTGTTCATATGGTTATGGAGGCCAAGACAACCCACAGTCTGCTGTCTGCAAGCTGGAGGACCAGGAAAGCCAGTGGTATAATTCAACCTGAGTTCAAAGGCCTGAGAACCAAGGGAGCTGCTGGTATAAGTCCCGGAGTCTGAAGGCCCAAGAACTAGGAGCTCAGATGTCTGAAGGCAGGAGAAGATGGAGGTCCCAGCCCAAGAAGAGAGAGAATTCACCCTTTCTTCACCTTTTTGTTCCATTCGGACCCCCTTAGGATCGCATGATGCCACCTACATTGGGGAGGGTGATTCTCTTCACCCAGTCTACTGAATCAATGCTAATCTCTTCCAAAAACAGACACCCAGAAATAATATCTCACTAACTATCTGGCATCTCTTAGGCCAGTTGACACATAAATGTAGCCATCACACTGGCCCTTTATAAATGCTTAGTCTGTGGTCATGACCTTGAGAACACGAACATCGCGCTTTACATCAGATGCGCGGGTTTAACACTGCACCAGTTCTCATTTAACACACGAACAAAGAGCAAACAAATATGGTCCATTGAGGAAACTTCCTGCTTCAATTCACAGCAAACTTTTAAGTAAGGATGCTCTGTGGTGGGGGACAAGGCCACTCCTCAAGTTCTACTAGGGCCTAATAACCATGCAGCCTCATGCAAGTCCTGGAACAGCGCTGTCTCATAAGAATACGATGCAAGCCACAAAGGCAATGTCAAATTTTCCAGTAGCCATATTTTTGAAAAAAGGAAATAGGTGGGGCTGGCCCGGTGGCGTAGCCGTTAAGTGCACGTACTCGCCTTAGGTGGCCTGGGGTCCGCAGGTTCGGATCCCAGGTGCCAATGCACCACTTGTCAAGCCATGCTGTGGTGATGTCCCATATAAAGTAGAGGAAGATGGGCACGGATGTTAGCCCAGGGCCAGTCTTCCTCAGCAAAAAGAGGAGGATTGGCATCTCATGTTAGCTCAGGGCTGATCTTCCTCACAAAAATAAATAAATAAATAAATAGGTTAAATTAATTTATAATATATTGTATGTAACCCAATATACCTCAAATATTATCATTTCAACATGTAACCAACCCCCAAAATTAGTAATGACATTTTACATTCTTATTTTCATACTAATTCTTGGAAATCTAGTAAATCTTCTACACTTATCACATATCTCAATTAGGATGATCAAGTTTCATTAGAAATACTTGATCTATATTTAGATTTCTTAAAATGTACAGTTGAAAAGGTAGGTTCGCATAACCCAGTTGTTCTAAATGTACTTAAAAGTTTTCCAATGACTGAATTGAGTATCAGTTCTTGAATTTAAATTCAAAAATAATTAAAATTAAACAAATTTAGTTCCTCAGTCCCACTAACCGCATTTCAACCACTCAAAGCCACGTGTGGCTAGTAGCTGGCGTGTCAGGTCTTTGATGTGGAGACTTCAGCCCTCAAAACCTCCCGTGTGGATTCCATCGACCTCCCTCTGAAGCGACCTCTAAGGGTCCATGAATGATAAATAGAAAGTCAAATATCTCTTTTGTTTCTGAATGGTGGACAGTGACCCTTGTTGGAAATGTATCTCTCCGAAGACCAAATCACCATTCATTTATTCAATCTATCAATTATTCACTAATTTATAACACATTAATATAATGTTTACTAAGAGCCATTCCACGTCCAACATTGTACTTCAAGAGGACATCCAAGGTGTGTCTTTCAAAATGAGAAGGAAGCTGCCAACCCAACAATGGGAGAGGAGTAGGGGTTGAAATAGTGCATCCTTGAGGTTGACTGTGATGAGTGTCTAGGTCACCATTCTGGGGTGTCATCATTTCATAAGGGAACCTTCAACCAGGAATATCTCGAGGGAAAACCCCCTCCTAAACATATCGCCATTCCTCACCCTGACCCCTATCCTAGGCCAACAGCAAACAACATTCAACCAACATTCAACCTTCAGACTGAGCGAGGAAGCACTCCAGTGGCCCTAGTGACACAGGCTATGTGCAGAGGATTGGCTGGGCCAGCCTGAAGGGGAGTCATCTACTTGACGAAGCTCCTCAGGGAAAAGTAGGGCAGGTTCACAAGCCTGGTCCATGCACCACACACACACACACACACACACACACACACACACACACACGCACACACACCCCTCTCTACGAGTCATTATAAGGGAGATGGAAATCTGTAAAATAGGGCAGAGAACAGTAGAGAAGTTTAGTGGTAGACTCAGCATCATTGTGGCTGTGGTCTTGTGGCATTCATTTGTTCATTCATTTCTCATTTGTTCATTCATTTATTCAACAAATGTTTACTGAACCAACAATTGAAAGAAGTGCTGACAATATTCCTGTGAAAAAGACACAGTCCCTGCTCTCCTGAAAATCACAATCTGCTGGGGGAGAACAATTAGCAGGGCATATTAGACACCACCTGGGAACTCAGGTAGAAAGAGAGGAAACTTTGCAGAAGACTGGAAGAGTTGCACAGAGGAGGGAGCCACAGAAATTCTGTTGAATACTGTCAGGCTACCACAGGCCTGTCCCGAGGATGGAGTGGTTTGAGGTAACCTTGCCTACCCTGAGCAGGAGGCAGGAGTTTGGCTGTAGTTCAGTGTAAAAATCAGGGGGACTAGGAGGAGACAGCAGAGAGGGGCTATCAGATCTTCAAACACTCCATATACCTGCTAAGGAGTTGGGCTTTTAATTAGAATATCTGGTGTTTTTTAGACATTAAGACAATAAAGAGTGGTGATTCTCAACTCTGGCTGCATGATAGAATTGGGGTGGGAGAAGGAGTATATGGGAACTTTGTACTTTCTGATCAATTTTTCTGTAAACCTAAAACGGATCTAAAAAGCAATCTATTAATTATAAGAAAATCACCCTACACCAGTGGTTTTGAAAATATGGTCCAGAGACCTCTGGGATCCTAAGGGCTGTTTCAGGAGACCCATGAGGTCAAAACTGTTTTCATGATCCTGTGCTCCTGAGACGTTATTTGCTTTTCTCACTCTGATTCTTCTCTCACGTGTACAATGGAGTTTTCCAGAAGCTATATGACGTATGCTGTCAGAACAGATTGAATGCAGAAGCAGACATGAGAATCCAGTTTTCTTGTGTTAAGCCAGTCTTTAAAGAGAAGGCAAAGATGTAAAATTCTGTCACTCTTTTCACTCAACTTTTTCTGTTTCAGAAAACACAGTACGTTTCATAAAAATATTCTGTTTATTCTACAGAGTAATGAGTTTATCATTGTTATAAAATGAATTAATAAATAAATATTTTTAAATGTCTCAGCTTTAATTTCTAATATATTAAATATCAATAGATAAAATCCACACAAATCAAAGCTCTGGAAGTCCTTAATAATTTTTGGAAGTGTAAAGAGATCCTGAGACCACAAGGTTTGAGAACCTCTGGTCTAGACTTTAACATTAAAAGACAAAGAATAGGCTTAGAAGTTAGCCAACAATGGGACTGAAAGGAGGGTTTTTTAAAAAATTTACAGAAAGTTGGGCCTGAATGAAACCTTGACATCTTGAGCAGGCCAGGTCCATACAGGCCGTATTTCCAGTCTCCTGGACACTCCCTCCTCCTTCCTCATTTCTCATCTGCCAGAAGCTTGGATTTGGCATAAAATACTGAGCCCCTAATTCCAAGTCTCACCCCACACACCTTGTCCTTGGCACAAGCTGAATTCACCCTAAACAAAGGGCAAGGAGGATTCTTTTGAAAATGAGAGACTGTTAAGATCTGCTGTGGAAAGTCGATAGCTCTCCCTTCTTATTACCTAGATTAATTTCCTTAAGACATTTGCCAATCTGTTTTGACCATTTCTCTTTCTTACAGTTTAATAAGAGATCAGATTGAGCCATATAAAATTATCATTTTTGTAGTTGAAGAAATATAGTTGGATATTGGCGATTTCATATGATGTCATCTAATAAATCCCATGGCATCGATTACCACATTATGTCTTATTTAACCCAGGCAAGAAATGTGTTTGGCACCCTTGAGTGTACAGAATAGCTGCCAAAAACTGTTATTATGACAATGGCAAGATGTTTCAAAATGGATAGCAGCCCTCGCTTTTTGGCCTTATTTCAGGGACCTAGCTTAACAGTGTGCTGCTGGTGTATGGTTGGGCTTGAGAGCAAACCGAGTTCCGCCGGTTCCCAAGCCTGTGCCCCTGGACAGTGATGGCCGCACACTGGATTAACCAACAGCCTCTATTACTCCAATGTAGTGTTACCTTCTACCTTTAATTTAACTCATTGCGGGATCCTTGGAGCACTTTCTTAATCATCTAGAAAAATTTAGATTACACCCCTTATGGCTCCCTAAATCAATGTATTATATTGAAAATTGGAAATCTGTATTATCTAATTCAAATATTGCGTTAAAAACACTCTCCCATTCTCTGATGTCTAACTGGTGAATTTCTGCACACTTGCCTTTCTTTGCTGCGGGTTCTATCATCTGAAAAGTGTGGATGATGGTAATATCTACCTTGAAAGTGTGCTGATTAAGGGCAATAACCTAAAAGAAGTTCTTGACTTAGTGCTGGGCACATGGTTGGGTCTCAGTAACTATTATTTTTTCCCTTTCCCACCCAAAACACACATAGACTCATGCATATGCACAAACTAATGCACACACTCACACTCACACACCCAAAACTCATACACATTCACATGCAAAACACCATTGCACATGCACGCTCACACACACTCACTGTGCTCATATGCATGAATACTTGTATATACCGGGAGTGAAGCCAAATGTGCGTGGTAGCCTCTTACACTCCCGTGCATACGTGACTCCTTTAGAGACAGCACTGTGGAACAGGAGGAACGTGAATCCAGAAATGAAACACCCGGTTCTTATTCTGCTGCACTGCTCTTTAGTGTGTTATGTTTGTTGCAAAATCCTTAATCCTGTGGGCCAAGTTTCCTTGCCAGCAAGAAGAAGTCGTGGGAGATGGCTGCAGCCTCCTGTGACTCAAAAGCTGTTCTTTGACAAACATGAACAACAGCTTCGGAGTCTGGAAGGCACAAGTTCAAACCCCAGCTTCATCCTGTGGTAGTTCACTCATTTGGGAGCCCTGCTTCCTCCTCAGTTACAGTGGAGACTACTGCCAGCCCCGTGGGTCTTTGTGAGGATCAAATGCAATACCCAACACAGCTAACCACTCTGTTAGGGTCCAACAGAAGGACGATGGCATCCAGCTGCTGATCTAGTTTCTCTCTCTCACTTCTCACACAGAGGCCCCACTCCCTTCCCTGCCAGTGAAGCAGAAAGTCTTCCTGCCTCCTCTGAATGAACTTAGTATGTTCAAACATCATATAAGAAAAAAACGGAAGGAAACCCCTCACACCCACTCTGGTACACTTGGTATTTGCCATTATTAGAACAGCAAACTGAATACTATTGATTCAGAGGGTTTGTGGTTTACCAACCTGGTGCAGTTAGGTTCCTCTTTCTACCCCTGTGACTCATGAATGCACACCAAATCCTAAATAGTTTATTTACTGTTTGAATAGTTTTTTGCTTTTTGTCCCATTTCCCTTTGGACAGATAACCCAGAATGTTTCTTTTACCCACAGAAGCAAAGGCAAAACAAGAAATACTGTTTTAGGAATAAAGGAAGATGTAAGACCATGAATTTTATGGGTTGGGGGGGACCTCAGTAGAGGGCCCTATGTGAAAAAAAATCTCAGCTCCAATTTATATCCCAGCATAATGCACCTTTCACTCCAAAATTGTGCTAGATTGGATGAGAAATTATATAGTAATCTTACTTAGAAGCAGAACACAACTTAGATGGAGTCAAGGCAAAGACAGAAAGAGTAGGAACTAGTGTAGTACTTTGACTTCCACGTGGGGGATAGAGGGGACTGCTCATTAACACTCCCTAATCCACGAGCCCTTTAAAACCTTGCTACTTGAGGTGGGGCCCTGGGCCAGCTGCACCAGGTCAGCTAGGAGCTTGTCGGAAAAACAAAATCTCATACCCTACCCCAAACCTACTGAACCAAAATCTGCATTTTAACAGGGCCCCAGGGGATCCGTGTGTACACTCAAGAGCAATGTCTTGGAAAACCCTGCCTGGAGCACTGTGCTTCATAGGCTTCAAGACTTTGTCTGTGGTTCACTGGAAGTTACAGGATAACTTTTCCAAAGTCTTAGAATTAAAGGATTTCAGAGTTGAAAAGCCCTTCCCTCCACCGTAGTTAATGCATGAATTCCCTCTGAGTGGCTTCACCTGGGGCCCCATTGTGTGCTGGGAGCTCTGCCCCCTAGGAAGAGCTTTTCAAATGTGCTTCCTTAGGGCAAGTTGGAACTTGCTTCCCCAGAACCACCACTCACTGGCCCATTGTTGACATTACAGAGGCACTCAGAGAAAAGATTATGTCTCCTATCCTGTGAAGAATTTTTGGAACACTAAGACAGCTCCCATATTTGATCCCATATGCAGTTCCTTTCTGAAGGACTCTAGCAGGTTCAGAACCCCCCTCTGAAGGAACAGTATCCCTCAGTGCCCTGGACCTACACTTCTGCTGGCAGGACCACATGAAGCCAGGGCAGCAGGATGAGATGTGGGTCCCTTCACGTTTCTGATGCACTAGTACATTATTAAATTTTTGTTATCTGCTTGTTTCCCAGGCAGTCCAGTGACAGCTGTGGCTACCTGGACCCTGGACCTGGTCATTATCTCTGTCTCTTGTCAGCAGCACCTTGAAGACCTGAATCCTCCCACAGCTCCTAAGAGGCAGGATCAGGACAGAAACCTAGAGCTATCAGCCTCCCAAGACTGTCTTCCTAACCGTGGGGCGATACTGCAATCAGTCAATTGAGTTTTACCTTCCACACAATCTTCTCCGCTTGGGTGGAGGGAGGGGGGTGAAGAATGAAGTAGTGGCAAAAAATGTATGACTAATTCCTTTTTACCCCATCAGAGTACGGCGGACCCAGGATTTCAAACACAGTTGGTAATGATTTATGGCCGTATTATAGATTCAGATTCTTCCACACCACCATAAAACTTACTTTAACATTATCATGAAGAGGTTCGATGTGACCTAATTGAGATGGCAGAGAAACATGTAAAATGTTCTAGAAACATTTCCATTAGAATGGTTAAAATGAGTTATTCTTTATTATTCCATGGTGATGCACTGGAAACAGTTCTTTTGTAGGCAATTGGGAATGAGGCTGACGTGGCTGTAAATTCTGGCTCTGCTCTTACTAGCTTTGTAAACTTGAGCAAATAACCTCACCTCTCTGAACCTCAGTCTGTCTTCTACAGAGTGGACTTAATAACACCAACTTCACAGTGCCGTTGAAGGCATTGAATGACGAGCTGTGTTTAGAGCATAAAGCACCCAGCAATGCATCCAGCACATAACAAGAAAGGAAACGAAATTTATAAGATAAAAATTAAAGGATGTGTCAATCTGGAAAAACGTTCTGAGACTTGGATATGCGCAAAAATATATTTTTATACCCCATGAGCAAGAGAATATGGCAAGTGTGGGGGCTGGGGCTGGAACTGTAGGTGACAGACTACTTCCTTCACTACACATTCATCAAGGAGCTGAATTTGAAGTCTGGGACCACATGTCAATCACTGGGGAAAGGCAGGTGCTCTGTGTTTAGAACATCACGGGCCAAAGCTCGAGGATGAATAGGAAGGAAGAGCTGGAAGAACAGTAACGTGTGTTGAACATAGAGTGATAATGGGAGCAGGGCAGTGACAGGTAACGGGACGTTGGCTTTCATGTTGTACAACAGGAGTCACCAAACATTTTGCATAAAGGGTCAGATAGTAGATGTTTTAGGTTTCATGGGCCATACAGTCTCTGTCCCAACTCCTCAACTCTACTGTTGTAGCAAGAAGCAGACATAGTCAATCTGTAATTGAATGGGCATGGCTGTGTTCCAATAAAACTTTATTTACAAACACAGGTGGTAGGCAGAATTTGGCCCAGGGGCCATAGTTTTCCTACTCCTGCCATAACCGATAGATTTAAAAAATAATTTGGAATCTCATCATCAAGAAAATACAAAAATTCATGAAGAAAATACAAAAAATCCGAAGAAAGCTATTAAAATCCTGAAATCCAGTCCAAGAAAATTTATAGGAAGACATGATTTCTGCCATGAAAAATAAACTCTCTTCCTATCTTAGGAATGACTCCCAGGAAAATATCTTGGGTGGGGAGTATTTTCTCTACTCTGTATCTTAAAATATACTCTGAACAGAAAATTCTAATGTGTTTAATGCTATTTGATTCCCCCCCCCCAAAAAAAGAAGTGGCAGTTTGGAGAAATGAAAAGACTCAGGAGCCAGAAGCTCCTGCTGAACAGAGAGGTTTATGTTCTGAGGGAGTAGAAGTCGTGCCATGCCCGTATGTCAGCTTGGGCTGGCAACAGATTGCCCAGTCGCTAAGAGCTGGGCTTCCCAAGGCAGGGACAAGCACAAGGAGACCTTCTTTCTCTCTGCAAAGGAGCAAGCTGGACGCCTAAGGGATTTTATGACTCCATGACTGGCTTATTGAGAATTTATTGGACGAGTTGTACACATAGATTCTCTTTAAAAATTCTAAGGGATTTGCTGGCAGGGACTTCTATCTAAAGGTCAAAAGGAGAAAATGGCTCAGTTTCCAGAAAAGCCTATGGTTACTATTAGCAAACCAAACAGTGAGCTGGGAAAACAATTTTTTTTTCTATAAGTTTCATGAAAGGAGGGTCAGGGACTACCTCACTACCTTGGCATCTCCATCCTAAGGCTCAGGGACGTGAACAGCAGTCCCTCACTCAGTAACCTTTGCTGCACGGGAGAAAGTTGCCTTCACCATCCAGTGATATTTGTGGCTCTACGGACAGCCGTCAAAATGACTGGGCTGTTGACTGAAAGGATGGATGAGCATCGCACATCTGATCATTTCTGCTCTGTGTCCTCAGAGGAGACATGCTGTCCTACGACAGGAGCGCAGTCCTGGAGTCCTGAGTTCACTCACCACCAGACCGAGGGGAGGAGCAGCAAGGGCCCAGCAGTCTCCCTGGCGTTTGGCACCCTCCTCCAGGAAGTCCATCTGAAAACTTCCCAAAGAGGTCTTGCTCCTTCAGAAGGGGGTGCACAGTCTTGAATCTGCCCAGAAATCGCAGAAGTTTCAGAAGTAAATTCTGTGGGAGCTGGTTGACCCTATGCATTTTCCTGCCCACTCTTAAGGATAAATAGAAGGTCTTGCATGCAAGTTGAGGAGAAATAATAAGTTCAATTTCCAAAGTTCAGGGCTAGTTCTTGTTTTTACTAAGTTGCCCTTTACCTTTCCAGATAGTTTATCCTACGATCTATTTTTACCTGGAGTTTAAATATGCTTTGGGTATTAGATATTAGAAGATATCTAAACTTTGAACTTTGAACTCCTTTTAAATGTTTGCTCTCACAAACATATGATGAGATGGTTATGACATATTATCAAGCTATTTCTTAGTTCTACTATAAAATGCTATAAATTTGTATTTCTTTGCTGAATCATCCCAGATGTTTCACTAGATGTATGTTCTATGAGGAAAAAAATTATAAAGGCAAAGTATTTGATATTTCCTTTTTTCTAGTACATTTTTCCCAAATCATTTAACTTTTACATTTTTCACTTGAAGGAAGTATAAACTATTTTATTCTATGTCAATAATTATCTTATTTTCAAACAGAAACAAGATATTTGAAACACTACTACTGAACCTGATTTGTACCTGTATAATATATTTTCTGTATATTTTGACTATGAGTCAATTTGAAAGCAGCAATGTAAAACTCACTTGAATGCCTACTTTATCCTAAACAACAACTATAGCATAAGAACAATTCTACAATCAAATTAGTAGTCAAATAACCAACGGCAAGTGGAAAATTGGTTAACATACTATTTCTTCTATAACCTAATTCAAAATGCGACATTTAAAAATGTAAATCTCTCTTTTCAATGTTAGAGAAGCATCGATGAATATTTCTATGAGTAGGAAAATATTTATTAAAATAATGGCCACCTATTGGGACTGATCTTATTCTTTTAACCGTCGACTTTTGGAAAAGACATCTGGGCCAGATGGAACCCAAGGGTAATGGAAAATAGGACACAAAATATCATCCACCTGTGATGATCCACACAAAGTGGGGAAACCACAGTTCCAGCGCCTTCTACTTACAAACCTAGAGAACAAAGTAATGTCAACATTTCATTGGAGAAAAATTGTCCCCAAAACATTCATTGGATGAAGAGTAGCTTCCTTGATAATGGCAGTTTGGTCTTTTCCTTTTGTTTTTTTTTTAATGGGGTTGGTTTTATAGAGTTCTAGCCTTTTTTTAAATGAGAAATGAATAAGAGTTAAAATAGCCTGTATTCCCAGCTCTTCCCCTTCTCTCCTGCTGTCCTCCTTCACCCCCAAAATTCTGTTCACTCTTGACTGTTCACTCTCTGCCTCCTTGTCCATGGTGATATCAAATCTACAGATGAATTAAAAACTCTGTGGAATTTTATGAAGCCTTGCAAAACAGCATGCGTGAGCTGATGATGACCTAGAACTTCTTTATGAGGCTGAGCTTGGGCTCATGGCCAGAAATCTACCAGCTCATAACATGACATTTTTAGAAGCCAGTAAAGCAAACTCCCAAGAACAAGTTCCAGTCATATTAGCAGGAAAAGAAGGGGTCGGAAAAAAGGGGGTCAGAACTCTTACCTTATGATCCAATGTCGATTGCATCAAACTTTGTAAACCTGGACAAGTTACTTGATCTCCTTGAGACACAGATTCCTCCCCTGTTACACGATCGTTTAACTAACATCTCCTAATTCACTTCTAGCATGAAAATTCTATGATTCTAAATCTTATTCCTAGTTGAGATCTGGATGAAAGGTGTTCTACTGGAGTTCCACTGAATTCAGGAGGTTGTGCGAATTCCTTTGTGAAGTGGTGGAGTCTGCTTTATTAGCTACAATTCTCATTCATTTCCTCCATCACTTACTTTGATAGCTAAATTTGTTTGTAACTTGAGATGGCTTTTCCCACTGAAGACTTTTTCCCTTGGAGAGTTGGAGGAAAAATGTGTGTTCTATAATGTGACGGACATTTCTCTGGGATTTTGACTCTCTTTAGCCAAACAGCAGTCTCTCTAGGAGTCACACTTCTCAAGACTAGATTGACTATCCCATTTGCTCAAAGAACATGTGTGCAATTTGCAAATATCTGATGTCATATTTCAGATGGTTGTTTTGAGAAGCACAACTATGGCATGTGAAATGAATCTCTATTTCTAAGTCAAGGTGGAAAATGAAAACGGAAAATGATGATCGATGAATCATCGACTCATTTCTGAATAGTATGTATTCTCAGCCTTCATGTCCATGTCTATATTAGAAAAATAATAACTTTTCTTCATGGTTTTGGGGTATTAAATGAGCTAATGCATGAGCAGTGAATGTGAAAGAGTTGAAAAATGTAAGGAGTCACTGAGAAATTCCTAGTTGTTATTCATATAGTGACCCCATAGCTGAAGACCAGGGCTTCAGTTCTCTGCATTTTTTATGGCTATGGGGCAGCAGAAAGCCATTTGCAGTATATTAACAGAATACATTCACAAATTTAGAACCTGGACTTACTTCGTGTTATCCAGCAGTAGACTACCCTGTGAAGTAGGTGGGAGAGGTATTATAACCTCCGTTTAACAGGTTAATCTCCATTTAACAATGCAGGTTCACAGAGGTTAAGTGTCTTGCTTAAACTCACAGCTCTGATGACAGTGTCCAGAATTTATACCTGGCCCAGACTACCAGAATTGGCAATATTAACTTTCCAATGCATGTCCTCATCGGTGACAAATTTAGAAGAGTAGTTATGAAGGCAAGAGTCAGATTCTAGAAGGATGCTTCTCAATAAGTCTCTTTTCTCTCATTTTTCTGTATTTCTTCACAGGGACTTCAGAAAACTTCTCAGCAGGGCTTGGAAATTTGACCTACGGCTTCTTAAGATTTCCTAGCTGAGGCCCCTAGTGATCCCATCACTGAAGGTTAAACCTGGGGGAAATGTTTTATCCTCTCTCATTTACTTCTAAATGTATCTACAGTGACTCCATGACATCTAGGTGAGTGTATATGGTTTTGATCTTCACTCTGGGTCGGTTTGTGAACACTTAAGTGCCCAGATCTGGATGCACACTGCAGGCATGGTTAGTTAGCTCTTGAAATGTCCCAACCAGAAGTTCACATTCCAGCTAGGGTAGCCTTGTTTCTCTCAACTGGCATTGAAATTGGTGCTTCTCAAATCTGAAGGTGAAGGTAAATCACCTGGAGATCTTATGAAAATGTAGATTATGACTCAGTAGGTCTGGGATGAGGCCTGAATCTCTGCATTTCTAACAAGTCTCAGGTAACTTGTGATGCTTTAGGTCTGAGGACCACACAGAGTCACAGGTTGCAGGTCGCAGGTGTGTTATTTACCATAAGGATATCATAAATAATGTTTCACTGGTGAAATGTGGCATTCATTGAACATCTTCTAGCACTGCTTGACTAGAATATAAGCATCTGGCAAGCCCTAGAGTCAAATTCTTTTCTGAATGGACCTGGGACCTCAGATCCTGTGGAGTGCTATGTTCAGCCACAGAATGCAGGATTCCTGCACAACACAGGAAGATGTGGAGAGAAGGAGGCCTGCTTAGTGAGATAAGCCTATTATTATTGATAATCTAATAATAACAATATCTTCAGTTTGTTGCAAGCTTGCCAAGTGCTGAGCAAATATTAACTTGCTTTACTTAGCAGCTGAGACACAGAAAGACTCAGTAATGTGTCATGTGTGACAACCAGTTATCTCTCAATATCCTTTTCCCCTTATTCATTCCCTTACTATCCCTATAGTAATAGAACCACTGTGCCTTAGCTGTCACATGGCCACCAGCCTCCCATATAGTAAGGGTGGTCATGCAACTCTGTCCTGGCCAATGAGATGAGAATGAAAGTGATGGTACAGCTTCTAGCTGAGACTTTGCAGAAAAGGTGGTCACTGTCCCCTTGACCTCCTCTCCTTGACACAGGCTGGAATTTGGACAGTCTTGAAGGATCTTCCACTAGCTGGAAGCTGCATGTTGAGAATGGCGTATGCTCCAACCCAAGGAGAAATAGATGGGGCACTGACCACTCTTATATATGAGTGGTCTATATATTAAATAATATATATATATTACTTAATAATAATTAAGTAATATAATAAATTAAGTAATAATAATAAATATTTATATTTAACATATAAATATATTTTATATTAATATAAAATAATGAATTTTTAATAATTTAATTTTTATATTAATATAAATTAATATTAATATATTTATATATTTAATAATAATAAATGTTTTAAAGGATAAAACTTTTACCTGCTCTTGTTTGGGCCTCACAATGACTCTAATGGTTGGGAAGATATGTTCCAGTTTCACAGATGAAGGATCTAAGGCTTGGAGAGGTTGAAAAATTAAGCTGAGAAAAATCTGGACTTAAACTTGAGTGCTTTGGTTCTAAATACTGTTTATTTTCTACTCCCTTATACTGACCTGAGCGTATGAGGACTTGGAAGGAACCCTACAGAAAAGAGGTTGGACTAGGTTTGAAAAGCAAGCCAGAGTCCCATGACAACAATATTAAAATGTAAGAAGAAGGAAATCTTTCACTTTTGGATGCAGGATTGGACAAACCAGCAGTGGGCTGAGGAAGGCTTCCATTCAAGGCTGTCTTATGTTTTGATTAAGAGAATGAAGAAAACACTGTGAATCCCAAATTTGAAGAAAGACTATGGATCTACAAATTCAAGAAGCACAACAAACTTCAGCTAGGATAAACCCAAAGAGACCCATACTAGACATGTTATAATCAAACTGTCGAAAACCAATAGCAAAGAGAGAATCTTGAAGGGAACAAGAGAAAAGCAACTTGTCATGTACAAGGGATCCTCAATAAAATTATCAGCAGGTTTCTCAGCAGAAACCCTGGGAGTCAGAAAGCAGTGAAATGACATATTCAAAGTGCTGAAAGAAAAAAAACTATCAACCAAGAATTCTATACCTGGGAAAACTATTCTTCAAAAATGAGAGAGAAATCAAGACATTCCCAGATAAACAAAAGCTGAGTGTGTTCATTACCACTAGATCTTCCCTATAAGAAATGTGAAAAAGAATCCTTTAAGTTGAAAAAAAAAAGGACACTAAACAGTAACTCAAAGCCATAGGAAAATATAAAGATCTTCAGTAAAGGTAAATACATGAACAAATATAAAAACCAGTATTATTGGAATTTGGTTTACAACTTCACCTTTTATTTCCTACAGGAAATAAAGACAAATGCACAAAAAATTATTACAAAAAAAAAATCTATGTTAATGTGTATACAACATATACCACATAAAGATGTAATCTGTGACAGCAATAACATAAAGTGCAGAACTATAAAGGAATAGAGTTTTTGTATTTGAAATTAAGTTGGTATAAATTTAAAACAGATTGTCATAACTTTATGATGTTATATTTAATCCCAATGGTAGTCACAAAGAAAGTATCTATATAATACACACAAAAAGAGATATGAAAAAAATCAAACTATGTCACTACAAAAAATCAACTAAACACAAAGGAAAGCAGTAAGCAGGAAATGAGATAAAAAAGCTATAAGACATACAAAAAAAAAAATTAACAAAATGGCAAAAAAGTAAAGTATTTACTTTAAATGTAAATGGATTTAACTTTTCATTCAAAAAACAGAGACTGACAACTGACGCCAGCTTCATGGTGGAGTGAGCTTTCCCGTGAACTCTTCCCCTGATAAGATACAACAAAAGGAACAGTCACAGACCAACAACAGAATCCCAGACAGTGAAAAGCAGGATCGGAAAGATCCACACTGCCGCACATCTGAGAGCGGAACATGCTGGGCCCCCAGGGGAAGTGGGGAGAGGTAAGGAGAACTCCTCTCCCTCCCCATCAGATCAGCGATCCTGTCCATGCGGCTCCCAGAGAGGGGGGAGGGGCGGCCCTCAGTGGGGAAACCATAGCTCTTCGGACTCTCTCAGCCAGTGGGAAACACCCGCACAGAGGACTCACAAGAGCCACAAGGCTACCATCAACATCTGAGCACCCCAGAGAGCGATAATGAGGGGCAAAGGAGAAGCCCCCCACGTCAGGGACCCAGAGGGCAAAAGAGAGAGCCCCCCTCCCCACAAACCGGACCCTGCAGCTCAACCGACCAGACCAGACCAAGTGATCTGCAGCAGACCAGACCAAGTGATCCAGGGCAGACCAGATCAAGCCATCCGACCCTTGGATCACAGCCGGGAAGAAAAAAAAAAACAAAAAACTGCAGATCACAGCAGAAAAACCGTGGCAGAGCACGGGGGTGGGGGTGGGGGGCCTTAGACTACACAGCCCTTTACCACCACACAGTGGCGGCGGGTGGAAATTGCAACCAGATATTTCCAGGATGAGGAAAAACAAAGCCAACACAAGAACCACAATGCAAAGATATATGAAATCACCAGACCAGAAGCAAAATGACAAGCACCCAGAAACCAACCCCGAAGACACAGAAATCCATAATCTAGATGACAGAGATTTCAAAATAGCTATCATAAAAACACTCAATGAAATATGAGACAACACAGACAAACAATTCAATGAGATTAGGAGTTTCTTCACAAAAGAGATTGAAATCACAAAGAAAAACCAATCAGTGCTGATAGAGATGAAGAACACAATGGAGGAGATAAAGGAAAATCTGGAATCTTTAAAGAACAGAGCTGACAATATGGAGGAAAGAATTAGCATTTTAGAGGATAGGAATACAGATATACTCCAGATGGAGGAGGAGAGAGAACTAAGACTAAAAAGAAATGAAGAAAGTCTCCGAGAAATATCTGACTCTATTAGGAAATGTAACATAAGAATTATAGGTATTCCTGAGGGAGAAGAGAGGGAAAGAGGAACAGAGAACCTATTCAAGGAAATAACAGCTGAGAATTTCCCAAATCTGGGGAAGGAGCAGGAAATACCAGTAAACGAAGCCAACAGGTCACCTAAATATATCAACAGACAAAGGCCCTCTCCACAGCACCTAGTGGTAAGGCTAGCCAGAGTCAATGACAAAGAAACAATATTAAGGGCAGCTAGACAAAAACAAAAAATAATGTACAAAGGAACTCCCATCAGGCTCTCAGCGGATTTCTCAACAGAAACTTTACAGGCTAGGAGAGACTGGAATGATATATTCAAAATACTGAAAGACAAAAACTTTCAGCCAAGAATACTCTATCTATCAAAAATATCCTTCAAATATGGTGGAGAAATAGTAACTTTCCCAGATAAACAAAAGCTAAGGGAGTTCATGGCCACGAGACCGCCACTACAAGAAATACTCAAGAAGGCCCTCAGGCCTGAAAAAAAGAAGAGAAAGGGAATACAGAGCTTGGAGCAAGGAGAAAAATAGGTAGATAAACTCAGAAAAATAGTAGATCTTTACCGGAATAGGTTAGCAACCACTTAAATACTAAAATCAAAGATCAAAGGAAGGAACTCACCAAAAATAAATTTAACCTCATCACTGTAAACACACAGCCACAACACAAGATAGAATAAGGTATAACAAGAATGACTTAGAAGGTGAAGAGGAAAGTGATTGAATTGACTTAGTATAAAGAAATAGGAGGCCATCAGATAATGGACTATCTCAGACACAAGATTTTTTACCCAAACCTCAAGGTAACCACTAAACAAATAATCAAAACAAAACCACATATGATAAACAAAGAGAAAACTAGAAGAGTCATAAGCCAGAACAACCAAACTGAATTGGCAGTCTGAAACAAATGGGACAAGAAACAAAGGAAACGCAAAAGAACCAGAAAATAAGTGACAAAACAGTAACATTAAGCCCTCATATATCAATAATTACCCTAAATGTAAATGGATTGAACTCTCCAATCAAAAGATACAGAATGGCAGGATGGATTAAAAAGCAAGCCCCAACAATATGCTGCCTTCAGGGAACACATCTTAGCACTAAAGACAAGCACAGGCTCAGAGTGAAAGGATGGAAGACAATACTCCAAACTAATGGCAAACAAAAGAAAGCAGGTGTTGCCATACTCATATCAGACAAAGTAGACTTCAAGATAAAACAGGTTAAGAAAGACAAAGAAGGGAAATATATAATGATAAAAGGGACACTCCACCAAGAAGACATATCACTTTTAAATATATATGCACCCAACATAGGAGTACCAATGTACATAAAGCAACTAGTAACAAACCTAAAAGGAGACATTAACAACAACACAATAATAGTAGGGGATCTTAACACCCCACTTACATCAATGGATAGATCATCCAGACAAAAAGTCAATAAAGAAATAGTAGATTTAAATGAAAAACTGGACGAGATGGACCTAGTAGACATATACAGAGCACTCCATCCAAAAACAGCTGACTACACATTCTTCTCAAGTGCGCATGGAACATTCTCTAGGATAGACCATATGTTGGGAACAAAGCAAGCCTCAATAAATTTAAGAAGTTTGAAATCATAACAAGCATCTTTTCAGACCATAATGTTATAAAACTGGAAATGAACCATGAAAAAACAACTGGGAAAGTGACAAAAATGTGGAGATTAAACAACATGCTACTGAACAACCAATGGATCATTGATGAAATTAAAGGAGAAATCAAAAACTATCTGGAAACAAACGAAAATGATAATATACCATATCAAACCATATGGGATGCAGCAAAAGCGGTCCTGAGAGGGAAACTCATAGCAATACAAGCCCACCTTAACAAACAAGAAAAAGCCCAAATAGGCAATCCTAAATTACACCTAACAGAACTACAAAAAGAAGAACAAACAAAGCCCAAAGTCAGCAGAAGGAGAGAAATAATAAAAATCAGAGCAGAAATAAATGAAATTGAGACCAAAAAAACAGTAGAAAAGATTAATGAAACAAAGAGTTGGTTCTCTGAGAAGATAAACAAAATCGACAAACCCTTAGCCAGGTTTACTAAGAAAAAAAGAGAAAAGGCTCAAGCAAATAAAATTGGAAATGAAAGAAGAGAAATTACAATGGATATCAAGGAAATACAGAGGATTATAAGAGAATACTATGAGAAATTATATGCCAACAAATTGGACTATCTAGAAGAAATGGATAAATTCTTAGACTCATACAATCTCCCAAAACTGAACCAAGAAGAAAGGGGGAATCTGAATAGACCAATCACAAGTAAAGAGATTGAAATAGTAATCAAAAACCTCCCAAAAAATAAAAGTCCAGGACCAGATGGATTCTCCGGTGAATTTTACCAAACATTCAAAGAAGATTTAATACCCATCCTTCTCAAACTATTCCAAAAAATAGAGGAAGATGGAACATTTCCTAAATCATTCTATGAGGCCAACATCACCCTGATACCAAAGCCAGACAAAGACAATACAAAGAAAGAAAATTACAGGCCAATATCACTGATGAACATTGATGCAAAAATCCTCAACAAAATATTGGCAAACCGAATACAACAATACATTAAAAAGATCATACACCATGATCAAGTGGGATTTATACCAGGGACACAGGGATGGTTCAACATCCGCAAATCAATCAATGTGATACATCACATCAACAAAACAAAGAATAAAAACCACACGATCATCTCAATAGATGCAGAGAAGGCATTTGACAAGATACAACATCCATTTTTAATAAAAACTCTCAACAAAATGGGAATAGAAGGAAAGTACCTCAAAATAATAAAGGCTATTTATGACAAACTCACAGCCAACATCATACTCAACGGGGAAAGACTGAAAGCCATTCCTCTGAGAACAGGAATGAGGCAGGGCTGCCCACTCTCACCACTCTTGTTCAACATAGTACTGGAGGTTTTGGCCAGAGCAATTAGGCAAGAAAAAGGAATAAAAGGAATCCAAATAGGTAATGAAGAAGTGAAACTCTCACTATTTGCAGATGACATGATTGTATATATAGAAAACCCTAAAGAATTTGTTGGAAAACTATTAGAAACAATCAACAACTACAGCAAAATTGCAGGGTACAAAATCAATCTACAAAAATCAGTTGCATTTCTGTATGCTAATAATGAACTAACAGAAAGAGAGCTCAAAAAGATAATACCATTTACCATTGGATCAAAAAGAATAAAATACCTAGGAATAAATCTTACCAAGGAGGTGAAGGACCTATACAATGAGAACTACAAGACATTATTGAAAGAAATCCATGATGACATAAAGAAATGGAAAGATATCCCATGCACGTGGATTGGAAGAATAAACATAGTTAAAATGTCTATATTACCTAAAGCAATCTACAGATTCAATGCAATCCCAATCAGAATCCCAATGACATTCTTCACAGAAATAGAAAAAAGAATACTAAAATTTATATGGGGCAACAAAAGACCCCGAATAGCTAAAGAAATCCTAAGAAAAAAGAACAAAGCAGGAGGCATCACAATCCCTGACTTCAAAACATACTACAAAGCTATAGTAATCAAAACAGCATGGGACTGGTACAAAAACAGACACACAGATCAATGGAACAGAATTGAAAGCCCAGAAATAAAACCACACATATACGGGCAGCTAATTTTTGACAAAGTTGCTAAGAACATACAATGGAGAAAGGAAAGTCTCTTCAATAAATGGTGTTGGAAAAACTGGACAGCCACTTGCAAAAGAATGAAAGTGGACCATCTGCTATCGCCATTCATAAAAATTAACTCAAAATGGATCAAAGACCTGAAGGTGATACCTGAAACTATAAAACTCACAGAAGAAAATATAGGCAACACACTATTTGACATTGGTCGTAAAGGAATCTTTTTGGATGACATGCCTACCCAGACTAGGGAAACTAAAGAAAAAATAAACAAGTGGGACTTTATCAGATTAAAGAGCTTCTATAAGACAAATGAAACCAGAATCAAGATGAACAGACAACCCACCAGCTGGGAAAGAATATTTGCAAAACATACATCTAACCAGGGGTTGATCTCCATAATATATAAAGAACTCACACAACTGAACAACAAAAAAACAAACAACCCGATCAAAAAATGGGCAGAGGAAATGAACAGACACTTCTCCAAAGAAGATATACAGATGGCCAATAGGCACATGAAAAGATGTTCAACATCACTAATCATCAGGGAAATGCAAATCAAAACAACACTAAGATACCACCTCACGCCCGTTAGAATGGCTATAATCACCAAGACAAAAAACAACAAATGTTGGAGAGGATGTGGAGAAACAGGAACCCTCATACACAGCTGGTGGGAATGCAAACTGGTGCAGCCTCTATGGAAAACAGTATGGAGATTCCTCAAAGAATTAAAAATAGAGATGCCCTATGATCCAGCCATCCCACTACTGGGAATCTATCCAACACACCTGAAATCAACAATCCAAAGAGGCTTATGCACCCCTATGTTCATTGCAGCATTATTCACCATAGCCAAGAAGTGGAAGCAACCTAAGTGTCCCTCGACTGACGATTGGATTAAGAAAATGTGGTATATATATACAATGGAATACTACTCAGCCATAAAAAAGGACAAAATCGTCCCATTTGCAACAACATGGATTGGCCTGGAGCATATTATGTTAAGTGAAATAAGCCAGACAGAGAAAGACAAACACTGTATGATCTCACTCATATGTGGAATATAAACCAACACATGGACAGAGAAAACTGTACTGTGGTTACCAGGGGTGGTGGGGGGTGGGGGGTGAGGGGTGGGGGGTGGGCACAAGGGGTGAAGGGAGTCATATATATGGTGATGGACAAACAAAAATGCACAACCCAAAATTTCACAATGTTAAAAACCATTAAAACATCAATAGAAAAAAAAAATAGACTGACAGAATGGATTTATAAAACAGGATTCAACTATTTGTTATCTACAATAGACGCAATTTCAATCCAAGGACACACATTGGTTGAAAGAAAAAGGATGGAAAAAGATATTCCAAGCAAATAGTAACCAAAAGAGAGCAGAAATGGCTATACTAATATCAAACAAAATAAAATTTAAGTCAAAAACTATTATAAGAGACAAAGAAGGGATTATTATATAAAAAGGTCAATTCTTCAAGAAGATATAACAATTATAAACTTATATCCACCAAACATCAGAGCTCCAGAATATATAAAGCAGATAAAATTGGAAGGACAAATAGACAGCTCTACAATAATAGTAGGACACTTTCCTACCACACATTCAGTAATGTCTAGAACAAGCAGACAGAAGAAACAAAGAACTTGAACAACATTAGAGGCCAGTTGGACCTCCACACATATACAGAACACTTCACTCAACAATAGTAGAACACACATTTTTGTCCAGTGAACATTGAATGTTCTCCAGGATAGACTATATGTTAGGCCACAAAAAAAATCCTGGTAAATTTAAAGAGATTGAAACCATATTGAAAAAATATACAATTTTTTTTTTGAAATAAGAATTTCTTTTATTGATGTCATAATAGTTCACAACATTGTGCGATTCTTGACTGACAAATAATAAAGCATTATTTGCACCCCTCATATAAATGCACCCCCTCACCCCTTGTGCCCACCACCCAACTCTCTTCCCCCTGGTAACCACCAAACTGTTCTCTCTGTCTGTGCGTTAGTTTATCTTCCACATATGAGTGAAGTCATACGGTGTTTGTCTTTCTCTGTCTGGCTTAAAAAAATATATAATTTTTGATAACAGTGGAAGGAAACTAGAAATCAATAGCAGAAGAAAAACTATAAAATTCATAAATTTGTGGAAATTAAACAATACATTCTTAAGTGACCAATAGTTCAAAGAAGAAATCACAAAGGAAATTTAAAAATATCTTAAGATAAATGAAAATGGAAACATAACATACCAAATTTATGAGATGCAGCAAAAACAGTGCTAAGAGAAAAATCTATAGCTGTAAATCCTTACATTAAAAAAGAATAAAGATCTCAAATCAACAACCTAACTCTATACGTTAAGGAACTATTAAAAGAAAAAACTATAGCCAAAGCTAAGAGAAGGAAGAAAATAATAAAGATTTGATCAGAGATAAATAAAATAAAGGAAAAAAGCAATAGACAAAATCAACAAAACCAGGAGTTGGTTATTTAGAAAGATCAATAATTATCAATAAAATTGAGAAAGCTTTAACTAAACTGACTAATAAAAAAGAGAGAAGACTTTAACTAAAATCGGAAATGAAAGTGGGCACATTACTACTGATTGTACAGAAACAAAAAGGATCATAAGGGAATACTCTTAAAAAAACTGTATTGCAACAAATTTGATAACCTAGATGTGATGGGCAATTCCTAGAAACATGCAATCTACTAAGACTGAATCATGAAGAAATAGAAAACTGAATAGACCATAATTAGCAAGGAAATTGAATCAGTAATCAAAAACCTCTAACAAAGAAAAGCCCTGGATGAGATGGCTTCTAAATGATGAATTCCACCAAACATTTAAATATTTAATATCAATCTTTCTCAAACTCTTCCAAAAAATTGAAGAGGAGAGAACACTTCCTAACTCATTCTGCGAGGCCAGCATTACCTGATACCAAATCCAGACAAAGACACTAAAAGAAAAGAAAACTACAGACCAATATCCCTTATAAATATTGATGCAAAAAAATCCCCAACAAAATACTACTAAACTGAATTCAACAGCATATTAAAAGGAGCATATACCAGGACTAAGTGGTATTTGTTTCTGGAATTCAAGGAAGGTTCAATACATGAAAATCAATCAATGTAATATACCACATTGACAGACTGAAGGGGAAAAAAACCAAATAAGATTATACCAATTGCTGCAGAAAAACCATTTGACAAAATTCAACAGTTATTCAGGACAAAAACACTTAACAAACAAGAGTGGCAGGAAATTACCTCAATATAATAAATATCATCTATGAAAACCTGACAGGTAACCATCATCCTCAACAATGAAAGACTGAAAACATTTCCTCTAGGGTTAGGAACAAGACAAGGATGTCTGCTTTCACCACTTCTATTCAATATATATTGGAAGTTCTAGCCAAAGGAACTAGGCAAGATAAAGAAGTAAAAATCATCCAAATTAGAGAGGAAGAAATAAAATTATTTCTGTTAACAGATGGCATGATCTTATATGCAAAAAATCCCTAAAGATTTTACACACACACATAAAAATCTATTAGAACTGTTAACTGAATTCAGCAGAATTGCAAGATATAAAATCAATACACAAAAATCATTGCATTTCTATACACTAACAATGAACAGTATGAAAAAGAAATTTAAAAAAATTCCATTTACAATAGCATCAAAGAGAATAAAATACTTAAGATAAACTTAACCAAGAAAGTAAAAGACTTGTACACTGAAAACTACAAAATTTAATTTAATTTGCTGAAGGAAATTAAAGAAGACACAAATAAATAGAAAGACATCCATGTTCATGGATTGGAAGACTTAATATTCTGAAGATATCAATACTACCCAAAGTGATCTACAGATTCAATGCCATCCCTATCAAATTCCCAGCATTGTTTTTTGTGGAAATAGGAAAATCCATCCTAAAATTCATATGAAATCTCAGGGATCCCAAATAGCCTAAACAATCTTGAAAAAGAAGAGCAAAGTTGGAGGACTCTCACTTCCTAATTTCAAGCTTACTACAAAGCTATAGTAATCAAACCAGTGTGGTACTGGCATAAGGGCAGACATGAAGATGAATGGAATAGAAAAGGGACACCAGAAAAAAACCCTTGCGTACATGGTCAAATTATTTTCAACAAGGGTGCCAAGACCATTCAATGGGGAAAGGACAGTCTTTTCAACAAATGGTGCTGGGAAAATGGACATCCACACACAAAATAATGAAATTGGATCTTTACTTTAAACTATATACAAAATGAACTCAAGATGGATCAAAGACCTGAAACTATAAAACTCTTAGAAGAAAACGTACGAGAAAAGTTTCATGACATTGGATTTAGCAATGATTTCTTTGATGTGACACCAAAAGCACTGGAAACAAAAGAAAAAGTGGATAAATTACACCACATCAAAATGAAAAACTTTTGAACATCAAAGGACACTGTCAACAGAGTGAAAAAGCAACCTTGGAATGGAAGAAAATATTTGCAAATCATATATCTGATAAGGGATTAATATCTGGAACATACAAAGAACTCTTATAACTCAACAACAACAGAACACATAACCCAATTTAAAAATGGGCAAAGGACTTGAATCGACATTTCTCCAAAGAAGATTTACACGTGGTCAATAAGCACAAGAAAAGATATTCAACGTCACTAATCATTAGGGAAATGCAAATCAAAACCACAATGAGATACCACTTCACACCCATTAGGATGGCCATTATAAAAAAGAAAAGAAAAAAAGACAGAAAATAACAGTGTTGACAAAGATGTGGAGAAATTGGAAGCCTTCTGTACTGCTGGTACAGAAGGGAAACAGCATTATGGGAAATAGTATGATGGTTCCTCAAAAAATTAAACATTAGAAGTACCAAATGATCTAGAAATTCCACTTCTGGGTATGTACCCAAATTAATTGAAAGCAGGAACTTGAACATATTTATGTACACCAATGTTCTTAGCAACATTATTCACAATAGCTAAAAGGTGGAAATAACCCAAATGTCCATCAATGGATGAATGAACAAACAAAATGTGGTACGTACATACAATGGAATATTATTCAGTCTTAAAAATGAAGGAAATTCTGACACTGGCTACAACATTGATGAATCTTGAAAATGTTATACCAAGTGAAATAAGCCAGACATATCATGTAAGTGTATGATTTCACTCACATGAAGTACCTACAATAGTCAAATTCATAAAGACATAAAGTAGAATGCTGGTTTCCAGGGGCTGGGGGAGGGAGAATGAAGGGTTAGTGTGTAATGGGTACAAAGTTTCAGTTTGGAAAGATGAAAACGTTCTGGAGATGGATGGTGGTGATGATTGCACAACAATGTGAATGTACCTAATATGCCAGTGAACTGTACACTTAAAATTGGTTAAAATGTTAGATTTTGTGTGATGTGTATTTCACCATAACTAGGAAAAGAGAAAAACCCCACTCTGAGTGAAAAGTCTAGCGTTCACAAATTCAAACTCCCTTCCCAAGGACTGGGCAACTAAAGAAAAACCAGGTTAGTATCTCTTATATGTGATTCACAACCTATATGTCTCCATCCACTGTATTTAACTCAACTTCTGCTTCCTCTCCAATGTGTCGTAGACTCTCTGAACTCATTGTGGTGGAGTAAGACGGCTGTAGGCAGAGCCGTCAGTCCATCCTACCTCTCCATCAAGCAAACCTCACAAGTTCTGAGGCTTTTGTCCTCTCACGTAGAGTGGGTTTCGTGAGAACATGTAGCTCAAATAAATACTCTGCTGTGTGGGTTTGTAGAAATAATACTTGTGGAGGTAGATTATAAGCAGGGCTTGCAACCTCAAGGTAGTTTTGATGGGTGAAGTTGACGGGTAGAGACCTGCAGCGTGTGTGCCCCACCTGAAGGGGGCAGCCTTGAAGAGGTGGGATTTAATCTGTTCTCACTTCATTTTTCAAAATAAACCAGAAAAACATATAATTATGTGAAATATTCATATTTTTAAATGTAAGAACTTAATTTAATTTTAAAGATGCTGAGCAAGCTAAACAAAACCTATCTGTGGGCTCAATATAGCCCTTGTGCCCCAGTTTGCAACCTCTGCCCTACATGAATTTCATTTATAGTATGCAGCCTTTCCATTTTCTAGAGTCTTAGGCATGTGGTGAATAATTTATTCATTCCTCTGTGAAAAGAATGAGTAGGAAATAGATTTCTGCACATTTGTTATCTTCCAAACAGAACACTTCTGACCTGAGAATATCAAACTAAATGCTATTTGGGAAAGAGTCATGATTTCTTCTAAGGAAAAGATCTTAGCAGAGAGTCAAAGGGATTTCTGCTCTTTCAAATCTTTTAATTCTCTTTTTGTCACTTATGGCATCGGCAGGCTGCTGCTTTCTTCACGTGGTGATGGGACCATGGTTGCCCATGAGACTTCCTAAAGCAATAATTGCCACCTCCTGCCCTTCCTCCCTTGACAAAACTCACTCTCTCACTCAGCACAGGCTACTGGGCAGGCATCTTTTGGTCTTAAGAACCAAGGACATTTGTCATTATCCTTTCCTTAGAGGGAAATACAATCCTTTCCAAAATAGCATTTAGCTTGATACTCTCAGTTCAGGGGTGTGATGTTGAAACTATCAGACATGCTCTGTCAACTTGCAACTCATTTTTCCCCTGTTGCAAGTGTTAAATGATTTTCTAGGGTCGTATAATTTCTACCTTTTAGTAAATAAGTTTGAGATGAAAGGATAAGGCAAATCACATCCAGCTGGAAGGTCTGAAAGTTCTAGAAAGTTCTGAATGTGCCATCTTCCTGTTACTTTTTCCCCACAATAAATATATTGAGTATATGTAGAGTTAAAATAATATATGTTATTTACTTTTATCAAGTTACTCATCTTCTTCCCTTTGCCTCTTGCTTCCCCTCTGTGTCCCTGTTGGGGATTCCCTCTTCTATCTCAGCACCTGGGATTAGGATCAGGTGATCTCATGTGCGTAAACCCCAGTGACACAAAAATAGATATTTGGTGTCTAAGTGCATTACTGTGAAATAGTAAAACTAATTCCTCAAGCCATTCCCCAAATCCGTGTAATGACCTCATCATATACAGTGTACCCATGTTTCCTGGTAATCGCATTTCTATACCCATCCTTGCACACACACTGTGTGATCTACAGAGAGAGAAGGAGGTGATATCTCCTTGACCATAACTACATGCAAAACACACTTGAATCCTCCACATAACACCGTGGAATCCCGATTGTCAGCCTCATTTTGCAGATGAGGAGCTCAGAGAGCTGAAGCAATGGTCACACCTGCTTCTTCCACTGGACGTGATCCCGGCTGGCCCCTTGATGCCACGATTACAATGGAGCTCCACTGAGCCCAAAAGAATAAAACCCTAAATTAAGGCACATAGGCTTCCGTGCGGTTTTAGTTTTCTGGGTTTTGTTTGTTTGGTTTGTTTGTTTGTTTTTCCTTTTGGCATTTACTGGTGGAGTTGCTCAGACTTCCCGCATGGGGAGAGAAACAGCCTTGGACTCCAGTCTCCGTTCAAAGTGTTATTGCAAATAACATGCTCTCTAGGATTCAAGTTTCCTGAAAATTCACCTGCTAGGAACTTTCCAGCAAAAAAGGAGATCATTATTTTGGAACCAGATCTATGAAGAATGCTCCTTCTTTGGAATGAATTCAACAAAAAGTCAGCCCTCAGCTTCATTTTACAGCAGGAAGCAGCCTGTTTGGTGTTGGTTTTTCCAAAGGCCTCTGGCCCCTCCTTTGTCTGCAGAGGGTCATAAAGGCAGATGCAAGCAGGAGCCAGGGAGCAGACAAAACTGACCTTTAAAGTTTTGTCTCAGGCCAGTGTGTATGGCTCCCAAAAGCACACTGACTAACACAAATAACTTTCGACCTCTGCCCTGCTCACTTGTGTCTTGCCATTGTGGGCGAGACATTCATCTTCTGGCATGACACGTCTCTTTAAGACAGAGAGACTGTGTATTGAGTTATTATGATTATTGTGACCTTCCTTTGTGACCTGTCATCTTCTTCCACACGATGAACATACTGAGTATGCGCAGATTGAAAATAATATGTATTACTATTCACCTTTATGAAGTCCAAGATGTCACCTTCCCACCTTAGTCCCTGTGATTTTACCAAGTTGTATTTTACCTTTTTATTTTGTTTTGTTTCTTGGAACTCAGATATGGGACTGGAGGTGGGGTGAGGCAGACAGATATTTAATTTCTGGGACAGTCAGTATTTATTAGACAAAACCGCATGCTCAGCGCTGTCACAGGCACTGGAGGAAGGTGGAGAGAACATGTGTGACAGCAGTTTGCAGGCAAGGATTTTGCTTTTGAGGGAGAAAAGCCTTGCTCATGACCAGATTCTTGTATTGTCCACTATATTAGCTGCTTTGCTGTAGTAACAAAACGGCCCTAACCCTTAGTGGCTTGCAGCAACGAGCAAGTATTTCTTGCTACAGGCTGTGGCTCTGCTCCATGTGCCCTCTCATTCCAGAACCCAGGCTGAAAGGGCACCTCCCACTCAGGACATGCTGTTCTCTTGACGAAGGGCAGAAGCAAGAGAACTGGAGGAATCTCCAGAGTCTCCTCAAAACCTCTGCTTGAACACAGCATCCACCATGTCTTTGCTTCACATCTCGTTGGTCAAGCATGCCACGTGGCCCAGCCCAAAGTCATGGGGCGGTGATGCATACACCACAGATGGGGCCCTACACATCACAAGTAATGGGGCCATATGGGGAAGGAGGCAGTAAAAAAGTATGAATAATATGATCTATTACATCCAGAAAATTCTCGTAACTTCTGTGAAGTGCAGCGAATGGTGCTGATGATAAGCATTCTACAGGTAGAGATTCATAACGGCAAGTGAGAGCAGGGAGAAACCAGAATGGCAGGTAAAACCAGAAGATAGGGAAAACAGAGAGAGAGAGCAATGCGACTTGGATTTTCTTTAGCTAAGCACGGAATCATGAGTGGAAGGATCAGGAAGAAGCCCATGTGGTCATTTGCCATTTTTTGACTGCCAAGCATCTATTCCCCCTTCCTAATGGCACCTTAAATTGCTTTTGGGAAATACTTCTTCCCCATATGTGGGACTATATGAAACAATCCTTGCCTTTCCCTGAGAGAAGCCTAGGGCATGGGCCTCTGGAGTCTTCTGCACCCACTCACTTCCTCTCTCCACTGAAGGGTAAGCTAGTCACCTACTTTTAACCAGTTGGACTCTTTCTTAGGACTTTCAATGTTGAGTACGTTGCTTCCAGGATGCAAGGAGAAGCAATGGCTGAAGCTTACTCCCCACCCTGTAGCCGTGCTGTCACACACAGGAAGCTCCCTCTCTCCATTCCTGTTCTGTTTCCTGTCCTGGTCCAGACCACTCCCATAGAGTTGGTGAGGATTCCTTTCCCACTGAAGTCAACCAGAGTGATTTCTGCAGCATGTGGGGATGCTGACTGATACAGAGCCACAGAGGTGACTGGAAATCAAAGTCGTATTCTTTTGTATTTGCTTATGCAACCGTAGTGCTTGGCACTGAGAATCAGAAAACATTTATTGCAGCAAAACGATAAATGAGTGAAGGGGTTGAGTGGCTTGTCACAGGTCACTTGGTGGCAAAACTAAGCCTGGGGTGTGAATGTCTCCCACTTTTCCAGAGCTCCCTTCCCATCACCATCAGTGGGCCTAAGCTCAGCTCCAAGAATAATGGAGGCAGTGTGGCAGAAGGGGCATTCTGGAAAAGTGTGGGATGGTTCTAGATGGAGTGGAGACCATGCTAACTAGGGTGGGAAAAGGGTATTAGTGGAGGATGAGAAATAAACTGGGCCAGAGAAACTCAGGCAAAATTTTGACTGATGCTTACAAAGGAATTATAATAACATGGAGAATAGTTATGTTAAAATGCTAAATGAAAAAGAAAAAGACACATTTACTCTCACACGTTTTATCCTAATAGAATGAAAAACTTATGTACACAAGAGTTTAGAGTGACTCTGGATACAAGTACGAGTGCATGTTTTTATCTTTGTTCTACTTTTTTGTGGTATCTTATTCGCGTACAATGAGCATGAATCACTCTTACAAAGGAGGATTAAATCTTTGAAAATTAAAGTTGCTCAAGACTAAACAACAGAAAGGCAGGGAAGAAATGAATTTAAAAGCAAAATGCTTTGTGCAGTCAGCTTCCAGACGATTTACGTGTCTGCCATTTCTCTCAGAGATGAATGCTCCAGGCCTGCTTAGGACCAGCCTCCTCCACCTGGTGCAAAGCTTCGGCTAATCTCTGCTAGAGTTGAGAGAGGTTAAGAAATTCACTTGGATAAAAAGATACCACCTGGACCTTCAGCTCTCTCTATACAATGCCTTCTCTTTTTTATGTACCTCAGTAGTAGCTTGTAGCATCTTTATAATAGCCGGTGAAGGACACAGCTCTTCCTAAATTTAAAAACGGAAGGACACAAAGGCTTCTGAAGCCTGTGCTGTGGTCTCTCTTTGATTGGAAAGAATCTGAGGGAACAATGCATGTGTTGGCAGAGAGAGGTATTATTGCAACAGCTGCTGGAAAGCTGAGCTGAAACAATCTTCCTTTGCTCCTTGTCACTTGCAGGAAAACCTCCAAGAGCCACTATAGAAAAGGAGGCAGGGCCATTTAGGATGACAGCCAAATACCTGCAGATCTTCAAGATCATACTGCATTCTGTGTTGTGGATAGAAGTTTGGCCACTTTGTCTTCATTTTTTTATGTAACTAATGAATTATATTTTCAGAGTTCTTTGAATTTCTACTGACTTGCAAATGAGTATCTTGCCTGAGATTAACATTGCATATTTCTAAGAGCTATGGACTTTATTCTTCAAGGACTTTTGTATTCTTCAGAAATTGATGGATTATACCAAGGAAAGCAACCTAGGGATGTAAAAGTAGGAGAACGCTAGTATACAGAAAGTGACCATGTTTATCATATTCCCTTTGAAGCAAGATACCTTCTAGACCAATCTCTACTCCTACACAAGAGGATATCTAACAGACACTGTGTATACCCCTCTCCCATCCCAGACTCAGGGCAGGCACCACTACGCATAACAACTCTCTTTGTTACTAAGCCAGGACTGGCCTCATAATGAAATGGCTCTAGACAGTAACTACAAAGAGATCAGAGTTACCCAAGAGAAACCTCTTCGATATGCCTGTCATATCCAAAGTTTGTTAAAATTACCAGCAAAGGGGGAGGTTCCAAGTGGCGGAAGCTGCTGGTCACTTGTAAACATCCATGTGTTCCTTCCTTAGTCAAAAGCGCAGACGTGGCTCCAGTCTCCCTTGCAGTTCTCCGGCTGCTTAGCTAAAGTCTATCCAAAAGGATGCGACTGTTCTCCTGGAGGAAAAGGAGGGGAGCCCTTTCCTCCTCCTCACTGGCTGAGAGGCAAAGAGGATTAAAACCACCACTGTGCACCCAGAGATGGAGCCAGGCTTTGAGGATGGAAATTGCCTACCTGGACGGCTCATCTCCCTCTAGATCATTGAGAGAGAGAAAGAAGCTTCCACGTTGTACCAACCACTACATTTGCAATGCCCTTGTTGCAGTAACCTAGCCTGCACCTCTACCAATGCATTCGGCCAGCAGGAGAGCCCCTCCCTGCTTTTCCTGGGCCCTGTGCTCTGTTCCAACTCTTCTGACAGCCCTCCATGATCTCAAGGCTTGAGAAAATAAAACATAGTCATTTCCTTTGAAAATACCTGGGACTGCTGCTTTGGAATGAAAAGCTAAAAAGAAATGAGTGTAAGCAGGTAATAATTTAAGGCAAGAGGAAACTACTGACTCCGTTCCCGCCTTTGAGCCCCGTGTGGTCCAGGAGTTTGAAGGAAGGCACAGCCATCACTGACACAAGAGTGAGGAACCCGAGACACCCAGGACCTGTACAAAGTTTGTACTTTGCACAAGATTTTCCAGATAATTTATTTTTCTGATTAAATAGTGTCTAACCAGAAGTTATTTTTTAATGCAAACCTGTGTTATATGACTGTTTTCATTCCTGCCCTGGGAATTTTGTTTACTGACCCTCATGGCAACTTTCTTTGACACTGGAGAATGTCACTGTCTCTAAGTCCTCTTTCTGATGGACAATAAAAGATGGAGATAGAGCTGAATGCATTGCTCATTAAAAAATGAATATCTTTTTTAAAAAAATCCATTTATATCCCACATCAGTTTGCCTAATATGACTTTTTCTAAGGGAAGGAAGCACAGTATGCATAGACTGGGGTAAAGACATTCTGCCTTCACGGAAAAGGGAGGAGGGAAATGGGCCCTTTTTCTAAATGTGAAAAGTCTTCTCATTGTCATCAACAATTTCTTGGGGATAGAGGAAACAATCTATATAAATTTGTCCTGTTTGTTAACACCTGCTCTTTGAACAACAAAGAATTGCCCACTGTTTTTTAAGCCCAGGTGGGAGAGAAACAAGGGGGAGTGGATACGAGACAGTCACGTTGCCCCTCATAATGGCATGTGCTTCCCTCCCTGGCTGTGGTGACTCCATGGGTCCAGGGGCCCCTGTTGTGTATTGCTCCTTCATGCAGATGACCCAACAGTGACTTGGGAGAAACTATCACTGTCCATCTGACGGGGCGCAATTCTTGTTGAATGAGGACAAGAGAAATAGTCAGTTGGACCTCCCAAATGCCATTTTTGCTAAATATGTAAGAAGCTGGAAAGTCTTACCCAGGGTTGACATCTGAGCAGACAGCTCAAAAGTCAATAACGTGACCTAAACCTGACCTTTGCAAACAGTTTCCAAAGCCCGGCTGAGAAGAAAGGGCAGGTGTGGTGTTTGATTGCATTTCTCTTTGCCACAAAAGATCCTACTTGTTTCAACTTACTCTGTTTGAAGTGCACTTTTCCCGTTGTTTTAATTTGTGTGTGAGCGCAAACCTCCCGAGAACACGGATCCGTGGGCTTCGCTCTGCCGCGCTCCTCTCCCATGGCAGGATGCTGCAGCCTGGGTGCTCTCCTTCCCTCCGCTCTTCCCCGCCTCCTGCCGCTGCTTCCTGGGATCACCTCCAGATCAAGTACCTGCACTCCCATCCTCACCACAGCTCCACTTCTGGGGCAGCCCGAACTGAGATCTCCCATATGCACATGCGCACACACGTATACATTTTGAACAAACAGGGCACAAGAGCAGGTTTGTGAAAATACAGTTTTCTATACTTTTAATGAGGACTTGAATATTTCAGCCCCATTCCATTTGCTGTTTAGGGGAAGTTGAGGTGGACTCAGCATCCCCACCCCTGCTTCCCCAAGGTGTGTGTAGTTTGGGAGCCTCTAGCCCTGTGTCAGCAGCAGAGTCCGGGGGTGCTGGTCAGGGCCGTCGTTTATGCCATGTGCTAGAGCTTCCTTCCTCCACTGGGTCTGTAGGCGTTCATCCTTGGGCGTCGTCATCTTGTCCTCAGGTCTGCTGGCTCAGGGTGCCATCTCTGTGCTGCTCTTGGGCTTATGGGGTACATTCTCCTGCTCGCTCCCACACCACTGTTGTGTAGTTTATAGCAATGGGTATCTGGGGTTCTGTGAAGGTGAGTGTGTTGGGATTTAAAGTTTATGGCTGTTGAGCACATGCTCCTGAAAGTTAGTCTCAGAAGTCACGTTCTATGTTTTTATCCCAGTGCAGATAATTTATCCCTCTTGAGAACTGAAACCAAGACGATTTCCTGGTGTCTATTAAACGATATTGAACCTGGTGCGCTTCCCATCCCTCTGTTGAACAGTTCAGGGAGCAGGCGAAACAAGCAGCTTGCTCCAGGAATTTTCTGATTCTGGAAGATAAGACCTTGAACCAACTAAACAGTTTAATTAAGACGAACACTAACTCATCAAGGCTTACTTTAAGACTCTCACTTTGCCATGTCCACCAATTCACAGCTGTTATGTCATAAATTGCCCAGGCCATAAAACCCTATAGATACCCTGCCATGACCTCCCATTCTCAGAGAGTGCCACGACTCTGAAGGCCATATTCTCCCTGACTGCCAAGATCAAATAAACTTAGCTTTGCTCGGTCAACAGGTTTCTCGGGTGCTCTTCTGGGGAGTCGACAGTAGGCCATCCCTCTGCTCACGCGGTAGTAGATCAGTAGGCAACCCTATCTACTGTGACCAGTTGTCTCAGTACAGAGGGTAGTGATTAACAAGAGAGAAGGAAGAAGGAAAAGGCTGTAGATGGAAGGACCTCACTTTAATGGACAAAAAAAGAGGGTATTAGCAAGAGCACCAAAGGTAACACCCAGCTTCAGATTCCCTCAAGCCTACCTGTCTCTTCACACTCTCGTAACACATGGCATCAAGCTCGTTAGAGAGATGTTTGGTGACTGGAGGAGATAATGGTGTCTTTGTGTGTGTCCCGGACTGTCAGTCCAAATGAGAGTCACCATATAGCTAGCACGTCTGAAGGCCTGAATTCAGTTTGTACCAAGGTTGCTTTGCTGGTTCTAGGTGACAGGCTGTCTGCAGAAAACCATGACAAAAGAAGTGGGAGACCATCATGCAGCAGCTACCTGTTCTAGCTTCCTTTGGAAGTGGATTATTTCCCCTAAAATCCAACAAAGTATCAATGCGTACACACTCCATGAGGTATTTTGTGCAGGTAACACCAGGATGCCAAGCATTAGTCATGGCCATATAGTCAATAGGATGAGTACATTTTATATTTAAAAGTCACATCTTTTTTTTATTTTTTATTTTATTTATTTATTTATTTATTTATTTATTTATTTTGTGAGGAGATCAGCCCTGAGCTAACATCTGCCAATCCTCCTCTTTTTTTGCCGAGGAAGACCCGCCCTGAGCTAACATCCGTGACCATCTTCCTCCACTTTATATGGGACGCCACCACAGCATGGCTTGCCAAGCAGTGCATCGGTGCACGCCCGGGATCCACACCGGCGAACCCCGGGCCACCGCAGCGGAATGTGCGCACTTAACCACTTGCACCACCGGGCTGGCCCCAAAAGTCACATCTTTTTATCCCAACAAAGCAGCAGTTAGGCTGTCATTCTACATTCTCTAATCTTTCCCCTTGATTCTTAAAGGTTGGTGGGCAGAAAAATCACTTAGCATTTCCAGACTCCATTCTTGGAGATCTGATTAGGGCATTTGGAATGGGGCCCAGGAATCTGTATGTTTAACAGTCCCCAGGTCAGGGAGCACATGGGAGGAACACAGTTGAGGCTAAAGTAATGTTTCCAATCAGACATACCTTACGTCCCAGCTCTGATACTGGTTGGCTGTGTGATCCTGAACAAATAACTTAATGTCTCTGTTTCTTCATCAGCAAAGTAGAGATCATAATGCGTAAAATTCTCATGTTTGAGGATATAATGAGCTAGTGGCAGTGAAGCGTTTACAGCCTTTGTGCATTTGTCAAGTGTATGTTCGTCATCCAGGAGCTCTGGGACAGGCTCTGAGCAGGGCTGTGGCTACAAGGGGTAAATAAGGCACTCGAAGTCCTCGTGGGCTTGTGGTTGAGACAGCAAGTACTCGTGGCTTTGGGAGGAGAACTAAAATTGGGCTGGCCTTGACAGCCCTGGCCTTTCGGGGCAGCCCCACTTCTCAGACAAGGCCTGGGCATCTAGAAATTACCGATGAACAACTAACACCGTGAACTGGGTTGGGATCTTTCACATAACTAGCACCATCCAGGTGCAGTCTTAGTCCGGATCCTAAGTAATTTACCAAGGATGTGCTCCCAGAGGAACCGGCAAGGGGTGTGGGGAGCAGGACAGGGAAGGGAGGACGTCAAGCGAGGGGGCACTCTCAGGTGAAATCCTGGCCTCCGCCTGATGCCCCGGGAGCTCTGAACTATAAATTACACTTCAGAGTTCTTTGGCCAGGGGGGTGGGAGGTCATCTCTCTCTGTATTTTCAAGGATGTTCCAGTGTTGGTGAAAGGGACCGGAGGGGCTCTGGTCAGGCACCAAGACCAACCATCCACTACAGACGTCGGCCCAGGAGGTCTGTGTCCACACCCAAGGCTTCCGCCCCATCTCGAGCCTTGGATTCTGACTGTCTGAGTGGACGCCCCAGCTTAGCCTTTGACACGGGGACTATGATGGGGACCCAATACCTCATAGACTCATGTAAACATAAAACTACTTGCAGTGTGAAAACCGTCATGAATCACTGTATTGCCGTCCCTGTTTTTGAGTTACGCAGCCAGACTCGGCCTGCACAGCTGTTATGAAGCAGCTGTCGCCATACCCTGAAGGATTGCCACGTGCCATGTGGCCTTCTGGGTACTTTACATTAATTAACATATTTAATCCTCAAACAACCTGTGATTTAACATCATCATTCTCTCTGCTGAGGGGATATTATTAACAATAATAAGTAACTTGTCCAAGATCACAAAACTAGTGAGCATAGAGTGAGGATCTGAGCCCAAGTCTGTCTCACAAACTTGGTGAGGTTGACCACGCCGCCTCCCCATATCTGGTTATTTATGTGACTCTGGGAGCCTCAAGGGAAGCAGGCCTTTCCTAGTCACCCCTTATCCCAGATCCGCAGGATCTGGCAGAGAAATTAGACATTCATACACGTTTGAAGGAGGAAAAAAATAATTTTCAAGCCACCTTGAAACACTTTGGTCTATAGCTTAACTTGGACCAGAAGGAACCCAACATCAACAACAAAAATTGTGAAAAACCAGCCTTGTTAAGTCATCAATAAAAATGTACTGAGTGCCTGTGACATGCCTGGCATCACACTAGGTACCGAGGAACAATGGTGAAATCAGAGACTCGCTCCCCAGCCCAGAATTGGCTTAACGAGCTGAGCAGGGCTGCCCACTCCAAGGCTGCCGTCCTCTCCTGGTGGGATCTGACAGCGGGCATTCCAGCCCGGGCCTGGCTGGAATGGACGCCCCAGCTTAGCCCGGCAGGTGTGCCGGGCGTTCTGACACTGCACGAGGAGGGGCCCCAGTCCATCCTCCACCTTCAGCATTTAACAATGGAATTTTATTTCTCTTTTCTGCCCCTTTCCCTCTCCTCTTCTTCCTCTGCAGTTATAACAGATAAGTATCTCAGAGAGTTATGATGAGAAGAAACTGAGCTGGGGGGATAGTGTTTCAGAACTAATTCTGAGTCACCGGATCAGGTTTCTGACAGTTGAACACACAGTGAAACTATTCTCCTGCCACCCGGAATGAGGATCACTTCCCGCAACTCCTCTGCGACTTTACAATTCTGTTAACTGTTCTAGGGGAGGGGATTTTATTTGAATTGTTTTCCTTTTTCTCCATTTGTCTTTTCCAATTTGTCCACAAAAACATGGGTTGCTTTGTAGTTGAAGAAGAAATAATGTAAAAATGTTCTCTTCTGTCTTTTGAGTTTAGTGAGTAAATGCGGTGATTAATAATTTTTCATTCTATGAAGAGGATGAAAAGGACTCTCCCCTTTGCTTTCCCACATTCTACCCCTTATTGATGGCAGCAGCACCTCCACGGGGAGGGGTTTGGGTCACAGAGAATCTATACCCCTGTTGCTCCGCTTCCCCATCTGCGCCATCTCCAAACTAGGCCATTTCTAAGAGTGGAAAGGCCACTGTTGGAATTACCCTGGGAGAGCTAGAAGCTGGATTGTCTTGGATAAACCTCACTGTGATGTCACCACAGTCCCTCCCAGCTGAAACATCCTAAACTGTGGAAATTCGAGCCCCTCTTATGTTTCCCACAGGCCCTGAGTAAGCTCCATGAGCCATCATAAGCCACCAACCTTTAGCTGCAAAAGAGAAATGAACTCTGCAGGGGACATATCCAATTCTGATTTAAATTTAATCTGTGTGGTCAATTATTTGTATAATAATGGAGGAAAATAAAGACTATTTCACTAAAGTCAACTCTGTAATTTTAGAGCCTTTAAGACATTTGAAAATGCCTTGTGCAATTATGTGGCGCTTAATACTCAGATAATGGAACAATGAAAGATGTATGTTTGCATTTTGTAAAATTAAACTGTATGCAGTTATTTATCTTTTACCTTAATTGTTTGAGCTTGTTTCTAATGTAAACTGTTGTAATTTTAAATAAATACAATAGAAAAAACTTTCATAGGTATCAAGAATCCAGAGTAAATTTACTTTGCAAATAGGCTTTGTAGGTATGTTTTATGCTGAGGATCTTAAACTGACACTTTCATTCAAAAATATTTTGAATTACTCTGTGGTCTGTTTGCCTCTCTGAGGTCAGATGGATTTTGAGGAGACGAGATTTGACAATGGAGTTGGGGTGACTTCATCTTACTCCAAGTCCTGAAATATGGGAAATGTATAGAATCAATATGCTGGAAGGTTGGAAGTACATTTTGACTGACTTTTGTTAAGTATATTGAACTTCATGCTTTCATTTTTATGTCCTTCCTTCATCCCTAGCTTCATTTCACATGCCCGATTTGTTCTCCCTTCTTGTCATATTTCTCACCTGCTTACCATTTGTTGGCTTGATCTATTATAAGAAGTTTAGATATTTGGAGGGATGGGTAAGTCATACTATATGAATACATTTGATAATACCTAAATCATCAAGACAAGCCACACCTGCTGTTGCCTCAATTCCAGTGTCGTGAGTCTTTCTGATGTGATGCTCATACCATGACTACAAACGCCTGCCCAGTGAATAAACAACAGAGGGGAAAGCAATGATTCCCCACGGATTTCAGGGCACTGCAGGTGTCAACTGACCCGATCGGTATTTTACCACTTCAGTGTCACTGAGTGACTGCAGCACAGGACTCAGGAGTGTGAACTTCGAAAGTGGATGCCAATTTCAGCTCTGCCATTTCCCAGCTGTGTGACCTCAGGCATGTCACTCGGATTATCTGTGCCTCAGTTTCTTTATCTAAAAAACAAGTATCATAATCATACCTAAGTCATGGGGGAAGGGGTTGCTTGTTTTTTAATGAGAATTGAATGTATTGATATATTTTAAAATACTTTTAACAGTACCTGGCACATAATAAGCCCTATATGTGTTATGTCTTGGGTAAAATTTTATTTGGAATCATTTCAGATTTATAGAAAAGTTGCAAAAATGTTCAGAGAATTATAAATTGTTCTCCACTTGTTAATATTTTGACACATTTGTTTAGATATTTTGCTAGTTTTCCATTGCTTTGTAACCACCTACTACAAATTAAGTAACTTAAACTAATACACATTCATTACCTCACAGTTCCCAGGGTCAAGAGTCCAGGTGCGTGTCTACCAGGTCCTCCGCTCAGGGTCTCACCAGGCTGATGTCAAGCTCTTGGCCAGAGCTGCAGGCTCACTCAGGCTCAGGGTCCTCTTCCAAGCTCGCATTGTTGGCAGAATGCAATTCCTTGTGGTTGTAGGACTGACGTCCCTGTTCTCTTGCTAGATGTCATCTGGGGACTCCTGCTTAGCTCCTAGAGGCCTCCTGTCACTTCCTACCATGTGACCCTTCCCACAGCATGTCAGTCTGCTCTCCAGTAGGAGAGCATCTCTCTGATGCTTCACCTTTAATTAAAGGGTTTACCTGATTAGGTCAGGCCCACCCAGGATAATCTCCCTTTCAATTAACTCAAAGTCAGCTGAAGAGTAATCTAATCATGGGAGTGATATCCTGTCATATTCACAGGTTCTGCCCACACTTAAGGGGAGGTGATCATACAGGCATGTACACCAAGGTGTGGAAATCTTGGGGACTACCTTAGAATTCTGCCATATGTATATTTTTTCCCTGAACAATTTAAGAGCAACACACAAACATAATACTCCATCACCTTAAATACTCCAGAATGCATTTTCTGTGATAAAGGACATTCTCTTACAGAACTATAATACAATTATTAAAATCAGAAAATTAAAACTGATACAATTATGTGTTTTAGAGGCCTTATTCATATATTGCAAATGATCCCAAAATTGTTTTTTATATTAAAAAAAATTAAAAATCTGGTTCAAGATATAATCCACATGTTGCATTTCACTGTCATGGCTCTTTAGTCTCCTGTAATCTGGAACAGGTCTTCAGTCTGTATTTGTCTTTTATGACCTTGACACTTTTGAAGAGGGCAGCCCAGCTATTTTGTAGAACGTCTTTCATTTGGGAGTTGTCTGATATTTCCTCATAATTAGATTTAATTGATGCATTTTTGCCAGGAAAAAATGCAGAAGTGATGTTTTGTCCTTCTCAGTGCCTCATATCAAGGGGCACATATGTTGGTTGGTCCAGTTATGGGTGATGCTAACTTTGATCACATAGTTAAGGTGATGTCTGCCAGGTTACTTACCATAAAGTTAGTTTCCACAGAGCTCTACTAATTATTACTAAAGATGCGCACTGTCCAGGATTAAAGAGTTAATAGACACAAAGAAAAATAATAAACTTTTGCACATCTCTGTACAGGCCACAAAGCACTTTGAGGTATAGTTCTTTAGAGTTAGTCAGTGAACAAGTCTGAGTTTGGATATCTGTCTGCCAGGCTCCCAAACCCTTGTCTTTCAAGTGTTCTGTCCCTTGGTTATGCACCTCTCCCCTCCATCAACATTGTCTCTCTCTCTAGTGATGATTCTCAACACCATACCATTACACCTCACTTTGTTTCATCAAAAAAGCCTACCAACAGCCTCCTCGAAAGACTGCGGTCATGGTCTTAACCTCCTCACTCTATACTTGAAACAGGTCCAAGCTGTTCTTTTGTCCTCATCACACCACTAAGAATGAGAGAGGCCTTGTCAAGGTCACCAACAACCTCCATGACACTAAATCCAATGGACATTTTTCTGTCTTCACTGTTTTTGAGCTCTCAACAGCAGCCAACGCAGTCAGCCACAATCGCCTTGAAACGTCCTGACTCCTGCCTTCTCTGGCAGCACATTTTGTGGGTTTTCTCTTGTCTCGCTGGCTGTTCTTTTGGAGTCTCTTAGATGTCTTAGATGTTCTCTGAGGGGACCACTGGGCTCACTTGGCTCTGCTGCATATGGCCACTCATACTCCAGCAGGTGAGCCTAGGTGTGTGACCATGGCAGTAGCTGGGTCCCAAAAGAATGAATCGCAGCATGCAATATCATAAGGTCTAGGCTCAGCTCTGACCCTCCAGCATTTCTGCCACATTCTATAGGCCAAAGCCACTCACAGGGCCGGCCCTGATTCAAGGCGAAGGGCGAAGGATTCCACGTGTCAATGGGAAGAGCTGCAGAGTCACATTCCAGAGGATGTAAATACAGGGAGTTGTGGAGAATTGGAGCCATTTTTACAATTAATCTACCTACACCAATCCACTAAAAACAGCCCTGAGCAAGAATGGTGTCAGCTGCCTTAATACTCTTCCCTTTGCGTCTGTATTTTTGGTCAGATACAGCTCCCTGGTTCCTACAGCTTTTCACAAACTCATAACACACACTCAGATCTTCTCAAGTCTTTTTTTTGGCCTATCATTTGTTCTTTCTTCCCCCTGAGTTTTATTGAGATATAATTGACATATAACATTATATTAGCTTCACGTATACAATATAACAATTGTAAACATTGTGAAATAATCACTACAATAAATCCAGTTAACATCTATCACCACATAGTTACAATTTGTTTTTCTTATGATGAGAACTTTTAAGATCTACTCTCTTAGCAACTTTCAAATATACAATACAGTATTGTGAACTACAGTCACCATGCTGTACATTACATCTCCAGGACTTATTTATCTCATAACTGGAGGTTTGTACCTTTTGATCACCTTCACCCATTTCCCCCACCCCCCGCTCTCACCTCTGGCAACCACCAATCTGATCTCTGTTTCTCTGAGTCCAGTGTTTTTAGATTCCACCTATAAGTGAGATCATACAGTATTCTCTTTTTCTGTCTGACTGATTTCACTCTCACATCCTTCTGATAAAGACCTGGGCTTCCCCTGCACCCCTCCATGTCAATTTCCTCCTGACCCCGACCTCTGCTGATTTCTGTTTTTGCCAGCCCTGCATCACACCAGGTTCTAAGGTTATCAAACAATGTGAGGAGCAAATGCACATAGAGGGGCATCTCGGAGGTAACCAGCAGAGCAGTGTGATTGATCACAGAACTCAGCTTCACCCAAATTTGAATTTTCTTTCTAATTTCACCCCATTTCCCTCAGCTCAAGTCAATCACTTTCTCGGTCACATTCATTAATCCTTAGGGGAAAAAAAATGGAGTGTTTTCCCTTTGGTTGAGGAACTCTCTGCCTCTCTATGATTTTAATTTCATTCTCCTCCATTTCCAAGCAATTTGTTGCCTAAGACAGATCCACATTTGCAAAACATGTGAAATTAGAAATGAAGACTATTTTCTTCAAATTTATACTGAAAGGGGATATAACCAAACTGTGCACATATTTGGAGAAGGGCTCCTCTCCATGCCCTTCCTATGAATCACAGCATCCATGAGGCTGTGAGACCCACCTGAGCATCTTCCTTCTTGGAGTAGCATTGGAATCACCCAGGAGCTTAGAAATAAGCATGCCTTGTCACGACGCCAAGGGATTCTGAGGGGCAGAATCACACGGATCTGGGTAGAACATAAGAATCTGTACTTTTCAAAAGTTCTGCAGCCCCTGGAATTTTGATGGTCAACAGGATTTGAACCAATGCTGCTTGAATTCTCCATCAACCAGGGCCAACCTAAATAGCGTGCAGGTGGAACAGCTCCTTGTTTGTCTTAAATCAGCCAAAGAATCCAGATGGGGCCGTGAGAAGCCCAGAGCATCAGGCATGATGACTAAGATTCCGCATCATGTGTTCTCAGTATAATCTTTTAGTCTAACTCATCTGGACCAGTGTAGAGCATCAACTCTGACCCCACTGGTAATCCTCTGCCCTACTGGAATTGAAAATTAAGAGGTGGGCTCCTCTGTAGGTTCTGAGATTCAGGATGATAAGGTATCTTATCATTTCACAGGAGACAGAAGTAGGTAGTCTACCTTGGAGGCAGTTGGGAGTGACAGTCACAAAGAAATGATGGAGTCTCGGTCCTATGCATCACCAGAAGCATTCTATGAGCATCGATGAAGGAGGGGAGGAGAAACAAGTGGGATGTGGGATGTAAGGCCAATTACTCTATTAACTCTCTTAAGGTTCAGGGAGCTTTTAGCTTTAGGATCTCTGTGAGAGTGAATTTCCTCAATAAAGAGGAAATATATCAGTGCGGTTGTACCACACAAAAAAATCAGGATAGCATGTAAAATATGCTACCCATTTTGCAAGAAAGTGGGAAATAAAACTCTACATTTTAACGTGCTTTTGTGTGTGCTGGAAAAAAACTTGGAAGTTTATATAAGAAACTAAGGACAAAGATTATCTAGTCAGTGGTACGGGGTCTTGGCAGATGGGTGGACAGGGATGAGAGGGAGACATTTTTATTCTATGTCTTTTGACATTTTCTGGGTTTTGAACCATGTGATTTTATTGCTTATTCAAAAATTTAAAAAGTTTGAGGACCTACACATATTACTAGCTCTGGTCTTATCCATCTATTGAAAAAATACCTCAAGAGAGACAGTTGCTGTGAATTCAGCAAAGTTTTTACATTAATTGTATTTTATCAATCACGGCAGCATTTGTCTCTGAAACAGAGTAGTGCATAGTAGCACAAGACATACTATTTACCCAGGCTAGAGACGATGTTTGGGGCACACATGGATTCATGGACCACTTGTCACGACTCCTCCACAAGCCAGGCCCCAGGGAGAGCCTGGTCTCCTGCACTCCCAGGTCCTGACGTTCTTAGAGCCCTCTCCTCTGCACAAAACCAAGTGGTGGGCAACTGTATATCTTAACGTCCTTAATGTTTAAATCTTATAATAGTTGTAAAGGAGCTAGTGCGATGCTAAGAAAGAGCTTAACAGATTAGTTTCCTCCTGTCTCCACAGGGCGTGGTGGCTAGCTGGTCTCCCTTTGCTGCACTGCTCACATTGGGGGAACAGATGCTTCTCATTCTTCACTTATGTTGGTGTGTTGCACGCGCTGTAATGTTATTAATATTCCACAAGAAGCATTTTGTGGTTCAATGTTTGGGGGAGATGGAGTCCCACCAGCTGCTCCTCGCACCTCCCCATCCCTTCCTCGGATCCACCCCCGCAGTGCCCTGTGTTCAGTGCTGTGAAGGCGGCCCTTACGGCTCACCAGGAATGTCACAGGCACTTCAGCAGATTAGAGACTAAAAAGTCCTGCAGGAAAAGGACCTGTTTAGCTGTGTGTAAACCAGCATCTCCCAAAGTCACCACTGCTGAACTCTTTTTCAAAGAACACCTGTGAGTACTCCAAAGTGTTCTGGCCTAAATAATGTCGGTCTCCTCACAGGAGGCAGGGCACGAGCTCCTCATCTCAGACGTGCTCTCAAAGCCCAGGAGTGTCAGGCTTTCTCCGCAATAAAAATGTATCCCTAACTCTGTCACTGTGCTCTTCCCTCTTCCCCTCTGATTTGCTTTGTAAAATGTAGAGTTAGTGGATGAGACTCAAATACCACAGATAGAGGCAAACTTTTAAAGCCAAAACCTCCCTTAAAAAAATCAGTGCAAGAAATAGAAATCTCACTCTAGTTGCTTGTTATTTAAGGGAAAGCTTTCAAACAGTTTTTTTTCTCCTTGAAGAAAAAGCTCAAGCCTTGTTATGAGTCTATGGTACGTCAATATATATTTTCAAAAGAGGCCACTTCGCTTTTGACGTGAATCACTTCCATCTTGGATCTGTAAGAAGCCGGATGCTATCTCCTCTTCTTCCTGTTACTAAGCCAATAGGAGACATTCCAGCTGGGCCCACTTGCTCTGACCTCTGGGAGGGGCAAGCAGTCCCGCCCCAGTCACCGACGCCTGCAGCTGAGTGTGGTGAGAGCCCCAGGCTGGCTGTGTCTAGACAACACAGCTGAGCCAGCTGGGGAACAAGTCAGTCAGCATCTCAGACCATCTTAGCAAAGTAACGTGTGTTCCTCCATCTGAGCTTTCGTGCTGCGTCATTTGGTCGTCTGACTTAGTCATTTGGTAAATGACTAAGATTATTCAGTGGCCCCTGTTCTGGTTGTATAAAAATGCCCTCCATTCAAGGAATGTCCTGTGTGGTTGCCCTTGGGTTCTCTGCCACTGTGGAGATGCTTTCTTTAGCCTCAAACCCGTACTCCCTTCAGTGCCATTAACCAGACTTCTCCAGGGTGTAGGCGACAGTTCAAGTCAGTGTATTCTCAGGTCTATTAATACCCCCAGGTCACCAAGTGGCATTTGTTTCCCATATATTTCCGTGAAACAGAAGAGCAAGGGCCGAGTTTTCTCTGGCTTGTGAAAAGGGGCTCATTTTACTAGACAGTTTGTCCAAGTTAAAGTTAAAATCCCAATGAGTTTCTCGGTCCCACTGTGCTTACAGGAATTTTCGATGCACTAGGAAATCACATTTTAAAGGCAGGAAAGTGGGTGAAGCGAGAATTTTAACTGGAACTCTGTGTGTGAGGGAGTGTGTGTGAGGGTGTGAGGGGGTGTGAGTGCCTTGTTTCTCCAAGTCTGTTTAATGGGTAGGTTTAATTAGGAAGGAGACGGATGCTATTGTCTTCCAATGGCGTCTGATCTTACATATGAGAATAGTCACATGAATGCAATAAGCACTTCCCTTTCTAGGAATAGCTACCACATTATTCCATTCACGACCTCAGGCTTGTAGAAGCGCCTCAGTCCTGGAAGCAGGTAGATTGATCTGTTGCTTACCCATGTCCCAATTTGGAGTAATTTATTTTACCTCTCTGTTTCACTCTCCTTATACGTACAAATGAGACTGCTTGTGAAGACTAAATGCTGAATTTTATATTGCGTATCTGAAAGCAAAACATCCAGCACAAAATGACCTTTCCATGCCTCTTTTCTTCTCTCTCTCTCCCTTTTTCTCTCTTCATCTCCATCTTCTCCCACCCACCACTCACCCATTCGCCTTCTCTCTTCTCTCCACCCCCAGTTCCCTCTCTTCTCCCTAGCTCTGGCTGCTGAATCAATGTCACTTCTCTGTGGTCTGTCAGGTGACAAGTCCATTCATGGAGGAGGTTTCAGAGATTCTGGTAGCATCTGCCCCATCCCTAACTCCACTGGATAACCAGCTATGTTAGTAGCGCAGGAGAATTCAATTTTGTTTTTGAGTTAAAAATCCAAGTGCAGAAATGCAGCTGTCAGGGACTGGAGGAGGTCATCCTGCTTGTTCCCTTCACAAATGCCACCAGTGTGGCTTTGCTCTCCTCTCCTTTAGATGGCACCATTTTACTGCAGTGCCGCCACACAAGTTCGCACTTCTCCCACCTCAATTAGTATTCATTGTGCAAAAATAAGAAAATTCCTTCATTATGCTGGGGCCCGGTGGCAATCTGATAATTAACACGGCGCATCAGCATTTCCATTATAAACCCCATTTCTCACGTAGGGCTGTAGCTGAGCAATAAAACTTGCTAGTGAGGTCTTAACCTTAGGACATTTTAAAATAAACGTTGCGTTTAGCTTTTAGAGGGTCTGTATTCTTCCTAATTATATATGTCAAGTCTAGGCCAAGAAATTTTTTCTCCATTTGACCAAAAAATAGTTAAGACTTCATCTAGGTTTTGGGTAATCTTAGCAAGGTATCAGTTTGCATTAAAATAAAGTGCAAACTATGAAAGATATTTCACTAGGAAATTGAGAGGCATATAATTATCTATTTAACTGTCTGAGAACATCGTTAAAATCGGAATTTGTAGATTAACATAAAATAGTAAAATCATACATTTTAATCATTCATAAGGTTTCTCTGTTCTACATGCACTTTGTGTGATCAGAATAAAATGTTTCAGGTACATATTTGAACTAATTCATACATAAGAGTGAAGCTCGGAAGTTTTTGACCAGCCTCCCTGCTGTTATATGTGTTAACACACATGCTCCCTGTTATACGTGTTAACATATGTGCTCCCTGTTAATACGTTAAAGGACAACAATTTGCTTGACTGAAGAGACTCAGACTTGGGATTAGAACACAAGAGGTCACAGGCATCCGAAGAAGAAATGTTCCAGGATTTACACTCTGCAGAGCCTCAGTGGGTTCCAGCAGAGGTCGTGCATCCTGGAGTTGGAGGCGAGATCAGAAGAGAGACTGTGCAATGTCACTGGGGACTTCTCAAGGTGCTAGGAAAGAGAGACCCTGGGTGAGGGGACAGAGCCAAATTCCTCCTGTCACGTCAGGCTGTCCCTAAACCAATTTCACCTTTTATCCTTTCTCTTCTTGCCAAATATAAGTTTGGATTTGCTTTCTAATTTTTTCAATCTCAAAGTTCAGCCTAGATTTGAATTGCAGATGACTCATAGAGAAAGACTTGGACAGTGTGGGGTGTGGGGGTGACTAATCTGAATGGCAGGAAGACCCCAAAGCTTTGCAGTGGGAGTCAGAGAGAGTTAGGCCTCCCTAAGATGAGCAGGGAGGTTGTTTGTGGACAAATGGCCTTTATTTGAGGGAAGGGTTAGAATTTTACACACTGTTGTAAACACAAGACAGTCATTTCCCAGGACAACCCCGATCTCAGACCAAGAACGTGTCCAGGTGACTCTCAATCTTCCATGATAAAGAGACACAAGCATCAATCGATGACTCCAACTGCCAGAGAAGACAAAAGATCTGACGTGGAACCTTCTGGTAGCACCAATCCCTGCTGTGAGCCAGAGTGAATTGATAGTTTTTCCCTCCTGGGCACCTCTAGTAGGTGTGCAAATGAGCAGAGCCAAGGATGAACGAAAGAGAGGTGAAAGAGAGGAAGAAAAAGCCACACACACACAATTTGTCATCTCTGCTACTCCTTGTAGTTATATTGATGCCTTTAAAAAACGTTCACGGACGAGTCATAAGACTGAGAGTAGGATTACCTTTGTGTAACTGATACAAATACGGGAAAAAACTCCCTTCTCCCTCCAGTGTTGGTCTCAGACCACAACCTCCATTTCCCAACAGTGAAAACAAAAAGCTAGATTTTGAAAAGCTAATTTAATTGTAAGTCAAGTTGGATGACCAGGCAGGTTCAGCTAGGTAAGACTTGCCCAGAGGGAGGTGGCAATAGGGTAGGAGCTGGGTTGTAGTGACAGACATGTCCAGGGAAAGTGGGGGCTGGTTAGGTATATAAAAAAGGAGAGTTGAGCCCAGGCAGCTGCACCGCACCGAATGGCTAGGACAGCACGACAGCTGTCACTCACAGGTCCGTTAGGATAGTCTTGAGAAAGAAAAAACACGTATTACTAAGCAGGTGCTTGAGGTAAGCTCTTGTTATTCAATGAAAAAAGTTGGAACAGAAACTAGGAGCCCTATTGACATTTTGGAGTTTAAGTGGCTACAGAAAGGGCAGTTTCACCTGGAAACATTGACGTGAAAAAGGGCAACCACTGTTGAAGATTCTAACAAGGTGATTTTATAACAAAACGATGTCTATAACTAAACTTACCTATACCTTTAAGTTGTTTGAGGATAAAACAAAAATGAATTGTGCCCAACTTCACAGTGAAGGAGTGGTCCCAAAGAGTAGTAACAAAAAAGCATGTAGTTCTCTAAGCCAGAAATGGACTTGACTCCCTTCTTTGCCAGACAAACTCCTATTCATCCTTCCAGACCCAACTCCACACGTCCCACTACCTCTGTAAAAGCTTATTCAATTCTTCCCTCGTACTCAATCTTTTTTCCATAGCTTTTTGTTCATACTCCTTCTGTGTGAAATTGACTGCTGTGGAACACTTACTAGATTAGAAAGCTGTTCTTTGTGGTCGACTGAGTTCTTTAGGATCAGCTCTTATTCATCTTTGTATCCTCAGTGCTTGGTACCAGCCTTACATATGAGACTAGATAACATAACTAGGTGTTGGCTGACTGATGGATGGGTACATGCAAGAATGCCAGAAAGGCCTTGCACTCTGGTTAGTCCTCTACACTCGAGTGGTTAGGAAGAAATCACCAATGACAAAAAGCCAGAAAGTGTTCATGGTGGTTGCTGCAGACACTTCTGGCCTCTTCCCACAGTCACCTAGACTGAAGAGAATGCTCAGAAACCAACCTGTGTTCCAGAATGAATGCTAAAACTTCTTGGGGGAGATCAACCTGGCTGAGGATTTCATTCCATCATTAGCCCCAGGACACCAGCCAACCCTGCTGCTCTTGGAGGGAGATGACTGCTCATTTATGGGAAGCATTCGTGGCTGGAGACGTGGTCAGTCAGCAGTGAATTGTTCAGATGCTTGGTAGCTGTTTCCTAGGAGACCACACGTCAAGTACCTGCTGAATCATGAGCTTCCGGTGGATAACAATGGGCTTCTCTGACAAGACGTAGGAGGAGGGTTGGGCTGGAGCAGATACCTGGCACGCACCTGAGCTGCCCAGTCTAAGCCTGAGAGAAGGAATAGGGAAATGTGCTGCTTGGCTCACTGAGAATGTATTTTCATAGGAGTTGCTTCCAATGGAATAATGTGTTCTCAGGTCAGAAAGAGCCAGTCAAACTTTTTACCCCATTCCTTTTTAATAGTCGTTCTCCCACCCTCCTTTATGTCTCTCCTTGTTATCACATGAAACTAACTCCCTTTTGGTTCTTGCTGCAGAGGCACTACTGGCCTGCTTAGGAGTGGAAAGTCAACCCAATGCCACATCTCCTAAATAAGGGGACCTTTGTAACAGTCGATCTTACAAAGTACACTGATGGTCCACGTGTGACAAATGGTAAATGGTGGGCTAGTTTCAATGAAACTCAAGGAAAATTTTCAATATGGCAGAGAAAATAAATTGGGAGATTGGAAAGGATAAAACTCCATGGTTGAAGTTTAAAAATAAACCTAGATTCTGTTTTCCTATCACTCTACACTCTCCCCTTAAATATCCGGGATAATCTTCTTAGTGCCATGAAAGATGTGAGACCCTGCCAAGTGTTAGAGAAGGAAGCAAGAAGGTGTCTGGGCCTCAGATGGGAGTTCTACTTATTAAATAACGCTTACACCCTCATTTGAAATTCCACATTTCTGCAGCCTAAACTATGCAAAAATCATTAGAGATATTTAAAGGCAAGAGTAACCAGTTGGGCAATTCAAGGGAGAAAAAACATGCAAGACTCGACTAGAACTTTGACATTTGGTAGAACCACACATGGTACTGGATGACTAGGTTGCAACTAAATTACTGAGGAAAATAAAACTAGTTAAAAACTATCAAACAACAGTTTCTTAGAAAAATATCTTTATCCACCTGTCCCACCGAGGAGCTATTTGCTTTTCATCTTGGGTCTTGCTTCTCTTCATATCCTAAAATTTCATACCCTACATGAGGCACATGAGAAATCCAGTTATCAGAATGGTACAAAGCGTAACACTCACATCCTTCATCTCCATTCTTTGCCTCTCTGCACGGGAACTCTGCTTACAATGAAATGTGGTGATCAACTGACTCCTGCAAGAGAAGGGACCATGACAGCCATCAGATGTGCTGCAAGCCAAACCGTTGATGAATTATATAGTTGTTCATTCCATACTATACTAAATATATGTTATTTTTCCCATGAAATTGACTGATTTCAAGAAATTTATCTTTTTTCAACAAATTGCATAGACACTGTTGTGTACTGTAAAATATATTAAGATATCACATACGTAGCACTCTAGACAATTTACATCCATAAAGTATTAAATGGTATATTCTCAAAAAATATTTAATGCCATGGGGAAATGCTCACGACATATTATTTTGGGAACAAAAGAGAAAATAGAAAGTCTATATACAGCATGATCCTAACTCTGTAAAAATATATATGTGTATATTTATATATCAAAATGCTAACAATGGTAACATCTAAGCTATATTTGCAAATTATCATGTATTACTGGTGTAAACAGAAAAGAATCAAGGAAAACAATGTTCTCTGATTTTAAGGAGCTATAAAGAAAATTATGACGGAACTTTCTAAAACTCTGCTTATATTAAAGGATCCTAATCATTCATTGCATAACAAAGTCCAATTATAAATATTTAATTTACTAAAGCATATAGAAATTCTGTGTTTAACATAAAAAATCATTTGTTTCAACACATCCAGGTATAAGATGAGATCACCTGCACAAAAACACAAGAGTAAAATGAAAAGAATGTTCGACATTTCAGGAAATTTTAAAATATGGTCCTTCCCCAAGCTTGATTTAGAATGTGAAATTTCAGAAAGGATTTGTGAGTCCTGGTTTATCAAGGAAGAAAAACACCTACATAAAAAATTCAACCTGTTAGATCAAATGTATGTCAATTCTATAAAATCACAAACGCAGTCTATCCACAAAATAAATCATACTACTTGATTTAAAGTTGAAATTTTCCTTGAGAGTAGTCCAGTTTTCCTATGAATGAGAAGTAGGAATTATTTCCCTTTTAATAAATCTTCCAGGAGCCATAACCTACATGACCCCATTTCTATGGAAGACGGTTTCATCTTCTACTGCCTGTGAGTCCTACCTATGAAAATGCGACCTTCCCCTTGGCGAATAAAACCTCATTCGAATGGGTGCACACTCTCGCTCACATTTTGAAATATGTTTGCATAAGAATTTATTTATGGCTGAAAAGGTTCATGAGACTTTTTTTTTCCCCTTTTACTCTCTCAGGGATTTGTGACATGGTTCCTGCATTGATTCTGTCAAATGAGCTCCCACTAATGCGGATGCCTGAGTTTCCTGTGCCTTTACCTCCCCACATGCAAAGTGGACATGCTGCTCCTCTCTCCTTCCCAGCAGACATGGGCATAACACAGCAAGAGGCCAATGACTGATGGAAACATTTTATATAGTTGGCCTAGTATTTGCAGATTTAACATTTACAAGTAGCCATGAATTAATTGTTCATTTTGCAGAGGGACAAATTTGAATAGGACAGAGAGGCTGGTGTACAGAAGCAAACACTCAAACCAGCGAATCAAGCCAGTCGTGCATGTAACACCCCCACCTGCCTGGCCTTTCGTATAATCTTCTTCTGGATGCTCATTCTGAAATGCCCCAGAAGTAAAGCGTTGACCGTGTGAGGCTAGACAAGGAAACGGGGGTGACAGAATTATTAAAGAATCGATGGGAATCATCTACCTTTTGAGTCATATAGTACTTGATTATAATGAATTGGGTTCATTATTTGCTATGATGATATTTTCAGGTTTAGGGATGTGTGGCTACCTTGGGACACATTTCTACCACATGTAAAGGAGCCATGATAAATGACTCCATTATAGGGATATGAACTAAATATACTTTTCCCCCGAAAACTGCTACCTATGTAGAGTTCTGACTTGAAGGAAATAACTACATCTTATATGTAATGGCCCCTTCTTTTGTTGGCTTCCAAGACTTCTGCCAATTTAGGCTGTTAATCTTTGCAGAACTCATGCAGTCGGATGCCATGGCGAGCCAGACTTCTCCTACCCCCCCTGCGTATGATAAACACCTGGAAGGCTAAACCTTAAGGAGAAGGTGGAGCACAGGTCTGTTGAACACGGGGCGCACAGGGCAGTCAGAACAGCAACTGGGTGCATCGGTAGAAGCCAGCAACGTGGGCATTCCACCCAGCTTTCTTACTGGCTCTGGATTTCCCTGGCTGAGGGGCTCCTGGGCATGGAGCTGGCCTTGGGACTGTTTAACCAGTTCATCTGCCACCATTCTTCTGGATTCCATTTCTCGACAAATGAAGGCAGAATAATCCTATTCCACCAAAAAGCAACTCTAATGAATGGGCTCCTCTCCAGCTCCGCCTCACCCTCAGCCTCCCAGCGCCCCATCCCAGCCAGACCTCAGCAGCAGGGAGGATGGAGGTCGAAGCCAAAGAAGAGGGAAACTTGTGTCGGTGGGTAGAAAGCCCAGCCACCTGTCTAAACGGAACGTTTCCTCCAAGCTGAGGTGGAGAGACAATGCCTCCAGCTCCCGAGGTGGGAACCCCATCCTGGTTCAAGGGAAAGGCCTTGCTGGTGTTGGGGGTGGGGAGAGGCTGCGCACAGCTCCGGGTCTGCCCCCAGAGGGGAGGTGTTGGCCTTGAAGTGCTGCCTCCTGGGCGCATACACTGCTGGCAGAATAAACAAGGAGGGAGCTGTTTGTGTGGACAAATATGGCCCAGCTGGAGGTCTGCGTGTGGGAGGAGCCCCACTGCTTTTTATCCTGGGTGGGATGGAAGACTTGAAACTGAGGCCGAGTATGTGAGAGCGAGAAGAAAGATTCCATACTTCTAGGAAGGGTAAACACCTTTCAGGTTCCTCTCCTGATGGTAGACCACCTGCGTGCTTTCCCAGCTATTCAATTTTATCTGTTCCTTCTTTCAATCAGCGTGCACCGGGTGCCTGGTGAACAGTGCTGGATGCTGGGGAAAAGATCACACAGCGTGGCCTCTGCCCTCATAGAGCTCTCACCCAACTTCCAAAGCTGAATAATTCACACCCACTCCACCTGGTTTTGTTTTCATGTGATGTGATTCCCAAACTCTGGGAGATAGACGCGTGAGCGGTGCTCCCATGTGGCACCGGGGAATTGGACGCTGACTTGACCAAGTCCTAGGAAGCTAGGGTTGGGAAGACCGGAGAGAGAATCTCCCCAAGAACACCCTTGTTTTCAAACGGGGAAGCTGAAACGAGACTTGAAGTAAGTTCGAGGCGGGGTGGGATCAGCGCTCCAAGCTCCCTGACTCCACCCGACGCTCCTTCCCTGCGTGTGGGGCGCTCCGCCTCTGGGAGCCTTGTCTCTCCTGACGCATGTGGAGGACGGTTTTTATCCAAATATGAACACAGGGGAGGTACTCATTTAGACAACTGTTTATTGCAACGACTACCACGACGTAGTTTTGGAAGACACAGTCTTTCCCCTTAAACAGCTCAGCGGCTAGTGAGTCCACTAAATCAGCGGTAGCGGAACATCCTCTATGACGATGCCAAGCGCTGTGCACACCTTCAGTACGAAGATGTGTCTTGAAATAGGCTTTTCCTCCCGAGACCAAAGAGTAAATAAGCTTCGAGGTTTGTTCTGAAACGTGTCTTTCTTTAAGAAGGCCCTATGGTTACATAGCAAATTCTAATGATGTTTCTTCTAAGTTATTAGGATTGAGAACTAAACCTAGAACACCTCCTCTCCCCTCTTTCAAACCAGGGATACTCTTTAAAAAAAAAAATTACAAAATCTGAGGTCTTTTTTACTCTGTAGGAAGGAAAAATTAATTCATTAACAACAACATTTGAGATGGAAATTTATGTGATTTGATATAATTTCACTCATTTGATTCTGAGAAAGTTATGAGATTGGCAAAAAAGGTGATATAACCCCAATTTTAGGTATACAGAATATAAATTTTTAAATGAAGAAATATATTTAAAATTTTAGGGAACTCCATATCACCCAGCAAAGTGGTGGCAATGCCTCCATTAGAACGTGGGTGTTCTGATGCTTCGTCCGGAGACAGTGCTGCCAGGCCACAGCAAATGGACTGCTGTTGTCTTGCCTTTCTTCTCCTTTGACAATTACTGCTGTGTAAAGCTGATATATCATTACAACAGCATGATATCAATATAAGAATAGATAAGTTAATGGAACACAACAGAAACCCAGAGTGTCCAGCACGTATAAAAATTCAGGATGTGGTAAGAATAGCTTTAAAAATAATAGGAAAAGGAAAGAATAAAAGCTAATGAGATAGTTAAATCTTTGGGGGAAAAAATCAAAATTAGAGCCCTGTATAATATCATACATACACTCACATACATTCCAGATGAATTGTGATTTCTTAAAAGTTAAAAGATAAACATTGTCATGTAATAGAGTTAGAATAAAAATCAGAGGATAGAGGGCCGGCCCCGTGGCTTAGCGGTTGAGTGCGCGTGCTCTGCTGCGGGTGGCCTGGGTTCGGATCCCGGGTGCGCACCGATGCACCGCTCCTCCGGCCATGCTGAGGCCGCGTCCCACATACAGCAACTAGAAGGATGTGCAGCTATGACAGACAACTATCTACTGGGGCTTTGGGGGAAAAATAAATAAATAAAATCTTTAAAAAAAAAAAAAGAGGATAGAGAAATCAATGATTTCAGGACAAGAAAGTGTAGTGTAAGCATAATAGCAAACAGAGATACCACCAAATAGATGAGCGATATATTTGATTACATGAAATATCAAATTCCAAAATATACACACACTCCACAATATACATGGCAGACAAAAAACTAATCTTTACTATATAAAGATATTTTATAAATAAATAACAAAAAGATAAACACATCAATAAATCAGTAGAAAATTTGGCAAAAGGTATGAACAGGCAACTCACTAAAGAAGAGATAGAAGTAGGTGGTAAATATATGAAGTAATTTTTTTTACCTCATTTGTAATTAAATGAAAACTTTAATTTCAACAAATTTATCATATAAATATGCAGGTATTCAACATTTATCCTATAAAGTGGGCCAACATTTTTCTTTTTAATGAATATGCCCAGCATTTAGTAAAAGTGCAAAAACATGAGCATTCATGTCAGCTTCTGGAAATGTAAACTGGAATAACCATTCTAAGGGGTGATTTTACAATAAATACAAGACCCTTAAAAATGCATTCTCTATTATCCTGGATTAGCCAGATGAGTCCAGTGTAATTACTAGAGTCCTTTCGAGAGGGAAGCAGGAGAGTTAGAGTCAGAGAAGGTGATGTGAGGATGAAAAAGAGAGATTTGAAGATGGAGGAAGGGGCCACGAGCCAAGGAATGCAGGTAACCTGTAGAAACTGGAAGAGGCGTGGAAACAGCTCCTTCCCGAGGGCCTCCAGAAGGAATGGAGCTCTGCTGACACGTTGATTTTAGGACTCTGACCTCCAGAACTGTAAGAAAATAGATTTGTGTTGTGTTAAGCCACGGAAAAAAAAAAAAATGCTTTCTCCATGAAGTAGGATATACAATGTTAGGATATCAGATTATCCTAAGGATTATAAGAAGAGATTGGAGAAAATAAGTTTGCTGTAGCATTAGTTATAATTGAAAATAAAAAGAAACAATCTGAGTATCCCATAGTAAAAAAGTCTAAGCAAATCATAATATACAGTCCAGCGCTGCATAATGACGTTTTGGTCAGCAACAGACGGTCCTTAAGAGGGTGGTCCCATAAAATTAGTACCATAGAGCCTAGTGTGTAGTAGGCTATACCATCCAGGTTTGTGTAAGTGCACTCTATGATGGTCACACAAGGAAGAAATCGCCTGACAACACATTTCTCAGTGTATCCTCATCATTAGGTGACACATGACTGTATGTGCACGGGATTGGAATAATATGAAGATAATAAAAAATCATGTAGTAGACAAACACATTTAATTATGGGAACAATTTGCAATGTATTTCTAAGGGAAAAATTACCAAAGAGTATATGCATTCATTTATTTATCCAACATACTGAGTGATGGACTTAATTACATAAATAATAATGTGTTTATGTAAATAAAGTATAGAAGAGACATAAGAATAATAACAATGGTTACTTTTAAGTGCTGAAAATTATAAAAAATCATGAAAATCATTCATAATCCCACTATTGTTCATTTTAATAAGCATGTGATACTTTGGAAATCAGAGAGTAAGAATGAAGCTGTAAGGTGTGATGCTTTAACATGTCATGCTTTTTTAAAAAGACATCATACTCTTCATTTAGCGTGCTTTAGCATCATGCTTTTTTTCTGTTATAACATGTCGTGCTTTTTATTTTGCTTTTTATTTTCCTTCTCTTAAGAGCTTAATAATCATGATTCAATGGGATGATAAAATAGTCCCAGCTGCCTTCCCCCTCCCCCGGCACTAATTACCCTGAGCCAGTTTAAGAGCTTTGATGCATGACCAGGGCTTCCAGCCATAGCTTCCGGATGCTTCAGAGACGGCAGGAGGAAGAGTGTGCGGTACAGTGGCTTCAGGCCCTGCCTTGACCTCCCAGTCTCCACGTCAGTCTGGGCCCTCTACATCCAGACTCTCCCATGTTTCCCTGCCACATACTGCATTTGAGAGAGACGTAAGAGTGGACTGGCTGAGAGCAAAGCTGGACCGTCAGACCAGCTGGTTCCGTGCCTGATGAGTTGCTTATAAGCTTTCTTCCCCTTTCTCTTGTAATGACGTGCTGAAGTGTGTGCTCTCGATACTGGAAGGGCAAGGCCATCTTTCCAATCCATTCAAGACCAGAAATATAGATTTTCTTTTCCAAAAAATATGTCTTGTTATATTAAGTGCCTGTACTAGGAATCAGGGGACATGATCATTCAGTCAGTTTTCAGGACCGAATTTGCATTAGCTGTCACAGGGGTATGGAAGGCATGGTTCCTGTCTACAAAAGATTTATCACCTAGTGTGTCAATATGTCTTTCCAGTCCCCTTCCTCATAAAACTTTTTTTGGCCTCCTTCCCTCTCAAACTGCAGCTCCACATCTTTCCTCTTCAGTGCCACTCTTCTAAACTCACTGTCTCTACTTTCTGATCAGCCATTACTCCATAACCTAGCAGTCTGGCTTCTGTCTCATTCTCCACCAATAATCCACTGTAAGTGGTCACCTAAAGATACAACTACTATGTGAGGTCCTTCAACTTCCTCTCCATCCTCTGTCTACATAATTATCTTTCTAAATCAGATATGGTCAGCACTTCTAAAGGCCCAAATAGAAACTTGGGGCATGTAGGGGATAGCTACTCTCCCTTAAAACTCTGTACTAACATTTTCAGGAAGACTGTCATAATAAATATTCAAATCCATGATGCATGTGAATGTGAAACGTGCCCCCTCCCTGGAGTTGTGCCCAACCTGCATGACTATATGTAGGGGCTCCAGTTCTCTTCATAGGATCCCATAGTCACTGCGTCAGAATAACAGGCGGAAAGAAAGCATAAAGGTCATTTGATCCTGGTATTTGAGTCCATCCACATTTCCAACAAGTGGTCTTTTGGCCCCTTCGTGAACATCTCTAGTGACTGGGAACACACCATTCTGAAAGTATCTCTCTGTTCTTTATTGAGTACAGAAAAGGAACTTGCTGCCTCTTGAAGCTTCTATTTGTTGGTAAATTTTACATACTTTGGGACTATTTAGACCAAGAAAGTAGAATAGGATGGTGGGTGAGGGCATAATTTGGATATTCAACAGAGCTATGTTGGAGTGGTTTTGCTATTTAGTAATTGACCTTAGACAAATTCCTTAATTTCTCTATCCTTTAGTTTCCTCATCTGTCAAAATTGGGATAACATCATTGCTTATCATCTCCCTCTTAGGGTTCTGAGGGTTGAATGAGGTGATACCCATAACAAGGGCATAGTGAGGCTGGACATTAACTATCACGCACCCATCTGCTCCTGCTCAGGGCGGGTGGGTGGGTGCTTCACGTTCCCTTCAACCTCTCTGTATCTTATGATTGGTAGCTCCTCCCAAGTCCTGACCACATTCTTCTAAACTTGCTTCCTCTGAGCTGAGGTGGCTGCACTTGAACGCTGCCCTTTGAATGGGCTCTCCACATCTCAGGGTGGTAAACTCACTTGATTTGTATTCACTATGATTCATGCAGTCAAGAGTCTTGTTGCACTTTGTATATTGTATGCATTTGATGCTGTCCTTCTAGACTATGAGTTCCACAAGGCATCTTGTTCTCCCTTGTGGCCCACCATACTGGCACATCACAGATAACCCACAAATATTTATCCCATCTAAGTTCGGCTTTAATTGAGACCCTCACTCCCTTCACAAGGTGGAAAAGGTCTGAGATGGGCAATGACCTGCTTTGAGGTCTACGGATTCTCTTTGAAATCTCGTCCTTGGCTCTGTAACCATCCTGGCTGTCAGTTTTTGCTTTATAATTTTTTTAAACAGCTTTATCAAGACGTAATTCAGATATCCTAAAGCTTACCCATTTAAAATGTACAGTTTAGTGGTTTTAGTATACTCACAGATTTGTGCAACCATCACCACAATCTAATTTTAGAATATTTTAATCACCTCAAAAAAGAAATCCCATATCCATTAGTGGTCATTTCTCATTCCTGCCCCCTACCCCAAGCCCCTGGCAACCACAAGATTTGCCTATTCTGGACATTTCATAGAAATAGAATCATACAGTAGGTGGCCTTTTGTGACTGATTTCTTTCACTTAACATAATATTTTCAAGATTCATTATGTTGTAGCATGTATCAGCTCTTCATTCTTTTTTTTCTGACAAGTAATAATCCCTGGTATGGATATGCCACATGTTGTTTATCCATCCATCAGTTAATGAACATTTGGGTGGTTTCCACTTTTTCTAGTTACACCTTTTAGTGCTCTGGGGATCTAGTTTAACGAGATCCACAGGAAGACAGGTAGCGGTGATTTTCACACTGGAGTAAATAATGCACTCTGAGGTGCATTTGGGTCAGAGATGGCCCACGGTTTGCAGGGCGCCCCTCTGCCACGTGCCATGCCCATACCCTCATCTGGGGACTCAGATCTCTGTCCTTTAGTGATTATTCCTTCTTTTCTTATTTTCTTTCGATTCCTTAAGCATCAATAGTCTATGTGCTCTGTGACTTAGACTAGAACATCTACGGTGTTTGTGGGATCCTTTCCTCAGTTGTGAGCCTCCCTTTTTTGGCACTGTACAAGCACTTCAGACCAGAAGCAGCGCTGGGTGCAATATTCTAGGTGCATATAGTGTGAACACAAGACGTTGAGGGAAAGATTCCCAACCATCTTATTTCCTCAAATATATACTACCCCCCACTCCTACACACACACGTACTATTTTTTTTCACTCTCTTTCCAATCTAGACAACATGTCAGTCTCCTTTCAAACACTTTTGAAAAATCTGGCCGTAGTTTTGGTAGTGATGAAGCGCTTTCTCTTTATTTATGTCGGTTCCTCAAGACTCCCACCCACTTAAGCCTCAAAAAACTCAGATTAACTCTGACCAAAGAAGTTGCTAACTATGCTTAATTATTTGTAATTCAGATGCAAACTGTACTCAGATATGAAGATTCCATGGGGTCTTCTGTTGAAGCTTTGTATTATGCTATGTGGGTATGTTACTTATTTGAAAAATAATTATTTTGTGGGCTATAAAAGTAAATGCATAAATATGTTCTGTAAGAGTATTCTTTAATTGTCTAATTAAAACTATTTATATCTGCCAAATAATTTTAACCTTTCTTTTCTTTTATTCAAGATATTTTTCTCCTCTACAGTGGGAAAAATTTCCAGAATAGCTCAAGTTAAAAAATATATGTATATAATCCCCCTTCACCTTACTAGATATTATGCCATCAACTTTCCTCCAAAAGAGAACATCATCTTGTTTTGCTCCTTTGTTTTCTACAATAAACTTTGGGGTGAGAAAGTAGAGGTGAAATGTCAGTAGAGACGCCTGCATTCGTCTCTGAACGTTTTCCTGCGCACACGGAAGCCTTCATTGTGGACAAACGTCTGATGTTCCTTCACACACTGGTGAATGCTGACTTAGCTTGAGGAAAAAACTAATTAAAAATGTTACGGAAAATGCAAACGTGCTTGATCCAAACAACCAAAAGGAATTATTCTCCTGCAATGTAAACTACCTACAGAGGGTTGAAGTTCCTCCAATCGATTACAGCTTCCAGAAACCAAACAAATGATGATCTCATTCTTGTCCCCAGATGATAAAATCAAGGTTTAGTGGAAGCACACTCTACATGAAAGTGTTAACGATGGTTTGTAAGATTTTGTGCTTTTTAATTTTTAGACAACTAAAGACTAAAACTACTAGCTAAATAAGATGTTTTAATTCATGGCAATTGAATGAGATTCATGAAGTAGGACTTTTTTTTTATCCTTTCTTATTCACCAGCCCCTCATTCCAGAATTCATTTTGGAGTTTATCAGAACAAATGCTTTCCCAGCACTGCTCTCTCCAGCCCTGTTTGTTGAGTTCCGCAGGGTTTGCCCACAAGTTCTACTTGAGTAAATCGTATTTAGACAACCGTATATTTCATTTAGGCCTTTGCAATGACTGGGCCAAGGTCAGTTTTATATTCTACTGAAATCATAAAGTGACACTTGAGATAAACAGAATGTTTACTCTCTCCATGTGAGCTGAGGCTGATATGTAAATTTATCCTTATTCTTTCATCAAATTTGCATTTACCCTCTTAGCCAAACACTACAGGGTTCCAAATCAAACAGTTTTAATGATGGTCAACTCTTTATGACTGATGGCCATATCAGAGAAAAAGAAACAGCAATTTAGATTAAAATGGAAAGCCCAGCTGAAACATAGCTCTCCCCTCTAGGTTAGTGGCAATTGGGTGAACTTTCCGTACAAGAGGTGTCTTGATGCTTCGCTGCTTAACAGGAATTACCACAGTCTTCCGGCTTTGTGTGTGCCGTGCTGCCTCCTGTTATCTGTTACAAACACACCACACTCACCTATCATCAGTAGTTTTTTCCCCCAGTCAAATAAACCAAGTACTTTTAAACAGATTCTTTATATTAAAAAAGGGAAAAAGGAAGTAGGCATAAAGGGAAGGTTTGACCCTCTCTGCAAAGTGAAGACTTCTTGGGTAACACTAGCAAGGAAGAGACACAATAAATAATGACAATATGCAAAGTGGAACATGAAGATCAGAACCCTGGCTTTTGCAGGAAAGTGTCGTCTTCCTATGAGATTATTCTGTTTCCAGTGTGTAGTTCTGCAAAGGTGAACAGGCCCCTGGGGTGGGAGGGTGTGTTACTCCTTACTCCAAGGTGAGCAGGAATCTCGTAGGTAACAGCCAAGTATATCCAAATAGCCTCAGGCCCCATGAAAAGCCACTACCAGAGGCTTAAATCTCCCTGATGCAGTTAAACAAGGGTGAGCCTCTGAGAACGTGAGGGATAAAATTAGTACCTGTGTTTGCTCTCCGTTCTTTCTGAACAAAAGGAGCTATTTCTCTGTTATGAGTTTGCAGAACACAGGGGAGATTAAGCAATGGGACCACACAACTCATGGCTTTCAGGTTGGGGGCTGAGTTAAAGACTCAGGCCCAGCCCCCAAGAGGAGTGAGAGCCCACTGGGTTGTTATTTCCTCCTGAAACTTGGGTGGTTTGGGCCTTGCTCAGGGAGGAATAAGCTGGATGCTCACTGCATCGCCCTTCCTGTGTTGTATTTCGGCACCAAATGCAATGTTAACAAGTTCAAAGCAAAGGGTCTCCGAGACAGGCTGCACAAAGAAGAGAAAAGTGACATTCTTTCAGGGGCTCCCGGATTCTGCTTCCTGTAAGGAATAAAAAAAGAAGACTGTTGGCGCTGAGCCTTGCTAGGTTACTGAAGATCTCCCACTTGGAATGTCAGACACATCAGTAAACGGCTTGATGCAGCAACAGAACTAACATAACTCACACCATCGATACAACAAGACAAGTGCCTCTGCCCATCTTCCCTGCTTGTCTTATGAAGAAGATGACGAAGAAAAAGAAAGAAAGGAGAAGAGAAAGCAAAGAGGCAAGGGGCCGTGAGGGAAAGGCAGGGGACACAGTTCCTTTTCAGTGAGGCTGTCAAATGGCAATCTAATTGTGGCCGGGCTGCAGGAGAGCAGATAGCTTTTCTGAAGCCCGCGAGTATTTCTGCCATTCACGAGGCCGAAGGATGCCACACACAGTCTGTTTGTTCAACATAAGCAAACAGATTGTAAACTGGCTGATAATTTTTGTACTGACAATGTCATTTACAGCTGTCAGCCTTTCGTCTGCCTTGTTTGCTTTATTCAAATATGAACCAAGTGGACCTCCCTTCCAGCGCTTTCTTCTGCATTAAAATCACATCCATTCCCTTCCAAGCTGTCTTATCTAAAATTCATTGGAGGCCAATCAGTTGGCTGAATGCTTTGTTGTTTCCATGGAGGCAAGAAGTCTAGTGTGGACTTTCGGGGATTAGGAAGTTTCAGATTTACAGCCTTGAAGTGCACATTTCTTTCAGCTGGCTTCTTTTGATTGCACAGAGGCAGGAAATTTAAATATAATTTTATGTCTGAGCTGGGAAGCAGTGCTTAAAAAATGTAATCAGCCTAGTTTGCAGCTACATCACGCCAGCACTTAGCCTTTCCTCTTCTGGGTGAGTCCTTGGACTATGCCGCCTCTGGGGCACATATCGGCATTCGCCCGCTTGGACCCTCAGTCACTGCGTCTCCTCTGCTGGCTGGCACCACTAAATCTCACCTCTTCTCTGCGTAGCCTGTTTGGGTGCCTGCCTGCCTTCCTGCCAGGGTGTTGCTCACAAGTCTGGAAGCCTCCTCTATTGTTAGTGGAGGTCTCAGTACTTCCCATTGATAATTCCCATCAGACCAGCTGTCTGGCGGCAGGCAGGCAGCTGCAGATGCTGCCCCTTTGCTCAGAGGGTGCAGCACATCCTTGAAGAAAAACAAGGCAGCCGCATGGTCCCTACCTCACTGCATCTGGTGCTGGCAGTTGGGCTGTTGAACGTTCCCAATGCCAGGGTGTGCTCAGCGCTTTGCACTTCAGCCTCATGTTTTAAGGGTGGCATCAACCCAGAGGCATCTTTTCCAAGAGAGGGAGTTTGCTGCCTTCTTTGGGCAGCAAAGGTTTCTTTCAGAAAACCTATAATTTCTGGTCCCTTGGTCCATCGAGTCAGATCCCAAATATCGCTATGTATTGTGCAATTCAGTACTTAAGTTGAAACGTTTAAAAAATATCACTGGCTGATGCACTCTCATTTCATTTATGACTATGGCGATTTGTTTCAACTCTCATTTTCTCAATGCTTGAAATGGGCATAATGTTAATCGACCCCAATAAATGGATACCGAGAATAAATTACATGTAACAAGAAATTAATCACAAAAATTTTCATATATCTAGGATAAGTATTAAGGTCCATCCCAACTCACATTTGCATTTTTTCTTTTAAATCGACTTCAACCAGCCTCAAATATTTGTTTAGTACCAACTTTTAGCTTCAGAAACAAAAATTCTAGTAGATGTACTGAATGAAGAACACAAATGAAGTCATTTGAGAAGAGTTCGAGATAGTGTCCAATCTCATGTTGGATGGAATCTGATAGAAAATACAACAAAAACTAAAGTTTCACAGAAAAGAGGTCTCAGTATAGGCTGCTAAATGGGGACTATTCATTCCATTTAGTAAACATAAGAAGCATACAACTCATTTGAAAAGCTGGTTATTTTAAGTGATAACCAGTGTGCTATTATGAAATAGATTCTATTATTTACTGTTATGTGAACTAACTTGTTGTAAGGACTGTGATCTGGTACACGGACCTGTCTATTTGTTAATATAGAATTTTGTTCCCAGTCTATGGTTCCAATGGTTATAGAGTGTCCTACTATCTTAGAAGGCCACTACCTTCCTTGCAAACGAGTCCTCCATTCCCTGCGACTTCAAAGAAGCCCTTTTTGTTGAGAAAGAAAGCGTTATTTTTTGCTTATCATCTTTAAGACTTAAATTCTATGCTGGTGTGTGTGTGTTTGGGGGGTGGATATTTAGCAGGACATTGTTAACATCCTGTTATTTAAAGCACTATTGAGAATATTATAATTTTTAATACTGTTAGTTAAAACAAAACTGATCTATTTTCTAAGTTTTCCATGTAGTGTAGATGCTATACATTTGATCAATCACTAAAGTAACTGTCTAGCACTTATCCCTTACCATATAAAAAAGTACAGTCTTGCACTCTTTATGTACAATTCCAAAAAGTGAGAAGCTCTGAATACTGAAATTTTGACACCCAAACTCAACTGGTGACTAAAACAGATGTGAACTGAACTGAGACTATGTACAGTCTCTGTTTATTCTGCATGCATTTGCTGCAGAAATATTTGTGTTTGGTTAGAGGATTGTTCCCTTATACCTCACTGGGGATATTATTAAATACATGCAATATTTCCCATCTTACCTTTTAAAATCCTTGAATTGATGGATGTTGAAACACATTTGGACCCAAGGGTTTTGAACAGCATAGTGCATACCTGTCTAAGGTGTGTTCCATGCAATTCTGTGGGGAGCAAGGTAACACTCATGCAAAACACTAAAACTTGTGGCTGATAGTGCTCTGCTATGAACAGACAAGAAAAGACATCATAATTAGAAAAGGCAGATGTGACTCTGTTCATATACAAGCAGGTAAAGAGGAATTAAGGAAATAAGTCGCTGCTACAGTGCTCGATTTGGCCTGGACAGCAGACAGCATCAGCTTGATGTCTGGCACACAACAGGTGGAGGGAAGAGAAAAGAAAGGAAGATAAAGCAAAGAGGACAAAATAGGAACAAATGAGTAACCTGAATAAAGAGTGTACAGTATTTCTCTGTACTACTATTGGAACACTTCTATAAGCTCCAAGTCAAATCAAAATAATTTTAAGTCAATAATACCTCCAGGGAGCAGCAAAGAAGAGAAAGAAGGAGAATCTCATTTGATGTTTCCTCTCCCTCTCCTTTCAGGGGCTGAAGCTGACGTGAGAAAACAGAAAGGCAACAAGAAGAGACAACAAGAGAGTGTGGAAGAACAAAAAAGGACAAATGGATAGAGGAAAAAAGAGAAGGGAAGCACATCCGAAAATTGTGTTTGGATGTTATCTCACTCTTTATTAGTAGTTTACTGAGTACTCCCAACTATGGGGCCCTAGACAGGCTGTTTAATCTGTGTATGCCTCAGTTTGTTCATCCGTAAAATGGGACTAACACAGAACCCACTAAATAGGATTGCCATGAAGAGTAAACAGACAGTTCAGAGTACATCTGGTACCTAGTAAGCACTCACAAACATTTGCCGTATTTATTATTGTGACGCTCGTTGCTGTTCTTATTGCCATGTGTCAGGGCTGGGGCACCAAGAGCTTCTCGTGCTTTACCCCTCTTTCCTTACAACAGCCCTAAGAGAGGCCACATTATGGGCAGGCAAGCAGGTAAGTTGGTCAGTCCCTCCCTTCTCCTCCTCCTTCTTGGGGTCATATGCCCACGTTAGTGGTGTTCCGTGAATGTCTAACAACTGGCTCTCTGGAAAAAAGTATGTGTGTGTATGTGCTTATTTGCTCATTATAGATTCTACTGATATAATGAATGGGTGGCACACAACTTATGAACAATAATAAAATAGAAAATAATCTTTATTTTAAATGCCGTATAGTCAATTGTTTCTAACAGAATGCTGTTGTTGATTTTTGCTGAACTTTTGTACTCATAGCCTACCTATGGTTGTGATTCAGCTGTGATTTTTGCTAATCGAGCTACAAGTCAATTCTTTTTTTTTTTTCCTGTATTTTTTTTTTTTTTTTTTTGTGAGGAGATCAGCCCTGTGCTAACATCCGCCAATCCTCCTCTTTTTTTGCTGAGGAAGACGGCCCTGGGCTAACATCTGTGCCCATCTTCCTCCACTTTATATGGGACGCCGCCACAGCATGGCTTGCCAAGCAGTGCGTCGGTGCGCGCCCGGGATCCGAACCAGCGAACCCCGGGCCGCCGCAGTGGAGCGCGCGCACTTAACCGCTTGCGCCACCGGGCCGGCCCCTACAAGTCAGTTCTTGATTACTCTTAGAATAATCAGCAAAGAAGTTGCTCATCTCATCGATCAACAAGTGAGTTTCAACATGAATGTTGGTTGATATTGTTGTTGATGTTAACTAGTAAAATGAAAGAGAAACAATGAAAACGTGTTTAAACTTCATTTGCTCATCAATAGCACAAGTGGCTTCTTTGATGAATTAGGGAATAATTTTCAAATACTGGAAGAATATTTCCTCAAATGGATGTGTTTTCATAACATAATGGCTACAAACACAGCACTCTTTTAAGTTTAATCTGTTATGTTAACATTTTCTCCACCATTGTCTTAAGCCTAGATAGTCAACAAAACAATAAATCAACCTCTGATTTGTAGCATTTGTCAATTTCCATGTATGAATACTCTCATCAGGGCTAATTTCAGGATACTAACATGGTGGGAAGAGACGCCAGTATACACCACTATCTACAGGTCTCATGGAGGTGGTAACATGTGAACTTGAGGTTTGAAGAATGGGTAAATTTTTATAGACGGAAGTGGAGGAAAGGCATTCCAGGCAAACGATCCACCTTAAATAAAAGCCAAATAGAGAAACCATTTTGACATAGAGAGGCATAGAAGGGCCTAGAGAGGACACCAAGACCAGCTGGGATCATGGGAAGGAAAGCTGGAGTCAGACTTGGAAGGACTCTGAATGCCTTTTTTATCCTAAGAACTTTCCCTTCGTCTCATTAAAGGTTTGTTTTCTTTTGTTTTTGTTTTGTGGGGGATAATTTGCATGTTTATATTATTTTGGTTTATCATTTTGTGGAATGGAGGCCAGAAGGAAACAAGGGGGATGGTGTAAAATGATCTGATCTGACCTTTAAGAACATCACCCTAACAGCCAGAGTCCTGGAAGGACTGGGAGCTGGCTGACCGGAGGTGGGGAGAGTTGGGAGGAATTTACAAAAGCCAGTGCCGGGGGAATGAGACTATGCCAGGGCATGGCAGCAAGGATGTCTGTGCCAGTTGTCCTGCATCGGAGCTGACTTATCACCGTCTGTGTCTCCAACAAGCATGTCAGGGCCTGACGCCTGGAAGGTGCCCAACAACGTTTGCTGAATGAATGAACAGCAGAAATGGAAAGCAGGAGGCAAGAGGGAGAGAGCTCAAGTATGTTCATATCTGTGAAGCAGCTTTCAACAACGTCAAGTTCCATATAAATGCAACACACTCTTTATCAAGTAGGAAGCAAAGATATTGTCTGCTTAAACCAGTTCTGAAGAGAAGTTGAAAATATTGATTATATCCTCAATTTTTATAGGGACCACATATGTGTTATCAAAGTAATGTATCAGGAGTTTTTTTGAATCTGGATCACATTTTTTCTGGATACCTATATTTTGTACTGTCGTTCCAAGACTATCTTCATTCTTTGTCACTTCTCCCTTTGCAAGGAGTTAATCATCTGTAAACAGTTTATTAAATGCATTTGTGGAAACTCCTCATTAAGAAATGCTTCTTAGGAATCCATCTGGGAGCAATCTGGGGCTTTTTTCTTTTCTAATTCAAAGCTTCCTTTTCCTCCAGGTGGGGAGAAGTTGAGAAGTGTTATAGTGATCTACAGGAATTAACACTGAATCCAGATTTTGAAGGATATTAATAGCTGCAAACTTCCTTGTCTGAACATGGGGCATGACTCAGTATTCAAGTACTGAGCACCCGGATGATAAGAAGTCTGTGTCTGTGGGTTACCACTGTATGTACAAGGCCAGTTAATCATTCTAGGTTTCTCTGCGAATCACCACAGTGGGGCTGACCACCAGGGCAGGCGAGAAATGATGGATTTCTACCTACGACTTGGCAGGAACTAAGCTCTACTGGTTTTATTGTGAAGCTGCTAAGATTTAGCCCCCCTGACCTTATCAATTTTTATTCTTTTGCTTCCTTTAAATTGATGAGACAATGACTCGGTTGTTTGCTTCTTGGTGTTACTAGTGGCAACTGTTTTCAGGCCTGTAGGTTTTGATCTGACCTTCCAAGTCTTAGGCTGAGGGGTGGGGAGGACTGGAGCAGGGAGATGTCAGGTTTCACTATATGATGCAATGGCTTAATCTGCTGAATTGTAATTCATAATTTTCCTGGAATCCAGGAAACATGACCTTGATTACCCCACTTATATTCAGATTCAAGGGCTGAACTTTTAAAGACTACCTGTTAGATAATCCCCCTCTGTAAACGGAAATCTCTAAAACAAGGTGTGCCATTTTGTGAAAACCTATCAAAATTTAACATAAAGAAAAGTAAACACATCATAAATGTATCACCCAGTGTATTTTCACAAACAGGTCATATCCTGTAACCAGCACTCAGATCAATAAGAAATCCACTAGCCCCTTGGAAGGCCCAGCTGTGCCCCCTTCCAGTCACTCCCCCCTCCCCAAGGGTCCCCACTATCTATCCAGCAGCATAGATTAGTTTTTGAACTCCCAATAAATGGAATCATGCCATATTTACTCTTTTGTACGTGGCTTCTTTTTTTTTTTTTGTGAGGAAGATCGGCCCTGAGCTAACATCTGCCAATCCTCCTCTTTTTGCTGAGGAAGACTGGCCCTGGGCTAACATCCGTGCCCATCTTCCTCCACTTTATATGGGACGCCGCCACAGCACGTCCTGACAAGCGGCGCGTTGGTGCGCGCCTGGGATCCGAACCGGCGAACCCCGGGCCACGGCAGCAGAGCGCGTGCAGTTATCCGCTTGCACCACCAGGCCGGCCCCTGTACCTGGCTTCTTTTATTCAACCTTATCTTTATAAGACTCAACCATATTTTTTTGCTTACATATATCTTATTCTTTCTCATTGCTGTATACTATTCCTTTGTGTGAATATATTGCTACTTATTCACTCTAAATGTATCATTTTGTAACCTCAAAATATCTGGGAGAGGAATTTTCACCAAATCATAACACAATGAGACTTTGAATCACCACTTTTGAATCCTTTTTTTTTATCGTTTTTTGTCATCTTCTCCCTCTCCCATATCGTTGTTCTAATCAAAAATTGGCTGGGATTTCTATTGCATTTTAAACAGTTCATTCATATTCTCCTTGTACCCTGAAAGACCAACTCAAAAGCAGTGAAGAGCATAAAGCAAGAGGCAGCTGGAAAAAAAACAAGTCTTGAAATGATAAATGTAATGTTTCATGTCAGCAACTGGAATTTTTTTTGCAGTGTTACTGTCTTGGCCTGCTGACAACATGATTTAATGGCCTGGTTGCTCCATGGGTTGACATGGCAACCATGGAAAATGCCATAAATATCGCCGTTGTAGACGTGAATGGTATGTTTACATTGTGTGTGGTGTATTGTATGACATGTGGTGGCTGTTGTCCTATCCAGTTGGAAACGTCTGGAATTGACAGCCATTTTTTAGAGTCATTTGGGCTAAAACGACTCTCATGACAGATACTCTGCTGCAAGTCTGGAGCTGTGCATTTTTGTGTATATTTGACAAATTAAACTCTGTATTCAATGTGCCATGCAGCCTTAACACAGTTTGCCAGGTACCATAAGCCACTTTCTATTTCACAGTCGAGACAATGTTAGATTTCTTCTGCATTCAGCACAGTAGCAAGCAATTAGGATGTTAATTCAAAATGGAATCTAGTGAGCACTTGCATAGACTTACTGAAACCCAAATCCTAGAGTTGAAAAAGATTTTAAAATCAGTTCTAGTCCAATTAGTTTATTCCTTAGACAAAGTAAAAAAAAGACATGGCTTACTTGCTTCATGCTTCAAGTTCTGTGAGGAAAGCAATAACATCTATACTTCTCCTTATTCAGTAGATTTTCGTATGTTCAAAGAAAGGTGAATCATGTTTTAAGAAGAAGTAAAAAGGGAAAGAACCTAAAACTGGTGGTATTGTATCAACTGTCACTTCCCCAAAGACACCAGTAAAACCTACATATCAAGCAAAACTATGTTTATAAGACCCACTTGGTTTTGCAGAGAAAGCAAAATGTTGTCAATGAAGAGGAGACAAATTTATCACATCTTAGCAAACGAGAACATCACCTTGATGGGTCTTAATGACTTAAGATAAAAATTAGGGTAGAGTATCAATAGCACCTTTAGGACCTGGGCTGGGTGATTTTTAAGGTGGTCCTTGCCAGGTGGGTAACTGGCTTGAACTGGACAAAGTTTATGATAAGAAAGTTTTGGTTTAGTGGGCACAGCAAGGCAAGGATCTTGAAGAGAGTCTTGCTAAGGAAGCTGTTGGTCTTGATAATAAATTGTTCTGTTGGTTTATGGTCTTATCTTCCAGAAACGAGTATTCCTGGAACAAGCAGCTAAGCCACTTTAGCTCGGTCTCAGTGTTATTTAACAAAAGGGCTGGAAATAATGACTAAGTTTAGTATTGTTTAATACAGGGTCAAGATATTATGTTGGTTTCAGTTCTCATTAGCCTTCTTAATCTTAATCTCTTTGGGTCTTGTTATGCCATTTATTCATTCATCCACGCTTTTACTAATCATATATTGAGCACTGACTGAATGCACTCATTTAGGATATAAAGATAAGACTTGATACCCACCCTCAAGGAACCCACAATACATACTCTTGGGTCCTTTTAATGAGTCTAACAGAATAGACTCTTTAAATTGCAAGGAGCCAAGACTTGCTTACATAAACACAGACGAGCATCTTTATCGCTAGGGCTCTCCAGGAAGGTAGGAAACACAAGAAACTGCCCCAGCACCCACAAAACTAGGCCTCATGGAGACAGAAACACTTTTGACCACTGGTCAGGTTGTTAGAGGAGCTCTGACGATCTGGGGGACCCATCTCATCTCCTGGAAGAGAGAATTAATTAATTGATTAGTCACAATCCAGGATGGAGTACCACTATTTTCCCAGGTTTTCATATCAGGCCAACTCATCAACCAACTCACAGACAACAGTGTCCCTTGATCAGTGCCAGGATCCAGTTGGGTGTCATTGGATCGTAGCTGAGTCGTGGCCCAGTCAACTGTGGCTCATGAAGCAGGTTACATGACACTGTGTACAAGAAATTACCTGAGGCATCTTTGCTCTCAAAGCCCCTGGAACAGTAGGCCCTCAAAAACCCAGGGTGAATATACACTCGTTGGTAGAATCACAAAATATTAGAACTTAATAGCAGAAGGGATTTCAATTGCACACATTTTTTTTCTTTATAGATAATGTCTCATCAAATCCCACTTCCTTTAGTTGAAACCCAAGTCTTCACCAGGGTCAAACGTAGCTCTCTTTGCTAATGTTATTTTGTTGCTTTCTTTTGTCCTTTTAAATTTTTTATGGCACAGTATCTTATGAGATTCAAAACAGCTGTGGAGAATATCTCCATGAACAAACAGAAACAACCAGAGAATTGAAATAAGAAACTTTTAAAAGCTTAGTCTTTCTTCTTTTTCTTTTTTCTTTCATTTTAATCTTGGTTTTGCAGAAGAAGCAAAATATTGTCAGCAAAGAATAGACAAATTTGTCACATCTCTATTTGGTGGTAAAGAATTGCCTTCAATCGTTGCCCTTTATTTCTTTGTCTTGGGATCAAACTGTAACTATGGAGCCTGGTTTCCCATGACGCCTGAGAGAAAGGGTTTAACCTCGTTGAAGGTAACAAGCCTTGTCCTTCTCACGCCCATCAGGTATTGATGTGTTTGGTTTACAGGCTCATTCATCACAGTGTTGCGAGCAGTCATCCGTCACATCAAGATGGGGCCTTCGTCTCTCGGATTTCTAATTTACCTTGTTTAAATCTCAGACTTAGCACTGAAAAAGTGAAAACTCCTCTGTGGCTTTCCGTATGTAACACATGTAGGCCATTGTTAACTTTCTGGAGCTGCAGTTCACAGAAGATTCCTTCTGATTAAACTATTCCTCTCCTGTAGAATATCTTCACTATGAAAGACCAGGTTTTCACATTCATCTCTCCATGGCTGACTTCTATGACTTCCCAGGTGACACTGTTATGGGAAGGTTTGAAGCAGATTCACAGGTACAAGGGTCATGGATGTAGTACTCAGATGTAAGGAAGAAATGCCACTAGAAGCAATGACACCCCAGTAGTTTGAACACACCTAGCACCCAGGTCTTGGTTTCTAATACCATTCTCCAATAAAAGGAATCAGCACTCCTGGGAAAAATGGCCGATTCTTAGACTGGGGCAGAGAATATACAAGATGAGCCTGGTGCCACTTGTAGTGCCTGGAAGTAAGGAAGGCTTAAAAAAGAGAAGTACCCAATGATGGAGGAATATCAAAGGGACACAGGAGCCCACTGACAGAGCTCCCAGTGGCCAAAGTTGGAAAAATTCGAGCAAGAAAATAAATAAAATAGTATTAGACTATAACGCAAAGTCCAAAATAAATATCCATGAGTCTATAATGATAGAAAAATAATCAAATAAATCAATAAATGAAGTAGAATAGATAAATCTCCCATGCAGAAAAATCCCAAATAGTTTATGTATATACTCTGCCCTCAGGAAGATGGAGCAAACAACCCGCTCCTTATGTGTGAGCTGCACACAATGACTGCCTGCCAAAAATACAGTTTGGAAAGGGGAAAGAAGAATAACTTCACAGTAGAGAAACCTAGCAGACACCACCTCATCCAGGTGATCAAGGTTAACATTATCAGTGATGTCATTTTGATAGTATGTTCCCTTGATGTGATGTGATGAGAACAGCACTAGACCTCTGTGGTCTAACCCGCAAACTCAAAACCCCAGTCTAACTGTAACTAAAATGTTAGACAAATCCCAAATGAGGGACATTTGACAAAATGTGCTGACCAGCACTCTGCTAAAGGTCATCAAAAACTAGGCAATTCTGAGCAACTATCACAGCCAAGAGGAACCTAAGGAGACAGGATGAGTAAATGTAATGTGGTGGGATCCTGGATGGGATCCTTGAACAGGAAAAGGACATTAGGTAAAAACTAAGGAAACCCACATAAAGTATGGACTTTAGTTAATAGTAATGTATCAATTATTAGAAAGACAAAAAAAACGTATTGCGTCTTTATTTTTTCAGTTCATATGGTTGTTCTCACAATGTTCCACCCCTTTGAGTAGTGAAAACTGAAGCCAGAATAGTTCTCTGTTGGTGTCTTAAAACACCACCAGTCTTCTTTCCTGGCCCTGTATTAAGCACGTTCAGACCAAGTAAAAATAACTTACCTGCTTGCTCTAGGAATACTTGATCCTCAGAAATAAGATTGTGAATCAACTAAAATAGTTTACTTTCCAAACCAGCAGCTTACTCATCAAGATTCGCTTCAAGTCCTTCCTCTTGTGGGGCTCACCAATCCCAAGCTGTTCAATCATAGACTCTGCCTAGTCCCAAAGTGCTCCTCATCTTGCAAAACCTTCATTAAAAATCACCCCTTGCAGACCCTGACGTCGGCATTCAGAGACACTCCTAAGATCATACTTCAGTAGATCTAGTAAACTTAGTTTTGTTTCATCAACATGTTTTCCTGGGGTCTTCTGGGAAGTTGACAGTCAACGGTAATAAGGTGAGGGCAAGAGAACTTAATCTTATCCTTGAGTGTCTTAGTATCTTCCACTTTAACACAATTGCATTTCAGGTAAATATTCAGTTGAATCAAAGTTCAACTCCTGTCAGGGCAGTTTCTAACCCTCCTGCTTCTCCTGCACAAGATGGCGACTGTGGGTGGTTTGGGTTTTGGGTGCTTGGCAGAGGAAGGAGGGGCTTTGACCTTCCAGATCTTTGCTGGTCCCAGGTTTGTGTCGCTGACCAAGTCTGCAGCTCACGGACACCTTTGCCCTCTTGTTAAGCAGCCTGAGCGGTTCTCCCTGGCCAGCCCCACAGGTTTCCCTGGGTTCTCGCTTTAACTGCCAGTTTGGTCTGCAGTGGAGATATTAACCTTGGCTAGCAGGTATTTTGTCCCCACCACACTGGTACTGCCCACAGGCCCGACAGCCAACTCCAGCAGCTGCCCTCCATATTTGCTGAGAAGTAGGGGAGGACTTCTGAATCCTTCTCATGCTACCCAAGAACTCAGATAGGCTCTGGAGACTGATTTAAGCCTTGTTTCTACTCAATCAAGCCATTGTGCCATTGTCACTCAACTGTGGCCACCCTCTGTGAACCCAGGGCTGCCCTCTAAACACTCTCCAGCCAGGGTTTCCAGTCTTGGGTTTTCTCAACTTAACCCTTTGCCCCACCCAAAATTTCAGTCCAGATGTCACAGGTTATTGACCACTCACTGCTTCCTGCTTTTTCTCTTCTTTCCACACTGACCTTCCCTCTGAGACAGAAAACTCTTTCCCTTTTCTGTCTGTCCAGGACTTCCCCTGTATCACGGCTTTCTCCTCCTGAGGTGACGTTCCCGGTATCTGTGGCAGACATGGATGTGCGCCACTCAGATCCCCCTTCAAGAAAGGACTGGTTACCCAGCCTGGAGGAATGTGGTTAGCTGACAGGATCCAGCTGCTTACTCCCTTAGGTCTGTCACTGCTTTCCAGCCATGAAACTCTTGTGGGGGTGGCCCCTAGGCAATGACTGCATAGTGGTACCAGGGCTTGGCCATTTCCTCCCAACATGGAACCATTCTATGGGCAATCTTTGGGCCAAGGCTCCTTGTTGGCTCAGAGAGACCTTCTCAGGGCTGTACTGCAGGCTGAGGTTCTTCCTTCTCAGTGCCCCTTCCCTCCTCTCTCATTTCACAGATGTCAGACCTCCATCACGGTCTGAAGGCCCTCACTGTCAATGCCTCCTTCTTCTCCTCTTTGCCATTCATAAGCACTAGCCACAATAAATCTCTTGCTTTTTTAACTTCTTCTTGGCATCTGCTTCCTGGGACCCAACAACTCAGTCCCCAGTCAGCAGGGCCATGATGGTGAATGGCTAAGGGTGAACACAACTGAAAAGAGCAGATGAAAGTCTACCAGGCTAGTATTTTCACATTATATTCACATACAAATATACAGAATTAACTCTCTTAAGAACAAAAGCTATGCTGGCTATTTTCCTTTTGACTTCCAGATGCAATGGCCACCCTTCTCCATTCTGCTCTGCTTGAGAGCCTGGCCCCTGTAGACTGCATTATCTGCTATCTTCCCTTCTGGTTTCTAGTTGGGCTCAGCCAGTGAAAATCACCGGCAGGAGATTGGAGGGTGGGAGAGAGTGAAATTGGGGAAGTAATCTCCCCAGTTCTCTCCCCACAGTCACCACGAGTTGGCTGTGTCCCTCTACTGAAGGCTCAGCACCTATCAGTGGGTGGCACCTGCTCAGGGTTCTGGTAACTGCTTCCTCTCCTTGCCCCATTGGGCCCAAGGATAGGCACCGCTGTGCACCATCAGGAGCAGCTCCCCACTGTGGCTGGTCCTGGGCTACTGCACCAGCCCTGTGCTTTCCCAGCGCCCTTCCTACACTTGGTACATGGTTAGGTGTACCTGCCAGACCCTGACTAACTAAAGAAGAGGGCAAAAACAATTGTATTTAATTATCTAAATTCATTTGGCACAAGGTCATTTTTTTTCAAGCAAATTTTAAATCATTAGCTTTGACGATCCTACTCTTTCTCAAACCCTAAGAAGGAGAAACATGAATAAAAGCAAATTCTGGGTGAAGGAGGTCAAAAGGGACACACTTCCAGCTATAAAATAAATGAGTCCTGGGACACAATGCACAGCACGGTGACTACAGTTAACAACACTGTGTTGTGTATTTGAAAGTTGCTAAGAGAGTAGATTTTAAAATTTCTCATCACAAGAAAAAAAAAGTTTTTTTGTAACTATGTGTGGTGGTGGATATTAACTAAACTTATTGTGGTGATCATTTTGCAATATATACATACTTCAAATCATTACATTGTACGCCTGAAAAGAATACAATGCTGTAGGTCAATTATATCTCAATAAAAAAAAGATTATAGAGAACTCATAAATCAACAATAAAAAACCAAAAATGCAATGAAAAAAAATCATCAAAGAATGTGAGTAGGCAATTCAGAGAAGTGAAACCTAAATTGCCAATAGCACATGAAAAGATGCTTAACCTCTCTAGAGGAAAATACAAAATGTAAAATTGGGCTGCTTTTCATATATATGAGAATGACAAAATTTTAAAATCTGATAATGCTAAATATTGGCAAGGATGTGAAGATAAGAAACTCTCATACTCTGCTGATGGGAAAGTAAATTAGTACAACCACTATGGAAGGCAATCTGCCAATATTTTATAGAGTGGAGTAAGTGTGTACCCTACTACATAGTAATTCAACTTCTGGACATACATGTAGAGAAACACTTATACATACGCAAAAAGAGAATTGCCTTAAGGATGGTCACTGCTTTATTGTTGGCAACCATAAAAAATTGGAAACAACCATCAATAATGGAATGTGTAAATTAATAGTGGAGTATTTATAGGATACAAAACTATACGGCAAAATGAATGGACTAGGTCCATAAGTATCAACATGGATAAATCTTGAAAACACAGCATTGAATGCAAAAGGTAAATTCTGGGATATATTATGTCCATGTAAATTTTATGAAGACACAAAAGAAAAATCAATAGAAAAAAATCATCAAAGGATTTGCATACACACACACACACACACACGTGTGGGAATAATACATACCAACATTAGAATAGTGATGACACCTTGGTAACTGGAATAGAAAAGGATTGGATGTGGTGTAAAGCGGACTTCAGCTGTAAAAAAAAAAAGCAAATTCTGTTCTATGAATGTGTTGAGATAACTATTAAAATAAAATCTATTTGGACTTTATTATAGAGTTATTTCCACTATTTACCATAATAAGTAACGTAAAACCTGTTGGAAGCAATCATCAGTCATATTTGAGTTCATCAAAGTTCAGCATATTATATGAAATAAATGGTCCTATCTGGATCAAAAGTCTCTTAGGATTAAGGAATGGGATCCTTCTGGTTAATATAATTGTTTTCTGTCCATGAACAAATATATCTACCAAAAATAGAACTCTGATTTCTCCCATATAGTGAAGGGTGAATTGAAAAGTGATTTAAGTGTTTCTAAAACTCTTTTTTCATGGTTCTTCTGAGAATTTAAGAAAGCTCTGAATGTTCTCAGACACGATTTGAATATCCCATGCTCATAAAGTATGGTACAAAATAAGGCTACAATTTCAGAGAGTTTTGGAAAAGCTTGTGTCCCATAGTCCTTGGGCCTCAAATTCTGAACATCTGAACCACAGACAGGTAAGAAAACAACATAACTCTAGAGGACTGGGTTTATTGGGTTACAAACTGGTGTAGACACTCTCTCACACAAGCATACCCCCACCCACATATGTGAACATACAACTGTGTTTTCCTGGTGCCTGGCAAATGGTGGGCACTCCAAATATATTTATTGATTGAATAAATGAACAAATTTCTGCATCTCCTTCTTAAGAAAAGTGCCAGCTCATTAATTACTCTTGCATACATATTAAAACAAAAGATCAAGGGATCTTATTGAATTACCTTTTGCACGTTTTCAATATCTCTCTAAATTAAGTTATGAATTTCCTGAAGACAAGGCTAGCCAGGGGGGAAATAAGAAGTGATGAAAGTTCTGTTCTGCTCAATTTGTAAGGCTCTCCTCAAACTCACATCCCTAACAGCTTCAGTGATGCCCAGGTCCTATGCCTATATCTAGGCATGCATACATGCATGCACATGTACACACACACACACACATGCACATGTGTGGGCACATGTGTGAATATATACTTACACTTGTGCATACACATGTGTGCACATATTCATGCATGCATACTTACATCCAGGCGTACATCCGTGCATGCATCCATCCATGTGTGGAAAAGGCTGAAAAGGTGTCTCTGTATGTGCACACTTACAGAGTGCTTGGTGTGGTCTAGGTGCTAAGCTGACGGTTTCACATACATTATCAAATTAAATATTACAACAATCTTTAATATAGGTTTAGTTAAAATGCAAATATGTATTATAGGTAAACTGAGGCTTAAAATGGTTGACTAGCTTGCCACAGTCAAACAGCCATCACAGGGTAGTGCTGGGCTCCTTAGATGATGAGGTAGACCCCATTCTTTCTCCAGTCTACCAGGTTTCCTGTTTCTGCACTTTTTTCCCCTTCACAGCATCTCTCTCCTGCTCTCTGGGTAACTGATGCCAATCAACTTCTTAGTGGGTTTATGTCTCCGACACCAGGTTTGCTTTTGGGTGAGAAGTAACTAGGAAAAATGATGACAATCCAGTCAAACAGCATTCTGGCCTTCGGAGCAGGGACTGAAGGACACTAAAGGGAGAACGTAAATGTGCACCATTATCAGAGTTGTGAGTTTACCTCAGCTGATTACTATATTAAATGCTCGGTGGGTACTTGAGCATTAGGAATGGAGAGTGCTAATATTTAATAGACCTGAAACTTACTTGCAAACAAACTCCAGAATTAGCTGAAAAATCAATGTATATTTATTTTATATTTTTACATTTCATGCATATATACATATATAAAGTTTATTTATTTTCTTTGAAAAGTAAAAACACCTAAGTCTATATATGTGCACACACACACATAAACACACATGCAGGTATTTTCTCTTACAAATCCTCACACATTCATCCCCAAATTCTGTTTTACAGGAAAAAATTGGCCTGTTTTCTAAGGGACCTAAGAACGACCTCTTTTCCTTTTATAGCTCAAATCCTCCTTGCTTCTCTGAAGATCACAAACTGTTCTCAACTAAAGCAAATCAGAGGCACGAAGCAACTAGACTGCTTTACTAACTCTCTCTGATGGCACTAAAGGAAGTCTAAACTATGCTGACACTGCAAATTTGTGCATAAATCTAATGAGGGACACAACAACCCTCCTGCAGTGATGAGGGGAAAAAACTCTAGAATGCCATTCTCCACTGCTCAGATAAATACATAATGCAGAGCAAACCAAAACCAAAACCAAAACCAAAACAAGGGCCCCGGAGGTAAACCCAAATTTGGGAATATCATGCTGTTTGCAGAATTCAGGCAATGTATTCAAGCCGGCGGTTGGTCTAAAATGCGCATTCATAAGTTAACCACTGACGGAACTCTAGGGTGTGAACTACTCAGGTGAAATGGGTAGATAGCACAAGGAAGATAGCAAATAATACTCTTCCAAAAAGGAAGAGCCAGTTCATGCATTCCCTCTATCCCCATAACTTCAAGTTTTTGTTCTTAGCCCAATCTATCATAAGTATGCAAAGAAAACATTTCATTTCTGTCACCGCTGCTGCCCTGAGGCTCATGAAATAGAAAGATCACCGGCCTGGGAGCCCCAAGTACCCAGTTCCAGCTGTTGTGGGAGGGATCAGCTCTGTGACCTGGCTCTAGTCCCTGAATTTCCACACGTCTTGGTTTTCCTCTCTGTTTGAGTTAGATGGCTAACTAACACCTCAGCCCCTGTCTGCTTTAAAAGTTTTACCCTATAGTCTTCCCCCCACCTCTTCCCTCAGTTGAACCATCAGAAAAGAACAAAAACTAGTGTTTCTTGGGCTCTGAAGTTTGGATGTCTTCCCATTTTGAGCCTAGGAGCAGCATCACCAAAAAGAGAGTATTAAGTGCCTGTTGGGTAGCGATGAACACAGTAGCAAGAACTAGGGTAATGCTTCCATAATGAGAATCTCTGGAGATATCAGCCTGGAGAGCTAATTTCAAGCCAACTGAAAAGTCGCCCCTTTCCAGGCCAATGTTACAAAAATTATAACCATTTTGGGTAGAAATCATTCTAAAGTTTCAATCACTACTCTGCCTTTTTAAACCTCACAAATCTGGATTAACTTTTTGTGTGTATGTGAGGAGATCAGCCCTGGGCTAACATCTGCCAATCCTCCTCTTTTTTTTTGCCGAGGAAGACCGGCCCTGGGCTAACATCCATGCCCATCTTCCTCCACTTTATATGAGATGCTGCCACAGCATGGCCTGCCAAGCAGTGCATTGGTGCTTGCCCGGGATTGGAACTGGCGAACCCCAGGCCTCCGCAGTGGAGCATGCACACTTAACTGCTTGTGCCACGGGGCCGGCCCCTGGATTAACTTTTTTATTGAGATGTAACTGACATATAGCATATTAGTTTCACGTGTACAACATAATGATTAGATATTTGTATATACTGCAAAATGATCACCACAGTAAGTCTAGTTAATGCCCATCACTGTGAATAGTTACAAATTTTTTTTCTTGTGATGACAACTTTTAAGATTAATTTTTAATAATGATTTGGGACCATTTTCATAAAAATTTTATAATTATGCTTTCAGTGTGTGTTATGCCTAATGTTTATGTCTGCCTAAAATCCATATGGTGAAGCTCTGGTCTTTGTGGGGGTAATTAAGCTTAGGTGAGGTCGTGAGGGTGGGGCCCCATGATGGGATTAGTGTCTTGATAAGAAGAAGAGATATCAGGCTTCCTCTCTCTGCTGTGTGAGACCACAGTGAGAAGGCAGCTGTCCTCAGAATGACCATGCTGGCACCCTGTTCTCGGACATCCCAGCCTCCAGAACTGAGACATAACCTTGTTCTGGTTAAGCCACCCAGTCTGTGGCGTTTTGTTACAGCAGCCCGAATGGACTAAGACGGTGTGTTAATCAACATTTTCAGTGCTTACATGCAGCAGCTTCTGCCTACATTTGGAAATTGCTATTTCTTTTGAGGCCTGAAAACTAAGCAAGCAGAATTAGGACAATACATGTAGCATAGAGAAAGCAGGATCCAGCGGGTGCCTGCGCGCGCCCCGCTGAACTGAGCGTGTGAGCTGAGTTTGGATGCGACATCTTGGCTACCACGGAGCCTCCCGCGTGTTGCAGTTCTTGAATCTCCTCCGGCAGACGGGGCAGGTCATCAGGGGTGTGCACGGACAAAGGGCCCTGCTTCTTAGATGCTTGCTCGTCCTCCGCGGGGCCGCTGACTGCAATCTCATGAACACCACTGGGCTTTGCTCTGTTTGGGTGGATTTAGAACGAGTTTGCCTTCTTCTAAATGATTTATATTTAGCAGGTCAGTGTCAGTGTCATGAATGAGGATGAGTCTCTGCTTTAAGATCCCCTATTCACCCAAAGTTATCTATTGCTTCGTAACGACCACCCAAAACTTAGTGTAAAACCACGCGAACCATTTGTTATTGTTATTATCTCGCGAGATTCTGGAGGTTGACGGGGCTCAGCAGGGCCGTTCTCACTGGGAGTCTCTCGGGTACCAACAATCAGAGGGGGGTGTGATTAGAGTGGCGGGAAGGCTCAAACAGCGGGGATCCTCGGGCTTCTCTCTAAGTGGTTTCCTCTTACCGGTTTTTACCTGGGGGTTCAAGGCTTCCAAGATGTGTGTCCTGAGAGAGCGCGCCACATGGAAGCTATAGCACCATTTACAATTAGCGCTGGACGGCACACAACATCCCTTCTGCCCCGCCCTATTCATTAGAAGTGAGTCACTAAGGCCTGTCCTATTCAAGGGGATGGGATTTTGATGCCAGCTTTAGATGGAAGGAATTTCAAAAAATGGGGATATGTGTTTAAACCACCACAAAAGTCAAATTGGGCCTTTGCCCGGGTCTTTGCCACATCCATTCCTTCTGGTCCTCCCTCCCTTTCTTCTTTCCGTGGGTCAGAGAGAGCAGAACAGAAAAAAGCTAGGAGATCACTGTTCTTTCATTCAGTTGTCAAAATACCTCCCACCACTGCTGCATTTTTGCGGAGGAAAAACTGAGGCCAGTTAGTTTGAATCATTTAACACATCTTTCATAGCAGAGCCAGCAGTAGAACCCCAGAACTCTTCCATTTTCTATGGGAAATGAGAGAATTAAGTGACTCAAACTGCTATTCCCAGGGTTGTTGAGAGGGACTGGGTCAGGGGCTGATGGGTTCCCTGCCTCTGGCTTGGCTCACACTGAGGCTACAAGCCCACTTGTTTGTGATATTGTGGAGAGTTTATGGGTGATTGAGTGTTGGAGAACAGTGGTTTCTAGACCGCCATTTCCCAAACCCAGCTATTGTAGACAGGGCCCCCTCCTCCTCGAGATGGAAGGTGGAGGTCAATGTGCAGGATGCTTATCAAAGAGAGGCTTTGGGACCAGGACCTGTAGAAGGGAGTCACAGTGGGTCCTACAGGGCGTTCTGAAGTGGAGTGCCCCTTCAGAGTGGTCCTGAGTGGGGCCCGCACAGCCAGGCCTTTCTAAACATGCATCAGTGTTCATTGCATGCTGTACCTGAAAGAGAGGTGAGCTAGGCTCTGGGCGGGTCACACAGCAAAGACTATCTGCATACACAGTGATTCGTCATGAATCACACCTGACAAGGCCTGGCCCCTGGAGATTCTGATTCAATAGGTCTGGTGGGGCCTGGGAATCCATGTTTCTAAAAGGCTTCCTGGTGATTCTTTTTCACAGCCAGGTTTCCCTTGCACTGGCCGATGGCTCTGAGGCCCTCCCGAGGCAGACAGAGGTACCAGGATGCTGAGTCTGATGGCGTTCCCAGGCCTGAGTGTTAGAACGCAGTCAGCATCCGAAACTCACATGCAGCAAAGGGGAAATCAGCACCTTGACTATCCAGACTCCCCCAACTTCACCAACGAATTCTCCAAGCCAGGATGTGTCACTCCCACAAAGCAGAGAGTTGGCAGGGGGTCCCATTTCTTCCTTCTTACAGCTGGCATGCTCCAGCCAGCCTTGTCGCTCCTGACAGCAGGGTCTCAAGGAGCCCCACTGAAGTGAACTCTCAGCTCGCTGAGTTGGCCCATTCCCCAGCCGGAGAAAACAGCCCTATTATAAACACACAGAACTGGAGCTGGGAGCGGGAGGAGGAGCTCCAGGCTCTTGCCTAAGTCCATCCTGCAAAATTGACTTTTCTGTCAATGAGAACACAGCTCTGCTTTTACTTCTCCTGTGTGCTTTGGCAGTTTGAGCAGGACTGTAAAATTTATCCAAGGAAAACTGGCATTTATCTTGGGTTCACTTGTACCCGGCAAAACTGATAAACAGATGGGGGCTCGCCAGGCCACAGTTAATTTGGTTAGCACTTTACAAAATACAAATGTCACCCTTTGTTTCTACAGGGATTAGTTATGACTAACTGGGAAGTTCTCTCTCTGTTGTATTCTAACAGGATTGTTTACGCCATTTAAAGGATCCACTTCCCACTTTTTGTGAGGCACTATCCAGTGTGAAGGGGGTGGAGAGTGCCCAGGGTGGAAAGGGACTTTCTGGCATTGTTGGCAATAAAGGAATAAAACAGCCCTGCTGGGTTGCATATGCACACACAGGACACCTATCTGTAAGGGTTGTGGAGAAAAGAAAAGAAAGAGAAAGAAGGAAAGAAAGAAATCAACAAGCTCCTATGGGGAAGCTTGCAAAAGAGATCAGAATTCAGACCAAACGTCCCACCCCGGTGTCTCGGAGTTTTTTTCCTTTTATGTCCCAGCTAAAGGCACTGGGAGGATCAGAGACCTCATCCCAGCTCTGTTTACTTTGGGAACAATCAGTGATGTATGAATAATAATGCCTCCCTCTGACCATGACTAATTGAATTGCAGCATGCCTGCGGCGGGGAGGGGGCTTTGCCCAGCCAGTCCATCATGGAGGCTTCTCAAGTAGCTGTGGACAGTGATTGATGCCTTGCGTTTCCCAACGAGCATCCTTGAACACCTAAGAGCAAGGGTATGAGCCTGCATTCTGAGTTTCTATTAGCCAGGGACTCCTGGAGAGGAGGTGAATGTCAGGAGTCAAAGATGGGTGTGGTGGTTAAAAGGGAGGGGGAGACGGACCGTCCCTCAATCTCCCCACTCTCACCTGATTTTAAGCGAGTCTTGGTCGTGGGGATGAACGGGAAAATATCAGTCTAGTGACCACGCAGGTCACGGTGGGGCCGCCCCTGCTGAGACCATGCCCACTCAAAGTATTTGGCTCATTTAGGATGTACTGGGAGCCCCTGCTTAGAAAACAAAAAAGGCAAAACAGCCAAAGATTTGTCCTGTAAGAGGACGTTTTGATGCTAACACATGTGGTAGAAAGGGAGGCAGAGGACAACAGAGAGAGGGAGAGACACATAGGGGCAGTTCAAAATGGAGTCTCTGGCCATGTCTACATTCTAACAATGGATCACACGGGGACCCTAACATTTGGTCATCCTGGTTGTCTGCGCTGTGTTTACACAGCAGAACCATGCAGCTGGGACCCCGGGCTCAGCCGGACTTTGTTCTCATAGTAAGAGGCTGACCCCTGGTGAACTGCGATCAGGGAAGCTTAGGCTGCCCACCAGTCTCTGGTGGTCTGGACGCAGCGGAAGTTGTCCAATTACAGGGTCACTGTTTTCCATCCCGGTTGGATTTAGTCCGGTTCAAGCCTCAGATTGGCACCTTTTGATGAGAGCTGGGCACTCCACCCTGGCTATCCTTGCTGGCAGAGGCCGGCTGGAACTGCTTTCTTCAGGCGCATGCTGGCCCCACGGGCACTTGCATTGGTCGGGTTCCCTTGTAGAGCCCGCTGAGAGGCGCCCCGGGGGCAACCTGGGGCACCATGCTTGTCTGGTATCTAAAATCTCAAAACTTTAAATTCTCTCCAAACACTTTCCTATTAATTTTTTATCAGCTTGCTCTGCTTTGAAAATTAGCCATAGGTGTCACTGCCAACAGTTACTTTACTGCACGCAAGTTTCCCAGCTCCGTTCTCCCATTTAAGGAGATACCTTCTGCCCATTCTGAACTTTACAGAAATAAAGCATATCGTGTACTTATAAATGGGAGATATTTTTAAAACTTCGAAAACATTTATCTATTTTGCTTATCTATTTGCCTGTCTGTCTGTCTATCTGTCTATCTTGGTGAATAAAATAAAACCTGGAGAGAAAGGCGGGTGAGCTAAGGGAACAGTCCCGCCCTCAGGCAGCTCAGGGTGCAGGACGCTCCTTCACGCAGCAAGGCGGCTGCAGGTAATTCTGAATCTATGCAGGCAAGTGATCTTTCCAGTATAGCCTGTTTCCTAACCCCACTTGACCAAGTGGGCAAGAAGATATATGAGGAAAATGGTAATTTTCCCATGCTTGTACCAAATATGAAATCTTTTCAATCCCTCAAATCCAGGCTGTTTTAGTCCCTGGTTTCCAATCCCTAGCCCAACCCAGTAAACAGTGTGACCACCCTGGCGGAGGCCACACTCCTGGGGTTAAGATATTCCACCTAGAATCCCTTTGCTCTTTCTCAGCTGATATTCATGGCCACCATTCTTGTGCTTTGAATACCAAACAAAGGGAGATAGAGCTGGCTCAGCGGCGCACAAGTGAGGGCGAGGGACGGGTGAGGAAAAGCATCTACCCCCGCACTTTGTATTCAGAACATAAACATTCCAAACCTGCGCCAGGAAGCCAGCTCCTTTCCTTTGTTACGGAGCAGCAGAATTTATTAGGAGAAAAAGCATAACAATCTAATTTCTGGAAAGACTGCAGAAGACAGCCTGTCTGGGCCCTGAAACTGTGCCCAGATCCTTGTAACCGCCCTTCCTTTGGCTCAGACGCATGGAGGCGAGCTGTGCCTTCTGACTGAGGGGCTTCGAGGGGACCACCATGCAGTATCTTCACCACCCAACCTTCCTCTGTTACAACTCCACACTTCGGCTCTAAATGCCGTCGACACTCCACCCCGTTGAAACGAGGCTTGCAGGGGTGTTTAAGGAGAGGATGACCCAGGTAGAGGAGAGAGCTGCAGGGAAGACAGCAGGGGTGCCCAGAGGAGAGAAGAGAGTAAGGGAAAGAGCAGTGAGAATGGAAACCCGAGGTCTGTCCATGTCCCTGCACGACTGTCCTGGGCAGCCGAGGCTCCCTGCAGCTGCAAAGCTGGGGGCACAGGCAGGGCTTCTCCTGCCAATCTTAACAGTTCCGCAGGTGAAAACTAGTTAGAAATAGCAGGCTTTTTTTTTTCTGTAAAAGTCAACCCACATTAGTTACTTGAGACTATAGAGAAGTAATGACACTGTAATCTATTATGCTTCCTGTGTGCCATGCACTGAGTCCTCCCAGTATTCCGAGTTTGCTGTAATCCTCCCACAATCTAGGGGTGGATAATACGATCCGGTCGTCTCCACTCTGCAACTGAGGCAGCCAAGGTGCAGAGAGGTCAGGTCAGTGCGAGAAGTCTGAACCAGGTCTGTCCTCCAACCACCGGGGGCTGACCTGCAGGCTCCCCTGGACTCAGCCTTCACAGGGACATTCTGCACTCTGACCACTGGGATGGGTGTGTGGGGTTTCTGAGAACCTTTCTCTCTCAGACTTGAACAACACTCAAGACAGAGAGCATTTGACAACTGACAGATTTGAATACGGCAGATTATAGGACACACGGGGGTGTCGGGAAGGCCTCTTGCTCCCCCAGGGTGGCAGGCAATGCACAACAAAGACAAGACTCAGACCTTCAAGTGACAAGTTACCTTTTCACATCCCACGATGGCGAGGACATTTCTGGCTTCTAAAGCCACCGCTTTTCAAGCACAGTTAGCGATCAACATAAGTCGGTACAACCTTGAGACATTAACTATTAAAATGTAAATGGACATATCCTGTTTACTTAGTAATTCTACTTCCGTGTGTTTATTCAGTAGAAAAACGGAATTTTGCAAAGATCCATTCAAGGATGGTCATTGCGGCTTTATCTGAAATAGCAAAGTTCCAAACACCAGAAATATCCTTTCAAAAGGTCTGTTGAAATAAACTATACTTTATATACTAGACATCTGCTAAAAGCAATAAGATGCATCTGTATAACCTAAAGTGGAAAATTATCCTAGATATTTTATTAAGTGAATAAAAAGCTATATAAAGAGAAACATCTCCTTTTTATAAAATAATGGTTTTATGAAATAATAATCACAAAGGCATATTCGTAAAATATATTCTGAAAGCAAATTTCACAATCCGTTAGTAGTTACCTCTGGGGTTGAGATCAGAGAGGAAACCCTTTGTCTATAACATGTTGACCTGTATTCTTTAAATCTTTATTTCTTAGTGGATATGTATATTTTAACAGAAAAAGAAGAGATTCAGAAGTTATTGTTTTTCTCAGAAAATACTCAGTGATCATCGCCACCATCTAGCAATCATATTTTAAAACACCTGTACTATGAGGTCATCTAAGTTAGTTCCTCGTTAGAATTTTTTTATTACTCAGAAGTAATTATATCTGTTACTAGTCCCTCTCACACCTGTTTCTAAGCCCTTGTCTCTACTGCTCTGATGTCTGCAATTACTTTAATAAAGTCAATCCTCATTATTCATGGATTCCATATTTGTGAATTGGCCTAGTAGCTAAAATTTATTTGTAATCCCCAAATCCACACTCACAGCATTTTTGTAGCCATTTGCAGGCAGGCATAGTGTGCAGAATGTTTGAGTCACCCCACGTGCACGTTCCCAGCTCAGGTGCAACAAGGCAACACTCTGCCTTCCTGTTTCAGTCCCCATGCTGTAAACAAGGCTCCTTCACGGAGTCCAGTTAGTGTGCGTTGTTGGCGCTTTGTGCTTTCTGTTGGTGACTTCCCTGTTTTAAATGACCCCAAGCACAGTGCTGAAGTGCTGCCTAGTGATTCTAGGTGCAGGAGGCTGGGATGTGCCTCCTGGAGAAAATGCATAGGTTAGCTAAGCTGCATTCAGGCTCGAGTTATGGTGCTGCTCGCCAGGAGTTCAATGTTAATGAGTCGGCAACATATGTAAAATCAGGTGTCTTCTAATAAATTAAATAGAAACACTCACAAAATGAAGCTATATATTGGTCAGTTGATGGAAATATTATGACCAGAGGCAGGCAGGAACCGAACCCTGTGTTTAACTCAGTATTTCATTCGGTGTTTGCACCAACTTTATAGAACATCACTACACGGATGATGAGAAAAGACTCTACTTCAGTCTGGACAGTATAATGGCATGCAGGGCTTCGGAGCTGTAGTACCACCCGGTGCAGCCTGAAATTCACACTCAGGGATGATGAGCCAGGACTCTACCCACCAAGGCCACAGGATGGCCAGCGGAGGCTGCTGAGAGCACCCCTGCTGTCTGCACCCTGGTCAACGCCTGGCTTCGCTAAGTAGCATACGTTGGTGGCATCAGTGGTAATCAAGATACGTAGATTGGGTAAAAGGAATTTAGAGATGCTTAGAGATGCCCACCCCACCTCTGCCCTTCATGGGCAGGTCCACAGGTCTAGCAAAGCCCATCTCCATGCTCCGAGGAGTGGCACCCGAATTGGGCTGGTGTCCAGGCGCTGAGGGGAGGATTTCTAGGTATCTGGGCTGACTCTAGGGTAACAGAAGCCCCCTGGAACAGTTGTGTCTGCCTTGAGTGCTCTCCTGTACAGCAGGAGGTGGAAGCACCTAGAAAGGCAGGGAGTTGTGATGTCAGCAGCCTACAGGAAGGGAGGCGGGAATTGTCTTGTTGCTGCTCACTAATCACAGAAAAAAATGGTAATAAATCCCTGCATTTAAAGAATTTGCTCTGAGCCTGGCTTTCAGGATACCTTGGCAGCTAACTGACACATCACGCTTTCCCAGAGGCCCATAGGAGTTAAGGGGGAACAAAACAGGTGTAGTCGTTTGACAGACTCCACTTGGAGAACTGAGGCATCTCTCTGGCCAAACCATAGTCAGAGAGGCCTTGATAATTTGTCTCCTCATCCCCAGTGCAACACATCTGAAGTTAGTCAAAGAAAATAAAATGGCACAAAGTTGTCCTCCAAAAGTGCCAAGAACTATCTATGGTTCACTGGGAAGAGCTGGCAATTACTGCTAAGGGGTAAGGATGAGTTTGCTGGTTTATACAGTCATTTCCCCATGCCCACACCCTAGTGTAACATCAGTGTGCTTTCATCTCCCACAGTGAAAGCATATTTATTAATTCAGATACAACTTATGTAAATTTACATAGGTTTGTTATCATTCATATATTTAAAATCAAATAGCTCAATCTTTACTAATTGCCCTAAAAAGGAAAAAAAAAAAACTGTTACAAAATGCAAGTGCAAATTATAATTTTCATTTCTGATTAAAAACTTGAGTAGCCATCTAAATGCAGAGACTTTCATGGAGTGTCAACTGCCCTCACTGGCTTCATTTTTCCTTCCTCTCTGGTCTCTATTACCTGTAATGAAGATCCAGCCTCTTTTCATAAAAAGCCCATATGTTAGCTCTCACTCTGGCTTTACTTTAGGTGCCATCAGATCAGGTTGTGGTGTGGTGACAGCCTATGGGGGATGCTGTGATGCGCTGTCCTCATGCCCCTTCAAAGTAGGACTTGTCGCTTTGGCTGCTGGGGAGTGCCTACAGGGATGCCTCAGCTGCCCGGAGCCCCAGCCTCAGGTCACGCCCTGCCCACCTCCAGTGACGGGGGCTAGTGGGTGGCCACAAGCCTGACTATCTTGGCAACTCAGGAGGAGCCTAAGAGGCCCTCCCGGCTCCAGAGCTGCATCTGGCTTGTGCCAGTCTCTGCCGCATTCGCATTCTTCAGTTATTTTTTCCTTCTCCTCTTATTTGCAAAATAGACAAAATATTTAAATCCTTTGAGAATGATAAGGAACCTGAGTTGTAGTAATCTTTTCCTGCCTCTTGGAATAAGTCATATGTAATGAATTTCTGACAGTGTCCTCCTCCCCGGACGGTCTTTTGGACAGCCCAGAGTCCCCCTGAGGGAGGATATTCCAACAGGAGCGGGCAGCCCTTGGTTGGATATTCAGATCATACGGCCACTACCTGATTTGGCAGAAAGTACATTTGGCTTAATGAATTCTTGGGTCTTTCTTTTCTGATTCTTCTAGAAATCCATCAGCCTGGCTAGCATGGAAATAAAAGGAAAACGTACACCCTTCTCTACAGGTAAAGGACCTGGGCTAGAATGGCCTAAATAGTAGCTCTGATGCCTTTTCCTTCCTTTCTGACATTCTATTTTCTTAAAAACTTGATTCAACAATTGAATAATTTTCTTTCATTTTCCCCCTCCTGTGGCTTTCATCTTCTTTTTCTAACTCTAATAATTTTGTAAATGATTTTTTTCATCTCTTGGGCTAAATTTTATAATAGCTTAACATTTTATCTTGGAATTTTAGCATTTTGAAATAATTTCTAAATTTACATTTCACTAAATTTCAATATCCATCATTTTTCTACTGGTTGGATTTTCCATAACAGTATATAAAATTTTTTTCATACATTTATGTAATACATACTTTATGGATTATTAATGATAAACCCACATTAACTGTTACTAATGATTCATGTTGTAATGAAGGTAATTGTCAGTTTAAACTGGAGACTCAGCGATTTCATCTTGGTAACTTAAAAAACAGCAGGACCTCACTATTGGTATCAACATTAATAAGAATATTAAATAGTGGCACTATGCCGTTAATGATAAGCTTTTTAAAAATTTTACATTATATTTAAAGGTCCTCACCCATGAGGTCATTACTCACAGAATCCTTATTTAGAAGCACAAATTATTTTAGATGTTAGATTAACACGATCATTTGATTATTGTACTAATTCCTTAAGTTAAAAAGTAGAGTTACTTTTCTTTCATTGTCAGAATTGTTATAATAGTCTAACTTCATGAGACCATAACATCTTATTGCCATCTACTGGAAAATTGTCATAACAAACACATTGCTCACCTGTCCTGGGAGTCAACAACGTTACGATAAAAAAAAGGAAAAAATCAAAATGAAAAGATGTCAGTGATGTGCAGTGGCATACCACGGATGAGATATTTTGTTGGGTCACAGTTTCACGTGATGCCTGGCACATGGCAGCCCCTCGATGGCACTAGTAGCGTCACTGATCAAGTTATGACAGAGTGTTCTCTTCTCACTTGTCAAATGTGGCAATATTTGCAGGACTATGTGACACAGAGTAAACACTCAGCAAAGGTGAGCTTCTTTTTTCACTTTTCATTTGAGAGGGGAAAACCCCCTTTTAAATTTGCAAAATTGCAAAAGTTTAAAAAAGAGGGTTTTATATATAGAACAAGACTTGTTTCACATATTCTAATATGTGGGTTGAAAGCCAGTCAGTCAGGGGCAAGATTTGATTTTCATTCATTTAAAAACACAAGCATCTGCAACCCAAGTGTCCATCAGTGGATGAATGGATAAACAAAATGTGGTGAATACATGCAATGGAATATTATTCAACCTGAAAAAAGGAAGGACATTCTGATACATGCTACAACATGGATGAACCTTGAGGACCTTATGTCGAGTGAAAGAAGACAGACACAAAAGGACAAATCCTGTATGATTCCACTTATACGAGGTCCCTAGAGTAGTCAGACTCATAGAGACAGAAAGTAGATGGTGGCTGCCAGGCCCCGTGGAGAGGGGGGAAGAGAGTTGCTGTTTAATGAGTACAGAGTCTCAGTTTTGCAAGATGAAAAAGTTCTGGAGCTTGGTTGCACAACAATGCGAATGTACTTAACACTACTAATCTGTACATTTAAAACTGATTAAGATGGTAAATTTTATGTTATGTATATTTTACCACAATTAAAAATTTTTTAAAAGTTAACAGAAAGTTATGGAATCTGCCCAAGATATTATTTTAAAAAACAGGAAGGGTAATAAGACAGAGAACAGTTGGAAGCAGGGATTAAAGATAAACACTTTCATGTTTCTAAAAAGTAGAAAATAAAAATAATCAAGCATTTATTGAATGCCCACTATGTGCTAGACCCGGAGGACACAGCCCCTGTCAGGCGCACGAGACAGACGTGTGAATGGAGCATTAAATAAGGAAGAACAAGGATAACCGCTCGGAGAACAGCATCAGGAGAGCCTTGCAAACGAGGAGCATCACTCAGCGCCCACGCCTGGACACCAATCGCCAGCCCCCTCGCCTCTGCCCCAGCCTGACCTGAGCGGCTCCCTCTTCCCCGACGCCGCGGTCCAGTGTGGACTTCACAGGAGTCGGCGCTGGAAGAGCGCCCCGAGCGTCGAAGCACGCAGTGCGCCCCTCGCTTTGGGGACGAGAGGGCCGAGGCCGGGAGGAGAGGCCGGTCCCCAGGGGCGCACAGCCGGGAGCCAGGCGGGAGCCACGCGGCTCCGCACTCCGCCTCCAGCGCGCTTCCTGCTGCTTCGCTCCCACACCTTCCCCGGCTTCCCACACTTCTCCACAGATCAAACGTCCTCATCTTCCTCTCTGGCTGAAGAAGTTTATTTTTGAAAGAGAATTATCTAAACAGTCGTAGAGTTTATTGAATGGGTGGATGATTTAAATTGAAGAGCTGAAACAGGTGACTTTGTTTCTCACAAGTTGGGCATAAAAATTTCAGGACGACAAATCCATACGCGGTGGATTATTGGGGGGTTATTTTTTCCTAGCATTCTTCAAACGATAAAAATTAGTCTGAATGGAAAAAAGCTCTATGTCGTTACTGCCATTCCCATAATCCTGGGTGTTCATACTGGCCTGACTTGAGGCAGAGCCCCGGCAGCACTCCCAGTGAGGTCCTTCCCGGGCCCTGGAGCCCGCCCTGCCCGCACCAAACAGCAGACCAGGATCCCGGGATTTGACTCTCGCGTGGAGCAGCCCTCAGCCAATGACGGACAGGAGTTGGTGGATGAATACCCCTCCTCCCTCCCTCCCCAGAGACATGTGTTTCATGCTGCCCCCAGAGGGCCGCAGTGGAACGAGGCTCCGGTGACCCCCGCGGTGATTTGCAGCCAGCACTCCCTGCGCTGGCCGCCTATCCTTCCCCACTCAGCTCCCGGTGCTTCCTGGAGCCGCCTCCCACATGAACTACTTGCCTGGAATTCTCATCTCAGGACATTCTCGCCTCAATCAGATTCAGATACCTTTAACGATCATTTTCGTAGTGGCTTGTAAATATCTCTTCTTTAAAGCAAAAGCAACCAAAAGTGGTGGACACATGCGATAGAGTGAAGGCGGAAGGTCTCAGCCCTCTCACCTTCCGGCTGCTTTTATTCAAGTATCTAGCCAAAGTCCCAAGGTCTCCTTTTTTGAACTGGTATATTGAACCCACGTATAGACACTGAAATCCTTGCCAACCCAGTTTGCATGACAATTTCAGGTCTGTGTACACTCCATAACTTAACTCCCCTGTAAAATTTCCACAGGGAAATCAGCGTCTACCGGTATGTTTATTTGTTTGTTTTTTGAAGTCAGTTGGGCTGTCTGTGTTTATCAACTCGGTCTGGCTTGCATATATATTGCAGATAAGGACAAATCAGGATACTACTCAGAATGTTTTCTCTTTAGATGCTTTCTTGTTTCTCAATATTTCCATGATTGGGAGGGAAGCAGAGAGGAGAGACAAAGGCAGGGAGATGTGTTATTTAAATTTTCAGCATATTTTTTTACCTTTAAAAGGAAGCTGACTATTATATAAGCAGAACAATATGGTTTCTTTTCTGAAAAGAGAGTGAAGCATCCCTGCCGTTTATTTCAAATAATAGGAATGGAATGGACCAGTAGAGAAAGGATATAGGGTTGGATTGTACACTCAAAATAGAGTGACAAATTCCCATATGTCAGACTAGTAAGTGGTCTCCAGGATGGGGCCACTCATGCCATCAAGCAAATGTCTGCTCTTCCCCCACTCCACAGTAGGGGGTAGGAATAGAGAGTGTCAAATTCTCCAGATTTAGATTCAATAAATACATACTGATCATCTCCCTCTGAGCTAGATACTGTGCTAGCATAAAGAAAACAAAGATGATTAGGACATTATATGTCACTGAAGAAGCACACAATCTGATAGGGAAAAAAAATTGAACATATGTGCAAATAATTGTGTTAAAATAGGATGAGATGGATTTTTAAAAATAAAGAAATATATTTATTATATCAAGATAGCAGAGTCGAGAGGTTGGATCCACCTGAAGAAATTGGGAAAGGTTTTCTAGACAGTGTCTCTTGAGACGGGTTTTGGAGGATGAAAGGAGTTGGCAAAGTGAAGAAAGTGTGAAAGGGCATTTCACACTGAGGGAACAGCATGCGTGAAACAGCGGTGCAATGTGGGAGCTGAGTCAAGATGGCTGGCACACAACAAGCTCCAGCATCCAAGTCCTGCCCGCAAGTCTAAACATGACAGGATAGATAGTGCTCTGGAAAATCCATAACAGGGTCAGAAAACAAGAGGTAAAATCTCAGTGGACCTGAAATTTTGAGGAATCCTGGTAAGAGGGAAGATCAATAAAAATGGATGAAGCAGGGAGTACTATCCCCAGCAAAGGCAAAAAACAGTCTGCTTTAAAAAGAGACCAAGCTCTTTTTTAGGGTTCCAAGTTCTAAGGCAGCTGACAGAGGGGATCGAGGAAGTCCTAGGGCCCACCCAATGGTAGTTGTTTGGGAAACTGAGTAAAAACAGCCCCTCGTGGCCCCGCTGTGTTGCGCAGCAGCCAGCACAAGTGGCTGCTCAGAGATGGGAGCATGAGGGGAGAGCCCCTGCTCAAGACATGAACAGGCCTGGGAGCTTCTGATGCACAGGAAGAGCCCAATGCCCCCCAGCTTTGGCCCACAATCTGGCCAACAGGATGTCCCACCCACCCCTCTAGGGCATTGGAAGAGGATGGGGCAGGCGGCTCGTTAAAACATGGGTTAATAAGGAATTTCAAATATGCGAAAAGCATACAACCAAGAATCATCTAACATTTAAGGATAAATAACAGAGTAAATATGAAGCCCCCATAAAAATACTTCCAGAGAAAAATGTTGACCCTCCAATACTTACGCACCACCTAAAAAAATCTCAGTATTGTCTAAAAAGGTAGAGTTAGGGAAAGAAACTTATGGGGATTTGGGGACTAATTGGTCATGGGTGGTCTGTGCAAAGATTGGTCAGAATACGTAGACTAGGTGAGTTGCAAAGAGTAAGTGGTCTTATCTTTGGAACGCACGAGTCCCAGTGGTGTTACGAATAAAAATGATTTGCCCATGGTCTTGTCCTGAGCATATGTGCCTGAGCAAGTTGGGGTCAAACGATCGGAGAGTTTGTGTTGTGGGGCGTGACGTGGCCCATTTTGTCCATTTTGAGTCATGGTGGTTTCAGTCTCATTTCTCACAAGGGAGACGCCAGACTCAGCAGAGAGAATCTATAACTAGAAGCTGGCTCATTTACAAGAAGCAAAATTAAAATCCTCACAGGACAAGTGATGAGATCACTTCTGTGACATAAGAGTGGCTGTTGTGGAAAAGAACCAAGTAGAGACCTTTGAAATGAGAATCCAATTCTTCTACACAGTGGATGAGCTGAATAGAGGAATACATGCAAAAAACCCACAAAATAATGAGTTAGAAGCAAGAATGAGGGGAAAAAGGAGGAACAAATGGAAGGCATAAAAGAAAGTTTAATTGTGGAAAATAGATCAAAAGGTGCAAATTCCTTTAAGGGGGAGATGGAAAGAAAAGAATAGACATTGTGGAAGGCACAAGATGGGCAAAGAAATAGTGCAAGAAGTTTTTCCAGAACTAAAAAACAAACAAAAATTAAAAAAAGACGTGATGTTTCAGAGTTTATGAGCGTGAAACACAAGGAATGAAAATGGAGGAAGACCTACACTTTGAGTGAAACTGGGGGACACAGAGTGAAGAGCAGTTCCTAAAATCTTCTAGAAAGAAAAATGGCCAGCCCACAGAGAGGGCAAGAAACTGAAGAAAACTAGCAATCACATCCGAGTTCTAGAGTTCTATACCTACCCGACACTACAATTCAAGGGCTGGACAGTGAATCAACAAATCAGAGAGAAACAGGGAAAAAAATAAACGGAAAAATAGGTTTACTGTTTAAAAATAAGAATCCAGAGCTAAAATCCTACAGCAGCTCTGTCCAATAGAAATATAATGAGGGCCACATCTGTAATTTAAAATTTTCTAATAGCCACATTAAAGAAGGTAAAATAAATTTAACAATATGTTGTATTTAAACCAATATATCTAAAATATTACCATTTTAATATGTAATCAATATTAAAAGATATTAAGGAGATGTTTTACGTTCATTTTATCTAAGCCTTTGAAATATGGTGTGTATTCTACACTTGCAGCATCTCTCCATTCAGACAAGGCATATTTCAAGTGCTCAGTGGTCACGCGTGGCCAGTGGCTGCTGCGCTGGTCAGTGTTATAGATGACCTCAAAGTGGCAGGAGGCGTGGGATGGAGAAGGGAGGAAAATAAAGTCTTATTTGGGAGGGGAAGCTAATTTTAGACATTGATAAAAATGAAATTGTAATACATTTGAACATAGTATAGGCAATTATAAAAATAATCACTGATGAATAGAAATACAATGTATAATTTCCAAAACATTGCAAAAAATATAAAACGAAGTTGGTAAATCCAATACAAGGCTGCGTGCAGGCAGTAAATAAGCATTGTAAAAAGGACGTTTAAAAGTGAGATGGCATGAATATGTCCAAATAAATCAGTAATCACAGCTAAAATGAAGGGATGAGATTCACCTATTAAAAGACAAGAGATGCTCAGATTGGATTAAAAAAGAGAAAAAAATCTAGCTATGTCTTTTTTAACACACACTTGAAACAAAGTGAAAAGAAATGTTGAAAATAAATAATCAGGAAAAATGCGCAAAAAATATATCAACAAAAGCTAATGCCGGACAAACAGAATTCATGTAAAAAGCCTTAAAAGAGCAAATAACATTTCATATTGATAAAAAGAACAACAAATAAACAAGATGTATTATTGATGAAAACTTATAGCTTTAAATAATATAAAACAAAAACTATGAGGAATAAAAAGAAATTTATAGTTCAAAAATATATGTAAGAGATTTTAACACATTTTTCTTAGAATTCAACATATTAAATATGCAGAAATAAGTAAAAATAAAGGAGGTTTTAATAATGCATTAATGCGCTTGATCTAAAAAGTATGTATTGATCTTTCTCATCCCAAAGCATAAAATGCACATTTCTTTTTCTTAATCAATTGATTATAAAAGTCTCCTAACATACAATGTACCACGCCCACTGGGCCCACCCCCTCCAGATGTTTGTCTCTCCCTCTTCACTTTGTGAGGTGGATCTTCATGCCCCCTCACTTCTGGATGGATCTCTCATGGGGAGACCCAGCAGTGGACCAGAGGCAGGAGGATAGTGAGTTCAGGGTCCCTTCCCCACACCCTGACCCCCAGCCCCTGTCACGCTGCCTTCTCACAGAGCACCCCACCTCTGGGCCTGAGAACTGCCCCTCTTCTCTCCCCCTCCAGCCTAAGGGTGTTGCATCTCTTTCTTGAGCAACCCTGACTAATGCCATCAGCATTTTGCTGTTCTTGATTCATCTGCTCCCAACCCAAACACGCATACTCTTTTATTAGGGGAGAGGGGCTGTTTTAAAGAAAATCCCAAGTATTTTCACTCCTAAATACTTAATACGCATCTCAAAAAAAGGGAAGTTTTTTGACATAATCACCATGCCACATGACCCTTAATAAAATAAAAAATAAATAAAATTTTTAAAAAATAAAATAAAAAATATTTCTTTGATAACATCTAATATCTAGACAATTTTCAAGTTTCCTTAACTATCCAAATATGCCATTTTACAGTTTATTTGAATCAGGAATTTTTAAAGTCTGTTAATTGTACGTAATGGTTATGTCTCTTAAGTCTCTTTTCATCTGAAATCGTCCCGTTTCTCCCATGCTGTTGTCTTGTTGGAGTCACTGGGCCTATAGAGTGCCATGTTACAGACTTACCTGACTGTGCTGTCCTGGTGTCTGTCCTAGAACCTGCAACTCCATCCTCCATTCGATCCACAGACCAGAGTTGAATGCAAAGACCTCATTAAACGTATGTTACTTTTTCTTCTTTTTTTGCAAGACTATTTCATACATTGTGCTGTGTACTTCATATCACATCATGCCAGAATTTATATAATACCCACTTGTGACACTTTCATGGATCCTAATATTGGTCAATGTGTTCAAGTGAGAGATTATGCTTGGAGTGGTGGGAGGCCATGGTTACTTTTATATTTTAGGAAAGAAAATGGATATACTTTACCACGTCAACATTTGAAACTTTGTAATGACACATATCCGCCTATATAAAATTAAGGCAAATGACATACCAGGAGAAAATGTTTTCAAAATATAGAACAAACTATTTATCTAGGACACAAATAACTACCACAAAGAAGAAAGAAACACAAGTAATGACTAACAACTAAAAAGAAAGAAAAACAACTAGTAGAAATATAAACAAAAATGCCAACAAGATATTCATAGAAAAGGAAAAAATAATTATCAATAAAAGTATGAAAAGGGCTCTATTTCAGTAATAATCAGGGAGCAAATTAAAATAGCAAGATACTATTTTTACCTTATCCTATTGGTAAATTTTAATATTTTGATAATAATCATTCATTCATTTATTCAACACATTTTTTGTGTCCCAAACCTATGCCAGGCCTACTTTTAGGCATAGCTAAGAACAAGGTGAGCGTCCTATCCTTAAGAAACTTGTATTACTGAGCAGGCAATAGTCAATAAATAAATAAACAAATACAAGAACAACTTAATTTTAATTTCAGATGATGACATCCCTACAAATAAATAAACAGCATCCCTTAGTAGACAGGATGGGGGTTAGGTGAACTGTACAGGGAAGGCCTCACAGGAGAAAGACAAGTGACTAAGATGTTGCTGGTCGTGTGAGTATCTGGAGGTGGGGATGGGGATGGGGTTGGGGTTGGGGTGGGGTGGGTGGAGCTTTCCAGAGTGAAGAGCTGGACAAAGATGCAAGGACTGGAAGGAGTCTGCCATTTTGGAGGAGCAGAGGCCAGTGTGTTGAGAACACTGTGAATGGTGCAGTGTGTGCCATATTAAATCATGGCAGAATTTACATAATACATTTGTCTGTCAACAGCAGGGTAGAAGTGAAGTTCTGAAAGTAGGACAGGACAAGATCAGCTAAGGATTAAGACTGCCACTTTCAGAAGATTGGATTTGACTCCAAACGCTATGAGAATCCCAGAGAACTTTGAAACCGAAGTGAGAGATGTGATCTGACTTTTTTCTTTTTTAGTTTCTTCTGTGACTGTGTGGAGAAGTCATCGTGGGTGGAAGAAGAATGGGAGCAGGAAGCCCAGTCAGGAGCTGAAGAAGAGCAGTGGGCACAGGTCGCATTTTGGAGGTGGAACCCCGTGTCTTGCCAGTAGGTTGGATAAATAAGTGAGAGAAAAGGAGGAACCGAAGATGGCTCCAGGGTTTGGCTTGAGCATGGTGGATGGTGGTGCCAATGACTAAAATAAAGAAAAAGAGGTGGTAGGGAGGAAGCAGAGCTCCTTGGAGTGGTTTGAACATGACTGCTGGCTGATAGGAGCCAGTGAAGACATTGGCAGAGGAGGGAATAATCAGATTGGCATTTTTGAAGGATGGTTTGGAGAAGGGTGATCCTAGGGTGGGCTTGGAGGTGAGTGTAGGGGGTCTTGCAACTGTCCAAGGGACTCAATAGTCAGACTCAAAACCAAGGTCAAGGGAACAGTGGAGAAGAAGGGACAGTTTCCAGGGATATGAATAAGGTAGAATATAGAAGGCCTTGTGGACCAGTTGGATGGGGGGGAAGGGAACAAGAGGTAAGTAAAGTATGTATGAGGCCTCCCAGATTTTTGACTTGAGTGAAGGTGTGAAAAAGGTATCATCTAACTAATAAAAGAGTTAAGGAGAATGGAGAACAAATGTCTTTCTCTCAATGAAGCTGTAAGTTCTTCAAGGAATGGGCCCAGGTCCCAGTGGTGTCCGGTAAGTGACTCAGGGCTAGTCTCGCAGAAGGTGAGTTGAAATAACAGATTAAAACAACAGTGGTTGCAACAAGAACATTGAAACCACTGGATCATTTCTTAAAAATAAACCTCATTAACTTGCTACAATATTCGCACTTGCTACTTGAAAAACACTGAAAAAGAAATTTGATTGATTGAGGGTGAAGTGGAGGATGGGAGAAGGAGTAGGGTAGGAGAATTGCTTTATTTTTGTTCATAAACAATGGTTATAAAAATAAGGACAAATTTGCAAAGAACTGTTTGGGGATGTGTGGGATGACAAACGTAGGGTTAGCCAAGCTGCTGGGTCCAAAAGTAAAAGAGGATCCCTCTACAACAGCCCATCCTTCCCGCTGGCTTGAAGACACATAGGTGAGTTTCAATCAGCTAAGGCCCGTCATTTGTTAATAACATTAAAATACCAACATTTACAAAAAATATGCATTGAGTATGTTCAGGCACACAGGTATTCAACCAATTATTCAACTGAATTGAATAATTGAATAATTCAATTGAATTATATTCAATTATTGAATCGCATACAAGTTTGTATTCATTTCCATTCTTTTTTAGCATTACTAAAAGAATATCTTTAATGGAGTAATGTGTTTGTGTTTTACAATTTTTATCCAAAACTTCTATCTGGGGAATTACTTAATTTCCTTTTACTCTAATAAATGGGTGAATGAATCTCAGATTAACTGTCATTTCCCTCTAGTATTTAGTCATTACAGATTGCTGAGAAATATTTCAAAAAGTCATGCTTACACAATGTTGAATACCAACTTTAGAAATTATTAATTCAACAAATCAAAATAAACTTCCAATCAAGATGAAATTAAGTGATTTCATAATGTGTCTAAATATTGACCTTTGTTCTTCAACTTTTGGGTGTTTCAACAGCAAGATAAGGAAATACCAACCAGGAATTAAAATCCCAGCGTTGTGACCATTGCACATTGTGACTCATGTAATAGTACAGATGGACACAGAAATAGTGAGCATCCTTAATCTGTCTTGGTACAGCCCTCCTCTCTTTCATCTCAGCTGGAGGAATCTGTTTTACTATCTATCACCAGTAAATATTCTTTCCCTCTTTGTGCTCAAGGAGTATTAATCATATGATACTCTGTTTTCACTCTAATTTGTATTCTGACTACTCTAAAAATCAGATGCTAGAATTCTTAGTGACATACCACAGAACCCAGTGTGTCACCCAGTCCCAGAGTGAGGGTTGACCAGATGACAAAACATTGCTCGTGTGGCTTTCTTTTCTGACTGGGGTAGATGTTTAACAGGTGTGGTATCATTTCTTGAACTTGCATTCCTGTGTTCTATGCCTCCCGGCTGTAAGGGGATTTACATAGCAGTGTTGCTCTCTGTTTTACTCTCAGATCAGCTATACCAGAAACACTTGGATTGCTCATGTGTTTTCCGTAGGACTTTCCAGCTCCTACAATAAGCTGCTGCTGCTTTGCTTCTCTGGTGGTTAGAGTTACAGGTTCTATCATTTCCCAAATGTGTTTTGCTAGTTTTCACCCAGAATTTCATGTGACCACTACGTATTTTCTTCTCTCATACCTGACACATTCCAGGAAGCACACCTCCGTCAACATGAATGAGATCTAGAGAAGGAATAGCCACATCTTTCTCAAGCACTTCTGACTCAAAGAAAAGGTCATGATTTCACTCATTTTGCTTGCCAAACTGTAAGAGTCAATCCTTAATCAATTGATCCATCCGCAGATAGACACAAATTTCTTACAAGGGTGTCCCTGCAAGTTCACTGATGCTCGTGACTGTATCTATCTCCTGAGACAAAGTGAGGTTAGAAAAACAAGAATCATTTTCTAAAGAAAGGAAATAACTGGGCAGAAACACTCCAACATAGTCAAAGCCGCCTTCCTGTCACAGTAACAAAGACATATATTAGAAAGGACAAGTTGATAGGAATAAGTATATTAAGAATAAATTATCCAGAGTAATGCAATTTTTTATCAGTCTCATCCAACTCTCCCTGTAAAGACAAGAGAACAGAGGAAAAGAGCAAACAGAGCTAGCGAGTGTATTCCTGGGACTGGAACCCAAGTGTCGTAATTTCCAGCCCATGTTCTTCCCATGCAAAGATCTTCCTCCTTAGTAGTTCAAATAGAGCTGACCCTGGTTCAAAAAGAAAAGCTTTGATATCAAGATAAAGCCGTGAACCTGACTGAACAGCCGCAAGGGCAAAGGAGGGGAATGAATGACTATAAGGCACATGAGATTTGGCCAAGAGTAAGTGAGAGGGAGGCTGAGGTTACCTGAGCTGAACCAGGCAAGCACCACAAGGCAGTGCACATCCTGAACGGCAGCTAAGTCTCCAGGATGCCACCGGGCTTACAGATGATCTAATCATTTTTTTCAAATAATTCAGCTATTTAGCTATGTGCCATTTTTCATTCCTTCTCCAGTACCTGCCTGTACATTTATTTTGGCAAGAGGATTTAGTTCCCACTTGGAAATAAATCAGGTACATTTTAGATTCCAAATTCTTATGGCAGATAGATTGTTTAGATAGATTCGAATCTAGGTGCTTACTTGTTGCCATGGAAACAGTCAGAAAATGCACGCTCTTGTCATACAGAGCTATAGTTGTAGTTTTAGAACTGTTTACAATGCCAGTGGTGGAGTCAAAATGATTTTTGGATAAATATGAGGACTGAAAGTTCTTCGACTGTATATAATGGGTGGTATGGTAAAATGTTTGTACCTCCCACGCAACATGTGTGAACCACAAAAAAGCTGAAAAGACAAGTCACAGAAGAAACAGAGATGTAATAGAGGCAGGTAGCTTGATTTGTATGAGGTCAAAGACACTGTTGCTGCCCCTCCCACCTTGACCCTTACCAACTAGGTGAATGCCCCTCCACTCCCAAACGTAGGTCCCTGCATCCCTTTGCTTGAGGACTTTGGTTGCTGGAGTCAGCTCTTGCTGAAGGTGCTCCAGGCTGGAATTGCTGGGGAATTAATGGCCCTGGGAGCAGCCTTTGACCAATCACTGAGAAAGTTGGTGGGTAAATGCCCCAGCCCCCTAGCCCTTGGTGGGATGACTCTGAGACAAGTTTTCTACACTGGCTCTTAGAGGTCCCCAGCAGGATTAAGGTCCTGTTGCTTACAGTGGTGACTGGCTTGATGACACGCCCTTTACTAACTGCCTTCCTGTCTTATTTCCACAAGTCCCTGCCCAGCATTTCCTGGGACCACCCTCCACTGCCCCCCAAATAAACTACTTGCACTTGAATCCTTGATTTTGGTCTGCTTCTAGGGGAACCCAAATCAGACAATGTGACTTGACCCACATTTCTCCTTAGATTAGCTCTGAGTAGGGTGAGTGAGAAGGGGTGGGGTGTACCATGAAGGCCAGAGTTCTTGCCCAGTGCTCTCTCACTAATGAGTTTTCTGAGTTCCAGTTGGGTGGATGTGACCCACTTCTGCATCTCTTCCAGCTCGGCACATCCCCTGCCAGGAGCAGAGAGCATCGGGGTAAACATGGCATTTTCCTCATGCTCAGCAAGACAGGAAGTTCATTAAATTTGGTATAAATCTTTGCCTTTAAAGTGCCAGTTGGTGATTTATTTTCTCCTTCTGTTTAGATTTTTTAGAGCATAGGTGCCAACCTCTGGAATCCAATCCAAAACCCCAAGCGAAGTCCTGTTGATAAATCAACAAAAGCCCTGTTTGCACAACGCAAGCCAAATGCAAATCCCTTCTCCTTGAGAGCGAGTCTAATGATCATTTTTCAATGTTATAAAAGGTGCCATGTCAAAGCATCTTACTAATTCTCACCTTGGCTTCTAAAAAACATCCTCTGGCTGCCTTCTTTCAAAGAAAATCCACAGATAAACAAAACTTCTAAAGGCGCACCATGGCAGCAAACACATCTGAGGGGAAAGAAAATTGCTTCAGGACGTGGTTGGTGGCATATTCCCTGCTTATCTCTACACTGCATTTGGGCAGCATGGTTCATCAGTGTGTGCTTCTTCATCTACTAAGCAGTTTTAACATGGTTTTTACATGGGATCGTAGGGAAACCTAAATAGCATTGCTAAGACATTGTTAACTTCTATTTGTTATTAGCTGAGACTTAAGCATGTGAATGAATCCATCTGATTCTTTATTACTTCATCTTAGGATTGCTAACAGGATTAAATGCATTCACTTGTTGGTTCCTTCATCTAAGAAATATCTATTGAGCATCTACTCTGTGCCAGAATTGGGCTAGGCTTGGGACTATACTGGTGGACCAACAGTTATGGCCAATGGAAAGAAGGTCAGTGGCAATGAAGCAGTGAAAACAAAGAGATGGAGAAAAAAATGAGGCTGACTATGTTGGCATGAGCCAAACCACACCAGGCCTCAAAGCCTCTCATACAGAGTTTGGTCTTTGTGCAAAGAGCTATTGGAAACCATGAAAGGATATTAAGCAAGGGAATGAGTGGCATGAGAATAAATTAGGGAACAAGAGAAGAATGGATAAGATAGGAGATAATAACATAAGGCACCTAGGGTCTGGCACAGCATAGGATTCAACAAACATAAGTTCTTGCCACTCTGCTTTGCTCAGAAGCAAAAGTTAACATCCTGCCCTTAACCACCTCCTCTAAGGCAATATTACCTGGTAACTGTTAAGCTGTCACCTACCTCATGATCCAATTACCCACATGGGGCAAAGATCATTTATTCTTTGGGAGGAGGAAATTGGGAATTGAGTTTTATGAGCTAACATAGAAAAGCCTTCTGTTTGACAAGAATCATCATAAAATTGTTACACATTTCATATCAATGCAAGTAGTGAATCACAAAAGAGGTTATGGGATTCTAGAAGTCATATTATGTGATCAAAGTCAGCTCACATGGTTGAGTAAGAGTGAAAGATATATGCCTTCATCAATATAAGGCATGTGTCCTTGAAAAGCCCTTGGCAAGTTGGTTAAATCCATTTTTGATAAATAGAATTAAGTATTTGAAAGAACAAGGGCAGTTAACTAGGTAAAGGTGTTATTAATGAAATTTTGAAATTATATGTCGTATGAATTGATTATAAGAATTTAGCTTGGAAAATGTTGGAATATAGAAATTTGTAAAGATAAAGGCATCTAAACAATTGAACGTGGCTGAACAAATAAATTTATGTTGAGCTCATATTTGTAAAACATGCAAGGGCCGGCCCCGTGGCTTAGTGGTTAAGTGTGTGCGCTCTGCTGCTGGCGGCCCGGGTTTGGATTCCGGGCGCGCACCAACGCACCGCTTCTCCGGCCGTGCTGAGGCCGCGTCCCACATATAGCAACTAGAAGCTGTACAACTATGACATAAAACTATCTACTGGGACTTTGGGGAAAAAAAAGGAGGAGGATTGGCAATTGATGTTAGCTCAGAGCCGGTCTTCCTCAGCAAAAAGAGGAGGATTGGCATGATCTTCCTCATAAAAAATAAATAAATAAATAAATAAATAAATAAATAAATAAAACATGCAAAATATACAAAAGATGGACAGAGACCAAAACAGAACTATATCACTATCAAAGAATTTCAAGGAAACCAGAAGACTAAATATCAATGATGCTTTCAAAAAGAAAAATGCTAAGGGCTGCCTGGAGGCTTGATTTGCTATATTTAGATTAAGAACAAGTAAGTGATGAGACTATTAGTGGGTATAGATTTAATAATCTATCAAGAAGAATGATCTCGCAATTGGAAATATGAAAGAGAGAATCAAAACCCAGAATTGATAAATCACTAAGAAATTATCCAGACTTTAAAATGAGAAATGAAAGAACTGGCAGATGAAATCACAGAGCTATCCGTGGTGATTAAAAAAACAAAACAAAACATCAATCATGAGAATTGTCAGAAGGCTAGAGAGAAGCTAATGTTGCCATATTTTTCAAAGACTCATTAGGCTATATTCTGGAAATGATAAACACGGGAATTTGTGGTTGATCCCTAGAAAAATTCTGGAATGAAACTTTAAACATGATTTCTGAGCTCTTAATAAAGAGTGAGCATTAGGAGCCAAAATAAGCTCACTACAAACATGTCCTTCCACGTGGCTGTTGATTCTGTTTCTCATTGCATTACCAAAGGGGGAGGTCAGGACCACACAATAGAGCCACTAGGTTTACACCTGGGAGACATGGACAATCTCCTACAAAAAGAGCATTGTGCTAGGTACCTCTAAATCAGCAAGTTCATTGTTGATATAAAATGAAGAAGAATTCTTCACTGTGTCCAATCACATTCAGACACTCCATCTGCTCTGGATCCAGGTTTTCATCCTGGATTTTCTTTGAGAGTAAGTGGACAAATCTACTCGTGAAGTCCTTCCTGCAAATTAGATCATGCATAGTAAGGAGTTGCTAACCTGTGGACAAATGCTATTTCATATCATTACTCTTATTAATATTTAGTGCTATCCTTTCTAACAGGTGGACAATAAGTTACTATCATTTTCTGGATTAAGGTAAAGCTTTAGTGATGTGTAGAAAAGCAATTGTGTTTGGAATTAGCTAAATGATAATCATCCTATAGTCCGAGACTGATACTTCCAGGGGAATGAAGTTCAAGTTCCATGATGAACATGGAGGAAAGCGCCCATCCCTTTTGCAAGAGTTTTAGCTTGGCCAGGAAACTGGCAAGTTTTGCTTCAGCATGGACAGTGGAGCCTGCATTCTTATCCAGCAAGCTCCATTCCAACATGGCCCCAGAGAAGCTCTGCACTGCAGCGCCCTTACATCATCTGTCCTATATGTACACTTGGTCAGGCTGTGTAAACTTTGACATGTGGGTGTCAATCTTTCTCATATTTGCAGATGGCTTTATCAGAGCGTGATTAGTTTCCAGAACAAATTTGAGCAAAAGAAAACATTACCTACAGTATGTAAGCCAACAGACCAGCTAGTTTTCAGATTTGTCTATTTACATGGGCACTGGATGTTTTGCTAAGGCTCTCTAAAACTGATGGTAATTGAATGGTGCCAGTGTGTTAGTGAAAGCTGATGAGTTGTAAAGGTTTTATAAACAACCAGGGTGGATTTGGCCACAGCCTTTCTAGTAATGTTTGTTAATCTCCCTGAGCAAGTGTGCACCTAACACAATGTAAATACTCCAGAATTTGGAGGTGTCAATAGTGTAACTTTTACTGTTTGTAAAATCATTCTTTGATATCATCAGTAAGTTTACTGAATGTCCCATGGCCAAATATAATAAAACCTTAAGTAAGCGCTTGCAGAGAAATAAGGGAAAACATGTGTTTTATTTTTACCCCACTGCATGTTTGTTAAAGGATCACCGTAGACTGATAAATACAGTGGTGATTGTGCCTGTGTGTAGATTTCTGTTTGGCTTCCCTTGAAGGCTAGTTTTATTCCACTCTGAGAAGGAAAAGTATCTGTTTAAAATTATTAGATGGTTTAGCTTACCTATTTTGCTGAGAAAGACTTACTGTAGAACCTCCAGGGAAAATCTTTATTGTCCTCAAATTATCAGCATCTAAGAGAAAGTTTCTTTAAGATTTATCTCAAGTAGAATTGAGGGTGTGGGTTTAGCCAGCAATAGCTTTGTTCAGGTATCGAAATTCCCATTCATACACCTGTTTGTGGGCGTGGCTGTGCTTTCAAACAATGCCAGATAATGTCTGATGAGGCCTCCCATTATTTCTGAGCACCCTTGTGAACCACTAGAGGGCTTAGCCATTTGCCAGAGTTCCTGGACAAGGAGGAAAAATCCTTTTGAATATCAGAGAAAAATCTTTGAAAGTTTGGGTTTTTTTTTTTTTTTTTGCTGAAAAAGCTTATTGAACATCCCCCCCAACGCACATTTCCTGTTGTTGCTATCTGTGAAAACTTCGGGAATCGGCAGCACCCCGGGGTGCACTGGACAAGACCACAGTCCTGGGGCTTAACAGCCAGCCCCTCTGGCCGAAGAGCTGAAGGTCGGCAGAGGAAATGAAGCATCAGTGACATTTTAAAGAGGAATTTGTGAACCACAGATATGAGCATGACTGGCGCAGCGTAGCAGCACATAAAATCAATACAAATAACCCAAACCTTAATACCTTGATCCGGGGAAGAGGCTAGCTTTATCAAACCCTGGAGGGAAGTGGCCTGAGGCCACCTGTGCTAGCTGTGCTATTGACTTGCTCCTGAGCGGTAAGCCAACCATAATTAGGAGGCTTTTTTTTTTTTTTTTTTGAGGCATTTCTTTTGCCAGAAATAATTTTCTGGGGAAATGTGTCAGAGTAAAAAACATCTTTGAAAAGCATCCTTCCAGCAACATTGATCATGCCACGTTGTCACTGCAAAAACTAAGATGCGGCGTTTTCCTCTCTACGTTTTACAAGTTGTCTCTGTTTTTGAATCTGCTAAAATAATCTGAAGACGTCTGCTGCCTTCCTCTCATGTGATTTCTAAAAGCTGGAATGAGCCTCCCACTTTGTGAGCTCACAATTATACTTTTACTGTTCACTGTGGGAAGGAAGCTATTTTCCCTTCTTTGTGGCACAAAATTCTTACATGCATAACTAAGTTTGCGCAGCTAGCCAAAAACATGAATGGGATTATAAAAGGGCGGGACTCTATCAATTGTGATATTAAATTTTCCTTCTTTGCATAATTAACGTTTAAAGGAATGGGCTAAAAAGAGTCCTGTGGCCAATTTATTTTGTAAAGGTCTTTTAGAAGAATATCCTTTCTATTTCTTGTTTTACTTCCTCTTGATGTTATGGCAAAGAGTGACTTGACATTTCAAAATGTAAAAACTCAGAGTTCACACTGTTTTAGATTTCAGAAGGTGTGTGGGGTGGGCACATGAAATATGGATGGAGGGAAAGCACAATTTTTTTCCAGCACATCTTTGTAGTCATATTTCTTGTGTGTAGCCCTTGTCAGTCTCTACTTGGAAGGAATTAGAAGGCACAGTAAGCACTAGACATCCGGTGTGTAATGACTCCTGATGTCAGGGTGGAGAGCTGAACATCCTCTGAAATCATCCCGTCTCTCGTTTCTAGCTAGATGTCCAAGTAACTGAGCAGCCTCATTTATAATAAGCAAAGACTTGGCTGAGTGAAGTAGGGCGATCTTTAAATAGTAGGGTACTAAATCTCTTACAAAATAGAAAAAATGAAACTCTGAGAATTAATTTTCTCGATCATATTATTCAATGCTTGGAAGGAAAGCAAATAACTGATTTCCTAGGCTTGTGTGAGTAGAAGGATAAGACGGCAGATTCCTCTCCCATTATTAATTATTTACTTTTTTAAAGGGTAACCCTCTGCCTTTTAATTACATGGGATGTGGGACGTCTGGGCACAGGAGGCATCTGTCTGTAACACGTGTCGCTGAACTGTGAGGAGATGGAAGACAAATGGTCCACACCCTTGGGTATGGCTTAATCTCAAGGCCAAGTGCTCCCTAGCCCCAGCCTGCATTGGAGGGCTTCCATTTCTTCCCTGCCCCTGTCTGCCCTGGACAAGCCAGGTTCGAAAGTCCTAAAACTGAAAGCTCTCAGGAGACAAAGCCCCTGGGTTCTGAAACCTGCTGAGTCCTGTGCAAACGAGCGTGTGGACCCCGAGCGCCGCAAGGTGAAAGGCACCGTGGCGCAGAGCCGTGTTTGTTAATGTGTGTACAGAGTAACTCTGCTTGTTTGTAGGTCCTTAGGAGAAGGGGGTCTCGTGTTGACTTTTTGAGGCTAAAATTGTTTGAATTTTCTATCCCGACTCTAAGCCACCTTACAGAGGGCTCTTTTTTCTCTGCTGTTTGTACATTCATTACCTTTTAAAATGTCTTGAAGTAGTCAACAGTTCAACAGATCTTCCATCCACCCATTGTTAAGTAGAGTGGGGCCAGGTGCCACTGGCGCATCACAGGCGGTGGCTTGCAGCTTTCCCTGGTCATAAATATTCGGAGCCTGGGGGCAGTTATTCCCACACATTGTGCAGCCCCACAAATCCTCAGTTAAAGCCAAATCAGATACCCGGAGAAAAACACATGGCCCAAGATGTGTTTATGGGGGTGCATTTCCAGTAATGTAATTGACACAAGGCTCTGCTGTTTTGGTGGATAAATTGTCATGAAGAAAGAAAGGAATAGAAATAGAAATAAAAAGGAATAGAGCCTCTCTGTATTTGTACGAATGTGAGTGTGGATGTGTGTTTTCTGTAACTTGAACAAAATTCCTAAAAGCCGCACTGCATTTTTCTTTAGTTCAAGCTAGAGCGAAGGGGTTTGCAATCTCAGGGGGAAAAGAAAATCATTTCATTCCAGCCACCTTATTTCCGATCTTTGTACATGGAGAAATGAACACACATCTCAATTCCTTTTGCTTAGGATGGAGGTGGGGAAAGGCGCGGGGACAGGGGTGTATCCATCTGGCTCCTTGACATTCTTCAGGGGAGAATTCTCCTTCATTCCTGCAGGCAAGCGAGTTGGAGAAGGCTTGTAATGACTACACTGTCAGGTTACATTGAACGAGTGCCCTCCTGGTGGCCTGTCAGCTTCAGGAGCGTCCCTCTCTTTCAGGGCTCTTGTGGAGGCTCCTGAGAGCCCCTTATTGTGTCAGTTAAACGACCAAGTGAGTTTCAGCCTATTCCTGTGTAGACACACTCTGGAACAAGGTCTCGGTGCATTTCAGCCTTGGTTTTGTGCAGGAGAGAGCGTGTCTTTCTGTGAGGGTTTTCAGTTTGAAACTAGACTGGCTTGCCTTTTATGCTGTCTTGATACAGAAGTACGTCTGGCAAAGAAACTGTTGCTCTGTGGAGGATGTCAAACCCCCTAGTGGTGCATGGAGTAGGGTCTGCCTGCCCCAGGATAAGAAACATTAGAACACAGGAGCAAGGTGTGGGAGGCAACCTAAGGAGCATCCAACGCCATCTCTAGGATGAAGGCAGAAACAGAAGCCATCTCTAGGTACCCTTTCTTCATGAGAGTGACCTTCCTTGTGGGCTAACATGCATTTTCAGGAGGTAGAGCACTGCATTATAACCAGGGGCTGTGTGTGGGCACCCTTGTCAGCCCTCAGCTGAAGTGTACGGTATTTGGAGCAAGATCCACAAGACTCGTCTGGGCAAGGATTTTGAGGGTCAGGGTTTGGTGTTGAAAGAACTAGGTTCGAATCCCTGTCGTCAAGTGTCTGTGAGCAAAGACTTGGACAAGTCACTTGGGCTCTATGAATCGCCTCCTTGAAACCTCCTGCCTTATCAGGTTGCAGCCACTGTCAGTGAGCTAACGGTGTGAAAGCAAAGGATAAATTGCCAAGCTCAGGAAAAAACATAAGGATTTGATATTTAGGAAAGAAGACAGACTATCAAATGTGTTATCTCCAATTGGAAGGAGTTAAAAAGAAAATGTTCGGTTAAGAAAAGGCACAAGGTGAAAAGGACCCAAGCCATTTTTCCTGGAAGTTTATTGAGTTCCATTAGGGAGTCTCTACTGAGAAGGGTCTCCCTGTGACCGGATGTGACTGCTGATACTTCCTGCAGTTTATAAATCAGCAAGTCTCTAAAGCCAGTTTAGGGTCATGGAAAGGAGCACTTTCTACCCATTCCTCATAAATAATGTTCGGATCTAGCGTCACTCTTGCAGGTTGGGTTCTCTGGGAAGCAGACATTGCGAGGAAGTTAGGAGTGCGAAACGTGTATCGGGGGACAATGGTGCAAAAGGAAAAAAGGAGGAAGCAATGTTGGGGGGGCACCAGACCTCACTGCAGACCCGGCAGAGTCTATGCCCATTAGCAGAATCGCAGGGTGAGCAGGAGTTGCTAGGCCTTTGTACTACTGTCTTGCCCTGGCGTTGGCTAGGGGCTGCCCTACAAGAGCTCAAAAGCTGAGGTGTGTCTGGAGGCTGTGAGCTAACCCAGTCCTCAGATCTGGACAGAGAGCCCTTAGCTGAAGGGGAATCTAAGCGGTGCATCTCAGTATCCGCTGCACTGGCAGACATGCCCTTCTCCGTCATCACCCTTTGAGACTGACAGAAATCAACACTCTGGAAAAGAACTTCTGCTGGGCACTTGATCCGTTATTATGTTTTCACTGGCTTATGTATAATGATGTGCACAACAGAATATTTTTTTTAAGAACTGGATCTGATGAACTCTTGAAAAACTGCCATGATTCTTTTTTACCTTGTGAGAATTATATGTAATCCATTGTGCAATTTCCCTTTCTGCATTGGCTGCCAGGAATCTGAGAATGACAGGGTATTCTAGCCTGGTTTTGATAAAGAATATCCATGACCTCTTTATTCTGCATGACTTTTGAACTTGTGTTTAATTTTTTTATTCCTTATATTTTATGTTTAGCATCCTTAAATGCTTTTTTAAAGTATAGAGATATAAAATATAAATATAGGTGTGGATATAGATATCTGTTGTTCTTGCAAATCATCAAGGTAATTCTGTTTTTGTTTGAATACATTTTCTGGTCCAATTAATTCTGCCATTTGTTTTGCTTTCCTCATCCCACCCACACCCTTATACACACTTTTTCAGGCAGCATCTGCCTTTGCATCTTCACCATCACTTTATACCATCCCAATCTATGAAGTTTAGTTCAACTCTTGGATGCACCAACACACAAGGAAACAAAAACACTTCTCAGCACATTCTATCTGCAGTGTGTCTCTGTGACTTGCCGTCGCAAGACATGGGCTTTGCCGGGAGATGTGGCTTCTCCTTCAGGCCCCACCACATGTGAGCTGGCCCCCAGGGGAGTCGTTGAACTGCTCTGAATCTCGATTTCTTGTCTGTGAAATGAGACTGAGAACACCTTCCTCTCAGTGTGGTACAAGAGTGAAATAAGACAGCGTACGCAGAGTACTTTGTGTCCAGGAGACCCTCACTTCCCATTCTTGGGAGCTCCATGGTGGTTACGGCCACATTACATCAGAACACACTGAACCAGTGTCCTACCAGGGTGTCTCTAAATAGATCAGGCACACAGGTATGTGCCGTTTCCTCTCTATGAGCTCCTTGAATGATTGGCAGTGTTTTTTTTTGTTTTTCTGCTTTTCTTAAATGTCCCTTGGTACCTGGCAATGCTAAGAGCTTTAAAAGTTATTGATCATAATGATGATTAAACCCCATTGAGGTTGTCATTTCATCAAAACCTTTGGCTGAGTGGGAAGTGTCATGTGCTGCTCTTAGCCCTCATGAGTCCACCCCAGACAGATGTTTTAAGAAAGCAAAAATAACAATTATCAATGTTACCTCTTATCTTCTTAAAAGCAAAGTTAAAATAGGTATAGTCACGCTATGGAGGACCTTCCTTTTCTAAACAACTCAGCAGTGTGCCATGGGGAGCTAGATGTCCAGGAAGCATCCCTGTTTTCCTTTATTGACGGAGATGATGTAAGACGGTAAGCTGGTCCTCTAGCCAAAGAAGGATTCACCCATCTCTACAGCTAGCCCGGCTGAGTAGTAACATCCAACTAGAAGACTGGCTTCTGAAGAGGAAGTACTCACCTCACATTTTCAGCACATAGGTACGCATTCTCCAGACACTTTACTGGAACATTTACTGACAATATGTGGATGGCACCAAAGAGAAATCTCCAACCCCCTAACGCTCACGTCTCAACTCTACCTGCACCCTCCTGGTCCAGTCCAGATATCCCCTATGACAATCCATGTGTCTGTTCCAAAGACAGATCCTGTGGCTCCTTGGAGTATCGCAAGTGGTGTGTGTACCCCAAGGAGCACATAAGCTGATCCACTGGAGTGGGAAGAAAAGATTAAAACTTATATTCATAATATGTTTATTTCATTAAAAAAATCAAATTTGTATGTGTTTTATACTATTCATGATATAATAATATACTTGTATATGTATATAGTATATATAACAGATAAATGCATTTACATGTGTTACAATACATATTTATTTTTTTAATTTTTTGTTTATTGCAGTAACATTGGTTTATAACATTGTATAAATTTCAGGTGTACATCATTATACTTCTATTTCTGCATAGATTACATCATGTTCACCACCCAAATACTAATTACAACCCATCACCACACACATGTGCCGAATTATCCCTTTCACCCTCCTCCCTCCCCCCTTCCCCTCTGGTAACCACCAATCCAATCTCTGTCTCTATGTGTTTGTTTATTGTTGTTATTATCTACTACTTAATGAAGGAAATCATACGGTATTTGACCTTCTCCCTCTGACTTATTTCACTTTGCATAATACCCTCAATGTCCATCCATGTTGTCACAAATGGCTGGATTTCATCGTTTCTTTTGGCTCAGTAGTATTCCATTGTGTATATATATCACATCTTCTTTATCCATTCGTCCCTTGATGGGTACTTAGGTTGCTTCCAAGTCTTGGCTATTGTGAATAACGCTGCAATGAACACAGGGGTGCATGTATCTTTATGCATTGGTGTTTTCAAGTTCTTTGGAAAAATACCCAGCAGTGGAACAGCTAGATCATATGATAGTTTTATCCTTGATTTTTTGAGGAATCTCCATACTGTTTTCCATAGTGGCTGCACCAGTTTGCACTCCCACCAGCAGTGTATGAGAGTTCCCTTCTCTCCACATCCTCACCAACACATGTTGTTTCCTGTCTTGTTAATTATAGCCATTCTGACGGGCGTCAGGTGATATCTCATTGTACTTTTCATTCGCATTTCCCTGATAGTTAATGATTATGAACATCTTTTCATGTGCCTGTTGGCCATCTGTATATCTTCTTTGGAGAAATGTCTGTTCAGGTCTTTTGCCCATTTTTTAATTGGGTTGTTAATTTTTTTGTTGTTAAGATGCATGAGTTCTTTATATATTTTGGAGATTAAGCCCTTATCAGATGTATGGTTTGCAAATATCTTCTCCCAATTGTTAGGTTGTCTTTTCGTTTTGTTGATGGTTTCCTTTGCCTTGCAGAAGCTTTTTAGTTTGATATAGTCCCATTTGTTTATTTTTTCTATTGTTTCTCTTGCCCGGTCAGACATGGTGCTTGAAAATATGTTGCTAAGACCGATGTCAAAGAGCGTACTGCCTATGTTTTCTTCTGGAAGTTTCATGGTTTCAGGTCTTACATTCAAGTCTTTAATCCATTTGGAGTTAATTTTTGTGTATGGTGTAAGGTAAGGGTCTACTTTCATTTTTTTGCATATGGCTATCCAGTTTTCCCAACACCATTTGTTGAAGAGACTTTCTTTTCTCCATTGTATGTTCTTGGCACCTTTGTCAAAGATTAGCTGTCCATAGATGTGTGAGTTTATTTCTGGGCTTTCGATTCTATTCCATTGATCTGTGTGTCTGTTTTTGTGCCAGTACCATGCTGTTTTGGTTACTATAGCTTTGTAGTATATTTTGAAATCAGGGAGTGTGATACCTCTAGCTGTGTTCTTTTTTCTCAGGATTCCTTTAGCTATTCGGGGTCTTTTGTTGTTCCATATACACTTTAGGATTCTTTGTTCTATTTCTGTGAAAAATGTTGTTGGAACTTTGATAGGGATTGCACTGAATCTATAGATGGCTTTAGGAAGTATGGACATCTTAACTATGTTAATTCTTCCAATCCAAGAGCACGGAATATCTTTCCATTTCTTTTTGTCTTCTTCAACTTCTTTAAGCAATGTTTTATAGTTTTCCGTGTACAGATCTTTCACCTCTTTGGTTAAGTTATTCCTAGGTATTTTATTCTTTTTGTTGCAATTGTAAATGAGATGGTATTCTTAATTTCTCTTTCTGCTACTTTGTTACTAGTGTATAGAAATTCAACTGATTTTTGTATGTTGATTTTGTATCTTGCAACTTTACCATATTTGTTTATTACTTCTAAAAGTTTTCTGGTGGATTCTTTAGGGTTTTCTATATGTAAAATCATGTCATCTGCAAATAGTGACAGTTTCACTTCTTCCTTTCCAATTTGGATCCCTTTTATTTCTTTCTCTTGCCTGATTGCTCTGGCTAGAACTTCCAGTACTATGTTAAATAGGAGTGGTGACAGCATCCTTGTCTGGTTCCTGTTCTTAGAGAGATAGCTTTCAGTTTTTCAACATCGAGGATGATATTAGCTGTGGGTTTCTCATATATGGTCTTTATTATGTTGAGGTACTTTCCTTCTATACCCATTTTATTCAGAGTTTTTATCATAAATGGATGCTGTATCTTGTCAAATGCTTTCTCTGCATCTATTGAGATGATCATGTGATTTTTATTCTTCATTTTATTAATGTGGTGTATCACGTTGATTGATTTGCAAATGTTGAACCATCCCTGCATACCTGGAATGAATCCCACTTGATCATGGTGTATAATCTTTTTAATGTATTGTTGTATGCGATATGCTAGTATTTTGTTGAGGATTTTTGCATCGATGTTCATCAGTGATGTTGGCCTGTAATTTTCTTTTTTTGCATTGTCCTTGTCTGGTTTTGGTATCAGGGTAATGTCAGCTTCGTAGAATGAGTTAGGGAGCTTCCCCCACTCCTCAATTTTTTGGAAGAGTTTGAGAAGGATAGGTATTAAGTCTTCTTTGAATGTTTGGTAGAATTCACCAGGGAAGCCGTCTGGTCCTGGACTTTTATTTTTGGGGAGGTTTTTGATTACTGTTTCGATCTCCTTACTGGTGATTGGTCTATTCAAATTCTCTACTTCTTCTTGATCCAGTTTTGGAAGGTTGTATGATTCTAAGAATCTATCCATTTCTTCCAGATTGTCGAATTGGTTGGCATATAGTTTTTCATAGTATTCTCTTATAATCTTTTGTATTTCTGAGGTGTCTGTTGTAATTTCTCCTCTTTCATTTCTGATTTTACTTATTTGTGCCTTCTCTCTTTTTTTCTTGGTGAGTCTAGCTAAAGTTTTGTCAATTTTGTTTATCTTTTCAAAGAACCAGCTCTTGGTTTTATTAATTTTTTTCTATTTTTTTTGGTCTCTATTTCATTTATTTCTGCTCTGATTTATATTATTTCCCTTCTTCTACTGATTTTGGGCTTTGTTTGTTCTTCTTTTTCCAGTTCCTTTAGGTGCATTGTTAGATTGTTTATTTGAGATTTTTCTTGTTTGATGAGATAAGCCTGTATCGCTATAAACTTCCCTCTTAGAACCGATTTTGCTGTATCCCATAAATTGTGGGTGTCGTATTTTCATTTTCATTTGTCTCCAGGTATTTTTTGATTTCTTCTTTGATTTCTTCATTGACCCAGTCGTTGTTCAGTAGCATTTTGTTTAATCTCCACATATTTGTGGCTTCTCTGATTTTCTTCCTATAGTTGATTTCTAGTTTCATACCATTGTGGTCAGAAAAGATGCTTGGTATTATTTCAATCTTCTTAAATTTATGGAGACTTGTTTTGTGGCCTAATATGTGATCAATCCTGGTGAATGTTCCATGTGCATTTGAAAAGAACGTGTATTCTTTGGTTTTTGGATGGAATGCTCTGTATATATCTACTAGGTCCATCTGTTCTAGTGTGTCATTTAAGGCCAATGTTTCCTTATTGATATTCTGTTTGGATGATCTATCCATTGGTGTAAGTGGAGTGTTAAAGTCCCCTACTATTATTGTGTTACTGTCTATTTCTGTTTTTATGTCTGTTAATAATTGCTTTATATATTTAGGTGCACCTACATTGGGTGCGTAGATATTTACAAGTGTTATATCCTCTTGTTGGATTGTTCCCTTGATCATTATGTAATGCCCTTCTTTGTCTCTTTTTACAGGTTTTGTTTTAAAGTCTATTTTGGCTGATATGAGTATTGCTACCCTAGCTGTCTTTTCATTGCCATTTGTGTGGAGGATCTTTTTCCATCCCTTCACTTTCAGTTTGTGAGTGTTTTTAGGTCTGAAGTGTGTCTCTTGTATGCAGCATATATATGGGTCTTGTTATTTTATCCAATCAGCCACCCTATGCCTTTTACTTGGAGCATTTAGTCCATTGATGTTTAAAGTAGCTATTGATAAGTATGTACTTACTGCCACTTTTTAACTTTTTTTTTCTCAGTGTTTTAATAGTAGCCCTTCTCTGTTCCTTTCTTCTTCTATACAGAATTGATGGTCTCTTTGAAGTCTGAAAGCTCTACTCTTTAACTCCCCTCCTCCCTCCTTTTATGTTTTTGATATCATATCTAACCTCTTTTTTGTGCATTTGTATCCATTACCCTCTTATCATGGAAATAGATAATTTTTCCTATTTGTGGTCTTCTCTTTTCCCCTTAAATCAGTC